>NC_048303.1:83514136-83852357 GCF_013100865.1 Trachemys scripta elegans
ACCTGTCTTTATTCATATGAATAGTCCCATTGAAGTCAATGCAAACTGATCCACATGAGGGAACCCCTATGCAACTGTGTGGAGCCCTTTGTACCATAAGGCTCAGCATGGCTGGACCCATAGGCCTGTATGGAGCCCCATATAAGTCAAGTATATGAGTGTCTACCTGAGTGAATCCAGTTGCATTGACTTCAGTGGGTCTATTCAGGTGAGTAAAGTTATGTACCAGTATAAGTTTTTTGTCTCTTTCCGCCTCCTCCCCTTCCCCCCCCCTTCGCCCCCCAGGATTCAGAGTTCCCCTCTCCCATTTTCCCTGAAAAAGATGGAGGTTGCTATAGTCTTTTGAAATTAGAGTCTATTCAGTCTATAAGCAGACTACATTTCCTCAAAGCTGGTTGGGATGTCATGTCAGAAGGTTTCAAGCATACCATGTAACCATTTAAGCGCAAACACAATTAAAAGCTTGCTGTTCCTCACTAATCTCAACAAACAAATGATTAAAACAACACTGATCACTTCAATTCGTAACCCCTCTAGCCAAAAAAAGGAAAAGTAATTTCAAAAGGATAATTCCCAAGTTAAGTTTTAACGTGTTATCCTGAGTTTGAACAGCTTTCCCTAAGAACCTGATTCTATCTATATAGCTCTTCCAAAGACCTTTGTTGCTTTTCTGTTCCACCCCTTTAATCTTCTAGTCAATTTACAACATTCAAGCACATTGAAGTGACCTATTGCTGAAAGAGAGACAATTCTATTCATTCTGTAGCCCTAGGTCTGCTTTAACTACTTGAAACAACTGCTTTATTTCCAGATCATGCTTTTGGCTTTAGTTACTTGTGGCTTTTTTAGTTCCATCTGCACTGGATGATTTTTGCATTCTCACTGCCAGTTTATGCACTTGGGCAGCCTGTAAAGTACTTACACCAAAAACTTGCAGAACTGGCTTTTGATATGGGGTGCTCCATTTTTAAGTGCTCAGATTCAGATGCTAAGGAGCAACTTCTGAAATTTTGGCTTCCAGGCCAACAAATAAATGGGTTCCCAAGAATTTCACAGACATTCCAGCTATTGCTAGAAGTATACCAGGTATGATGTGAACAAGTTTTGAAAGCACCTCTGCCCACACAGCTTCAGTTCAGATAGTTGCTGCACTAATGTGGAACAGAACCCAAATGCATTACAACTGCAGCAGATCCTACAACAGATCCTCCCAGCACAAACCCATTGTTCTCTTGCTCACCCCTTAAGTGACCACTCTGGATAAGGGTTCCTCAGCAATCTGTGCACCTTCGCAGGGTGCCACATAGGGGGTCCCAACAAGAACTCTGTTGTCTGTTCTTTGAACTTACTTCAACTACTTACCCTGTTTCCCCGAAAATAAGACATCCTCCGAAAATAAGGCCTACTTACAGTTTTGCCTCTCGTTGTAATATAAGGCATCCCCCCGATAATAAGACCTCCCCGATAATAAGGCATCCACCGATAATAAGGCATTTTTCATTTCTGAAAAATAAGACATCCCCTGAAAATAAGACCTAGCGCATCTTTGGGAGCAAAAATTAATATAAGACACTGTCTTATTTTCGGGGAAACAGGGTAGTACCTATCTCATCATCAACATCCACTTCGGTGATATTGCTGCATTCTTGTACAGGCCACCTAGTGCTTTTGGATTTGAAACCATCATTTCCTAACAAAGAATATCTAGGACCATACTGACAGCTGGCCTAAGAAGAATGCCCTCATAGGATCTGCTAATGAGAAGGTCTATTCAGAACTGAACTTTGCCATTCAGAACAACTTAGTGTATACCAAATATTTCAGGGTATGCCTTACGTGCCGAGTTAACTTGGGTGAACAACCAAATACAAAGCTATGCACAAGTTACTGTGTCTTCACTGGTGCCACACTCACCCTCTTGTGTTGCTAGGACTTCAGGGAGAATATCTGAGAGGTTTTTGAGCTGCAGTAAGATGAGTTGCTTTATGATTCTTTCCAAGTGATTTATGGGAGAATTTGTCTATCCTTCTGGGCATATGGAGGGGAAGGGGGTGTGGGAAAGCATTGGAAGACTATCAACACCTGCAGTGGTTATCCTGAATCCTCACTGCTAAGTGGGTTGTTTCCCAGTCAGAATGAAAAGCTCACTCAGGTTTTAGCCAATAGCTCCACACAAGCTAGCTAGCTCAGACTGCAAACACCACCAATCTTGGGTAAGAGGGTTTATATGTGTGGACTGGAGGAGAGTTAAGGGAAACTCCCAATTAAGACCCCAACTTATCTCTGCAGTGAAGACCCACTGTGATACCCACAGTGTCAGGACGAATTTAGCATATATGCAGTGCCAGGATAAAATGAAAAGTCACAAAGGGGAGTTCAATAAGGCACAGGACAACAACAGATCACTAAGGCAGGATGACACTCCCGCCCCTTCCCAAGCCATTATTGAGCCGAAGGCACCCACTCAGCCTCCCATGATGCAGGACATTGTTAGTCTCTAAGGTGCCACAAGTACTCCTGTTCTTTTTACCTGGTAGAATGGTGATGGAGGAGGAAAGATAAGATAAAGATAAGTGGTGTGGCAATGAGTTGGGCCAGGAATGTGACCAAAAGTCCTTGGCCTGTTGCTGTCCCAGCTCCCTACTGATTGAGACCAGAGAAAAGATTTTCATCAAAACATTTTTTTAATGGAAAATGGTTTTTCAATCAAAAGAAAATTAATGGGATATTTTCATTTTGGTCAAAATTTTCTTGTTTTTCTAGAAAAAAAATGAAAAACCAAACAATTTAAAATTTAAATTTAAAAACCAAACAACATTTCAAGTTTTGTGAGGGTTGGTTTTTTTTGGTTCCTCCTCCTGCCGGTTTCTTTTTTCTGTAACACACACACACACACACACACAGTTTTTCCAGTAGAAAACAGGTGGAAGGGAAGGGGAAAAACTCAAAAAATCCACAATTTTTAAAAAAAAGAAATCAACATCTTTTGTTTCATTCAAAAATTTTCATGGAAAACATATAGCATTTTTCAGCCTGCTCAAATTGAGACAAAACAATAGACTTAGATAAAAGAACACACCAAATAACACAGAATATTTGTTACTAAACTGTTTTCACTCTATGTGTGCATGGGCAGGCAGTAAGAAATAGAGTCATTGCAAGGGCAGACCTAGCCACCATTTAGGGCAGAACTCCCCATCTTCTCCTCACACCACTTCCAAGGAGGGCATAGATTCCACCTGGGGTTCCCTCACCAGTTCTTACAGTTGTTTCCCCAACACAGCAGTATCACTTCAGTCTAGCTTGGACTGCCTTTCATCCATATCCTGATCTCAGAAAGACACAGAGAGAAGTTGGTGCAATAAAAGATATTACGTTACCCACCTTGTCTCTCCATTGCATCAGTCAGGTCCAATGGGATGAAAACATAGAGTAGATTATCACATGCATAGGGAATATACCACAACCCATGTATTCCCAAAAAGGTCTTGTCTGTAAGGAAAATTGCACCAGTTTACCTAATGGTGTGAATTTAAATGCATTTAGTTAAATGTGTGCAATCCCCTGCCTGGATGCTCTTATTTTGCTTTAAGACTAGTTTTTTTCAGTTTAGGTTAAGTCAGTTCGAAATAGGGTTAAACTAAACTAAAATAAGCCACTCAAACTGAAATAAGAGCATCCACACAAGAGTTTCACTGGCTTAACTAAACTAATGTAATTAAACCAGTGCACGTATGCAGAAGAGTCCTAAATTCCTTAACTGCCTCATATACACATTGAGCAGAAGGGGTGAAAAATGACAGATCTCTATGGTACCCCACCTGAGAGATCCCTTAGGACAGAAGAGCAATTGTGACCAGCTTTTGGTTTGGGGAGGTGGAGAATTAATGTAACTAGAACATTTGATTGAACACTTGTAAGTTGTAAAGTGAACAAACAGATACCGTCTATAATATAGAAATTATTAGCTCCTAGGCTGCAGTTCTAGAAGCAAAAAAGAGCCAAAAAAGCCTCTAGCTAGAATAATACTAGTCTTCCTTTCCAATGCAGCCCTTGGTAACGATGCTATTAATAGCCCATGTGCAGTTTGATAGACCTCCGGCTGGGTTTCACAGTGATCTTAGATATTTTGCACTTTCATCAGATGCACATAGAGTACTCTATGTATTGCCATGCAACTTGCATCATGGATTTCTCAATCCCAAATGAGTATTCCCCCAACAGGTAATTGTTTTCCATTACTTCTTATCCTAGCTTGCCAACTTGACCCTATTCTACCCGGCAGCAGATCTGGTCCTAACCCTTAAGTGGAATTCAAGCCTGTAAATCTCTCTACCCAGCAGACACTTTAGTTGGTCTTAAGTCAGGAACTGATAGGAATACCATGCTCTGAGTGTCCCTAGCCTCTGTTTGCCAGAAGTTGGGAGTGACCGACAGGGGATGGATCACTCAATTATTGCCTGTTCTGTTCAGAACCTCTGAAGCACCTGGCATTGGCCGCTGTCAGAAGACAGGATACTGGGTTAGATGGACCATTGGTCTGGCCCAGTATAGCCATTCTTATGTTCTTATATTGGCAACATCCCTAGTCTAAACTCTCCTTACTCCTGAGCTGAGTCAATATTTCCAGCATGGAGTTCAGGCAGTTAGTAATACCTGAATTCTCCGGTTCCTGCTCTCTGTCCCACCTCATTCTCTGCTGAAATCCTGACAATGGCTTCCTCAGGTGCCAACAGATTTATGGAAGCTAGGAAAGCTGTCAGAACAACTATGCAAGATGCTTCAATTCCTCTGGGGTGTGCTCTATACTAGAGATTAATGCAGAAAGTGGAAGGTCCTTAATCTTCCAGAATAACCTGCTGCTCATACATTAGGGATCTGTGCTGGGAATTGTGAGAGAGGTACCTTGGGAGACCCACAGGCACTGATATATTAACTTCTGAAAGGAAAGGCTTTGTCCTGTGCCCTGATAAAGCAATTTTGTATGGACATGCTGCTGAACTCATCTACATAAACCAGGTAGGTAAGTGCAGGGTCACTGAACCCCACCCAGAACAAACTACTAGAAACACTTAACTAATGTTTAACCATCAAAAAGCTCTCTAGTATAGATAGAGCTTGATTGAAACTGTTAGGACCAATTCCTCCTGTCTCCATTCTTATCTTTATCAGCTGATAAAATGAGATGGGCTTGCTCTCATGACAGGTTTCTCTCAGATTCTTGTGCATAAGCAATCCCTTTCTGGTAGATTTTGTTGACAACAAACATTGGAGGCTATTCTGCAGTTTCATGCCAAACTCCTCTCCATAAGCAAAAGTGGCATCCTAGCTATGCCTGTGGCCTCAGTCCATACATGTGCCCTTTCTGTGTGACTGCAGGGAGAAGGAAGAAAGGAATAAGGTAACATGGTGAGAAACATTTATCAATTGATTTACAGCTCTCTGGGCCATCAAATCTTTCACTCCTTAGGGCTGACTTCAGATCTTAAACAAATGGCACAAAGTGTGAAGATGCATCTATATTTCTTTACAAGCATCCCCTTTTTAAAGTTACCTCTAGTATAAAACAGGGGTCTTGATACCAAAAAAGGAGTGCAACATCACTGACATTTGAATCAGTATTACATTTACTAAAAAAACTATTAAGTGTTCTGTCTCCATGTTTATTTTGCCCTGTTTACATTTTCTGGCTTCCATCTGTGGTGAGGGAGAAAAGCAGTAAACTGGATCCTGAGTGATAGTGTGGCTGTTAGCTTTATTTTCTAAAGGTTTCAAACTAACGGGACACTGGCATGTGGATTAATTAACCGTTTTGTCTAATAATAATAATAAATTATTAAAAGCATTTATCTAGTGCTTTACTTCTTGAACTCAAAACATTATCCTCATTTTACACTTACAGAAAATAAAGCATGGAATTGGAGATTCAATTAGAATCAAAGGAATTTAATGAGTTTGATTTAAAAGCAAACAAACGTTGGGAAAACATTTTATTGAAATATTCCCCAGCAGTGCTAAAAAACAAACACTGTTAGTACATGCAAACCTGACACTGCCTAGTTTAATTACATTGCCCAAGCTGCCTGAAACACATTATGGCCCAGATTCAGGGAAGCATCCCTATTCAGGACAGCACTTGAGCATGTGCTTAATTTAAGGTCAATAGGATTAAACAAATGGCTAAACCTAAGTATGTGCTTAAGCGCTGTCCTGAAAAGAGCTGGATTTGAGCACAGGCTTAAGTGCTTTCCTGAACTGGATCCAAAAGGAGCAGACAGCAGAAATCATGAAAGAGTAAACTAGATTTTAAAAAGAACAGGAGTACTTGTGGCATCTTAGAGACTAACAAATTTATTAGAGCATAAGCTTTCGTGGGCTACAGCCCACTTCTTCGGATGCATATATATATGCATATGTCCGAAGAAGTGGGCTGTAGCCCACAAAAGCTTATGCTCTAATAAATTTGTTAGTCTCTAAGATGCCACAAGTACTCCTGTTCTTTTTGCAGATACAGACTAACATGGCTGCTACTCTGAAACCTAGATTTTAAAAGTTATTCCAGTTTAATCTAAGGCCAGGTCTACACTAACCCCCTAATTCGAAGGAAGGTACGCAACTTCAGCTACGTGAATAACGTAGCTGAAGTTCGAAATACCTTAGTTCGAACTTACCTCGGTCCACACGCGGCAGGCAGGCTCCCCCGTCGACTCCGCGGTACTCCTCTCGTCTAGCTGGAGTACCGCAGTCAACGGCAAGCACTTCCGGGTTCAACTTATCGCGTCCAGACAAGACGCGATAAGTCGAACCCAGAAGTTCGATCGCTCGCCGCCAAACTACCGGGTAAGTGTAGACCTACCCTAAGATACTATTAACTCAGGTAAGGATTCTGTTTTTCTGACATTATTTAAATAGACACAGTCATGATAAAAATCAAAGTCTCAGCGCTAGATTCTATGTTATTGGTATACCCACACCATACAATTGGATCAAAATATGCTCTGAGTTACTCTGGATTTACAGTGATGACTGGTCTACATGCAAACTTGCACCCAAATGGCAGAGTTAATTACAACAGACTGGGTTATTTTGGTGCAAGTCTGTGCTCTGGAACGAAAGTGGTTAATGTTGATTTAGCAACAAGTGGTTACAAACCTAAATTAGAATACAGCCAGCTAAAACTGAGCTAAAAGTCCTGCATCTGCACTGGTGAAAAGGTTAAGTTTAGGTCCAGTTTAGCCAGCAGGTGGTATCTAAGGCTTTGCTGCAAAAAAAAAGGTGTGTGTTTTACATTGTTAGCAATGTAAATTCTAGTGAAGAAAACACATGGGTAGTTTTTTTACTTCAATGTTGCTGGTTGAGGTCAACCTCAGGTTTTTCTAAATGAACAGTAGGGACACATTTTCTTCCCTTATCCACACTGCACACAATGAGAATAAATTGTGCAACTGACTGGCGGTCACTGCAAAATGCCTGGAACCTGATTCTCCCCTGCTTGCACTTTGGGTAGTCATTTGCACCTGTGATAAGTGATTCTGAAGTGGTACTTTTACAGCCACCTTCCATTGTCTTTGTACAGTTGTATTTGACTTTTCAAGGAAACAGGGAATTGGGTCCATGATCTGCCAGGTCAGTGTGTTCTTTGTACCCTGTGATGGCATCTCCATAAATGTGGTTTACCCATGGTGTTTAGAGCAAGCTAAATTGTATCTTGATTATGGTATCTGAAAGAGATAGATCTGTAGGCAATTTAGTAAGTTTAATTTGAAGTGAATTAGTGATGCCCTCGATGCTCCCCCGATGCATAGACAATGTTTCGGTGGATGGCTACATGAGTGTTACAAATTTTTCATCAAAATTAAGGCTCCAAATGCAAAACTTAAATCTCATTGACAACATGTGGATTTGTGACACTCTCTGGAGAACTCTGGGTGTAGAGTCAAAAATAAATTATACTGCATGCTGTCAAAGCTATTTGAACCATAATGTTTCAGACAAATATTATTTCCTCATATTGTCTTGTTATATTTACACTAGTCAGTTACATCCAATAAAGAATTATGAAGAGACCAACTTAGGATCTATCAAGGAGGGACATAGTAGGCATAAAAAGTTTGAATATAGACGCACATATAATATAAAAATTATGTATATATACACATATATACTTCTGCCCTTAAAGAGCACAAAGATTCACCAGAATGTGTTTCTCTTCTGTAGCTGTCTCTTCAAAGGGGTAGAATTTCACCCACTGTGTTCAGAACGAAGGAATCCCTACATTTATAGATTACATTAAAAGGACAATGTTATATGATAACTTATATCATGTTAATATAAGTTACATGATAAGCAATATATAGGCTGTGCAATACAGGATCACACTATTAAATTTAATCTCCTGCCTCTGTCATTGCCCAATAACTCATGTTATGACAGAAGGCAACAATTGAATTAAATCACATCATACATTGAGGCCCACACATTCTAAACTTGTGTGCCTAAAGTGGGTGCTCAGTCTTTTTGAAACAACAAGGAGTCTGGTGACACCTTAAAGACTTAACAGATTTATTTGGGCATAAACTTTCCTGGGTAAAAACCTCACTTCTTCAGATGCAACAAGTCTTTTTGAAAATCATGATATTTATTAAGTTCTAAAAATGGATTTAGGTACATAACTTTAGGCATCCAATGACCTGATCCCCCAATTCTCTGCGTGCAAACAGAAACTGATGTAAATAGCACTTTTTGCTCCACCTCCAGCAAGCTGTGTGTGAGTAAGGGGTGGGGTAGACTAGCAAACTCAGAGAAATGATAAGTGACTGTCGCTACCTCAGTGAGGATCTATAAGCAGCAGAGCTGGGAACTATGTCTCATCTATATTGCTATGGTCTGGAGATAAAAGGAAAAGTTTCCTCCGTTTTCTCTTCTCTGCTCTTTATCCTGTCTCTTGATGGAGCAGTCACAGTGTATGGTATGACGACTGCTGCATGTAACAGCCTAGACTGATCTACCTTGGAATCGTGCATCTAGTCAAGCTGCTGAGAATCACACTAGAATTGCAGAGTGACGGAAAATGTACCGGGGACAGCATGTTCGGTAAGGCGATCTGCCGGCCAATTACTTTCTATAAGCTGGGAATCATTTGATTTGAGTCAAACTCTCTTTATATAATTTAGAGCAGACAATTTAAACAAGAGGAACAGTGAAACAATGTATTTGTGAACTTTAGTTCAAATGAAGATTAATGCCTACTTTTGTCTTCCGTGCTTTTGTAATGGGGTACTTTATTAATAGGCTAGCTGTACTCAACAACTGTACATAGCAACTTGAAAACAACCAAATGTATGAATCCTGTGGCATTATGTGTGGAAACTAGATTAATACATACTCAGTTTTTTCCATTCACAAGTTTATTTTGTGATGTGCTAATATGAATTATTAGTATTACACTACCTGTAGCCTGTCAGCCACTGTATATTTTTCAATTAATAATTCATTTCAGTATTCAACAATGTGCTTCATAATTTTTATTTCCATAAACTGATTTCATCTTTTTTTATTTTTGTAGAATTCTTTTTACTGTGAGTCTGGCCTTGCAGGTCATTCATTATGGGAAAGGTAAGGGGAGCTTCATTTTTCCCATCTGTTTTTGTATGCAAGTTTTTCTGAATATATGTGTGTTGCTCATTTCAAACTGTTCTTTCCCTCCCCTGCCGATTTCACTACCTTTCCAAGGCCGTGAAAAAGAGGAGCATAAAGGTGATGGAGAAAATGTGCATGCAACAGCCCAAAAGCAACAGCCAAAAAATCAAGGCACTACTCTAAATATGTTTAATGACATGAATCGGAGTGATGAGAGCAGCAAGCAACAGAGTTCGAGGACTTTTGTACCTTTCACAGGGCTTACAGATAGTAGGTAACATTTCTATATCATCATGTGTGCGCAGTGCTGTAATATTGCTATATTAACCATTTGCAAGGTGCCTTCATAAGCATTCATTCACCATCCATAACCCTTTGCAGACTGTCCTCCTAAGTGCTAACTAGGCTAGATTCTGATAGTTTAAACTGGACCATTTAGAAATCCATGTGTACTTCTATTTATAAAGTGAGCATATAAAATTAAGGTTGAACTAGGTTTCTTACATCTACAAAACCAGTGTCAAGGATAATGAAAATAAGTGCAGATGTTGGTCTTACAAATGAGGTGTGCACTAGACTTGAGGGTTTTTTTAAACGATTTTATGTTTTATGGTTAAAAATTCTCTTTAAATTGAAATTTTAATCATTTTTATTTAAAAGTGAATGTCTGTAAACAAACAGTAACACCCCAAAACAACTGCAGATTTCTGCTTCTCATATCTTCACAAAGTTTGAGGTGAGAGAATCCAACCTAGTCAGATCTCCTTAGTTTCTGTTGCATAGCAGAGTAAAGCTGAGTGACAGTGCTGAAGAACAACCCTGATTTATAAGTGTGACTGAAATCTGCCTCTGTCAAAGTGAAATATTTCAGTTCCATACATACTTCTTCTGTAGAAGTTGTCAGGAGTTGCTTCTTGACCATCCTGTAATCCCTAGTAGTTTGCTTTTAATCCTTAACTAAACAAACTCAGCTTAACTGAACAAACATTCCTAACAGGCAGCTAATTTTATTGCCCCTAAGGACAATAAAACTAGACATCCCTAAGATCCTTTGGCAGCTACAGAGACCTTAAAGAACAAATGAGGTTGTTTCAAAGTGTTCCTATTTCTTAGTAAACTGTGGAACATTGTCTTTTAGGTAAAAAACTGAACAGGCATTGTTGTCAAAATGGAGGAACCTGTATTCTGGGCAGTTTCTGTGCATGCCCAAAACACTTCACTGGCAGATATTGTGAGCATGATGAGCAGAATAGGTAAGAAAGCAAAGATGAAGGCAGAGATCCTCCAGGTTATTACTGAAGACAAGCAGGGAAATGCAAAACCTCTCCCTTGTCATTGACAGCAACTGTGGCAGTGTTGCCCATGGAGTCTGGGTGCAAAAGGGTTGTCGATTCTGTCGATGTGGCTATGGGATTCTGCACTGCCTTTCGGAAATAATGCAAGACAACTGTGGTAAGGAGAGGGTTATTTAACTAGTGGGGAATAAATGGGGTTTTTTAATAGCTACCTGACAACATTATTTTCTGCAGAATTTGCATTTTCAGAGAACATGAAACTTATTCAGTGGCCTGGTCTACTTTTGAGAACACATTAATGTAATGGTACTTCTACATTTGCACTTCTAAAGCATCTCATCCACAGATCTCAAAGTACTTTGCAAATATTAGTGAATAAAGCATGAGAACACTCCTGTACAGTAGGGAGTTATTTCCCCCATTTCAATTAAAAATTAAAGAGGTTAAATTAGTAGGCCACTTTTTCAAACACTTAAATCAATGGGACTATTCCTATGTGTAAATTACATGCATAAAATTTGCTGGGTCAGAAGATTTAGAACCTTCTTGAAAATGATTACTAACATAAAATACAAATAAAGCCTTTACACTTACTTAGAGCCTTTTGTCAGAGGATCTCACTACATGTTACAAGCTTCACCTTAACTCTGTGGGGCAGGGATAGACTATATTATTCACATTTTATACAGGAGGAAACTAAGGCATCAAGAAGTTAAGAGACTTGCACAAGATCACATAGGAAGCCGGTGGTAGAGTCAGAATGGGAACCTAAGTGTGGATGAATACCACTTCAATCTGTATCTTAATCTTAGGGATAGGTCTACATTTAAAACACTACAGTGGCACCTCACTAGCACTGCAGTGTAGACACAATTTAGGGCTTGTCTACACTGGCAATTTACAGTGCTGCAGCTTTCTCACTCGGTGTGAAAAAACACCCCCTGGACTACAGCAAGTTTCAGCGCTGTAAAGTGCCAGTGTAGACAGTGCACCAACGCTGGGAGCTTTGCCCATCATGGAGGTGATGTTTTTAGACCACTGGGAGAGCTCTCTCCCAGCGCTCTGCTGCGACCACACAAGCCACGTTAAAGTGCTGCTAGTATAGACTAGCCCTTATTCTGATGGGAGTTAATTGAACTCCCCAAGAGGTGGTGGCTAGGTTGACCTAATGCTGTCTTCATGGGGACTTTGGCCGTCCAACTACACAATTCTGGGGTGTGGATTTTTCATACCCCTGAGCAAAGTAGTTATGCCAACCTAATTTTCTAGTGTAGATCAGGCCATGGACTTGTAAAGTGAAGATTGGTTTAAAGTGCTATATAAGTAGATATTACCATTTTTGAAAACTGTACAAAAAGAATTTTTAGGGCTGAATTATTCAGTTATTTTCTGCTTGTGTGTTAATGGCTATAGAAGGAAGGCTTTTTTCCCTTGAGGAAAGGGTTAACAGTCAACATAAAGAATGAGTGCATGCCACTTGCTAACATCTTTGCCAGTGCTTGGTATTTACTTTTGATTATGCTGAGATTAATGCCTGCAAGAGCTGATAAGTGCTATCAGTTGCTTCTCAAACGATCCTTGATGGCATCCATTCACATCTCTCCTCTGAGAATAGACTTTTTGATTGGCTTTCACATCTGATAGCTTTAACTTAAGTATCCGCAAAGATGTTGGGAGGAAATTTCAAAGTTTGTTGAAATCATTCCTATCTCACTCCCATGTTAACTTTTCTTATTAATTATTATTATTTTCTCAGATCTAAAAATAGAAGAGGAGGAATTTCTCAGGTTACGTTCTAGTGGCTCGAGATCACAGCAAACAATGTGCTCTCTCATTCTCCTACTCTGCTTCTTCACATTGTTCTGCAGCAGGCTCCATCAGCAGCTTTGAGACTGGCTCTATGAAAGAGAATTTATTTAGGACTCAAATCCCCTCACTTTGAATCAAACAGAGTTTTGCCCATTGACAAAACCGTTTTTCTAACAGACTGAAGGACAAGAGGTGAAATGTACTTTACCTCAAATTTTTCTCTTTAACCTAAAGATATCTCTACTTACTTGTCTGCCTGAAAGAGACATGCTAAGGATTAATTAGTTAATGTTAGTAAAGAGCTTAGATTATGAAAAGCACTAGACTGTATGAATGCTATGTATTAATTCTTATTACTACTTCTATCAGGGTCTGATTTAAGCAGTTCTCTAGTTTTGAAGTATTGGCTCTTCCAGTGGAAGAAACCCCCCGATGTTCTATGCCTTAAGCATTGGAAATTTATAGCTATTATTTCCTTTGTATATATTTAACATATTATTTAAAAAAATAAAACAAATCTTATTTCAAAGGATCCCTCTGTACTTTTTAATTCAAACCTTTTAAAAAGAACAGGAGAAAGTTGATAAGTGGCTGTGGCATTTCCTGTGACTAATTGCTGCTCTTGGGATTCAATCTGAGCAACTCTCTGCAAAGGTCTCTCTCTCTCTCCCGCCCTCCCCCATCACTTAGGCATTGATTGTGCCTTGAGATGCAGCCCTGTGTAAGCAGTTGCAATCCCACCTTCCTCCCAGAGGTAATAAAATGCTACTGCCTCCCAACTAGCAAATTCATTCCTCCAGCCACCCTATATTGACTAGCCAGATCCAAGGCACTCTGCTCATTCCCCACCCTTCTGCCCACTCCCAACATACCTACACGAGTGGCGCATATACAGCCTATACTCTTCTCCGCTCCAGCAACTGAGATGTGGGTAGGCTGCACAGAGAGATGGAGGTCTCTTTCTGAGAAAGCAAATTCAAGTAAGACATCTATTCCTTGTTAGCAAGTAAGACAAATCCACACACCAGTGTCCTGGCCAAGTATCCTGGCTGGGGAAGCCCCTATGGGAGGGAGGATTCCTTTTCCTTCCCCACAAAAAACTGCAAAGCACTAAGGAAGCCACTTTAGTGAGGTGATGCTGGCCATTAAACTCCCTACTCCTAATGTAAGAAGTAGCATCCCCAGCCATAGAGTGCCCCCTCTCGTGTTGGAGGGGTTAAGGACCTGAAGAGCCACAAGGCAGCAAATCCCCTGGCTTATCTCAATCTAAACCTTACATGCCTGTGATCAGGCAGGGAATCACCCATGAAGCTGAGCTCTACAAGATGCTCGGGGCCCAGGTCTTTTCCACTCCCCTTGTCCTATGAAACCACCACCCTGCTGCCAGGAACCACTGCAACCACAAAGATGGGGGCAAAATTTACACCAACATGGGTACGTTGTTTTGGAAAATATTTATTCAATGTGTTATAAGTTGGGAGTTCTTGGTGATTTGGATTCTGTATCAAACACGCAGATCAAACTATGCATGCCCCAAGGAAAAGTTTTCAAGTTTGATATAGAACATACTTGTTCAGTGTACTATAGATTATATAGCTTGTGCGGTAACTGAAATATACTGTACATTTGGAGACAAATACAAAATGTGTGGAAGTGCACAGTAAGTATAGAGTACATTAAAATTATTTTTGGCCAATTTACATCTACTATATAAAACATCCAAAATCACAGTCTTAAATGGTGTAACATAAGTAAGGCATCTGCAACCAAACAGACATGAGATGCAGAAGAATGTAAGTATGTGTGTGTGTGTGTGTGTGTGTGTGTGTACTAACCCTGAAGGAACTGTATGTTATTGGGCTGTTGAGGTCTGATGGAATTAGACCAATAGAAAGTTCTAGCAAAGCAGCATTTCCCTGCCCTACCAAAGTAGCATTCCAGAAAAGCTGATTAGAACCAGAGAGGTAAGTGTTTCTCATTAACATCAGTGGAAATCACTAGCTCACTCTAAATGCAAAGATCTGATCATTTAACCTCATTTGGCAGGAAGAGTTGACAAAGAACATAGATTCACCATTTTAAAAATGGTTTTAAAATGCCTGCCCCTCTATCTCCTGCCCTTATAGTCTAGGGAACTGGAAATGTTGAAGATGAGCTCTTCAAGACCTATTTAGATCTACCAGTCTAGGTGAGACATATCATTCAAGTGATATCTACATTTTGAAAGCCATTTTCCTTCCCTTTGTGTCAGTGCTCCAGACATTGCATGTCAGTGGGTCACTACAGAATAATGAGGCTAGTCGTCTCTTCTTAGATACCTCCATAGAAAATGGAGGTATCTGAAGAAGTGAGGTTTTTACCCACGAAAGCTTATGCCCAAATAAATCTGTTAGTTTTTAAGGTGCCACCAGACTCCTGTTGTTTCCATAGAAAATGGAATCCTTAATTCCTTAAGAAAAAAAATATATGTGGTAGCTGTTCTACATACAGTTTTGCACACATACTAAAATACAAGTAGAAGGGCTGAAAACTGAAAGCAGCAAGGGACAAAAGGACATAGTCAGACTCTTTGCCTAGGCCAAAAGCGTCTCCGCTCTTATCTGTCTCCAGCTGTTTAGAAGTGTAGATAAAAGAAAATGTTCCTCCACCCCCACTACCATTGAGGCCTGGCCATCCTTCTAACAAAGCAATTACAAGCACTTTGGTGAGGTTTGTTTATAGCAAACACTGAAGTTTACTCTACAGCTTCATGCTAACTCTTTTTATAGGTCACTCAGTCAAACATAGCATGTCCTAGCAAACTAGACATCTGTTGCCACAAGTTCATGCATGTGCCTCCCTATATGTGGCCACCTTTGGGGAGAAGGGAAACTGTCAAAGGGAAATATTTATCAAATGCTTCACACCTTTTTAGGCCATTAGACTTCTCACTCTTCACAGTTTACCTCAGAACTAAAACAAATGGCACAACCTGTTCTCTAAAGTGCTGCTCATGCCATCCCTTACAGCATATAGTCGGTAAAGACATGAAACCATTCATAAAGGAAATATACCAAAGGGCACAATTGTGACCTGAGATGTAGCATCATTGGTATCTTGAAAAAGCAGCTGCCTTGTTTTTTGTTTGTTTGTTTGTTTTTTTGTTTTGTTTCTTGCCTCTTCAGAATTGTCTCTATACTTGACTAGGTACCCAGGACAACTGTAATACCGAGCCCTAAACTCTCATAGGTTTACTCCAATTGATTTTTTATCTTGCTGCCCTTAAAGGCAGTTGCAGTGATTCTGCAGATTTTGGTTAGTGTAGAGTGGATCAAGACTTTCCAACACAGACCTGTAAACTCAACTTCCTTCTCCATGAACAGCCAGTGATGGCTCATGTATAGAGGGCATTAGGGCACCATGTCCCCCCCAAAACATATGCAAAAGCACAGATAGATATATGTCTCTGTGTATCACTAAATATGAATCATGAACACAGCAAGTCTAGAGCAGCCTGCTATACATTTGCTGAGTTTGTCATTCACATGCCTGTAGGAGTTCTTCTCCACCTCCGTGTGGTGCATTCACAGACTGTGCAGTCAGAGGGGTTTGGAGTGCTAGATTCACTGCCCCAGTCTGCAGTGACTGAGCAGTGCTCAAACTGCCCTGTATAGCCCTGCTGGCCTGCACTAAAAGATACCCAGAGAGCAGGCCAGCAGGATCTACACAGGGCTGTTAGAGCGCTGTACAGTCACTGCAGTCTGTGTCTTGAGCAGTGAGTTCAGTGCCCCAAATTCAGCTGTGGCCGGCACTGATGACCTGGACCAGCATCATCATGAACAGCAGCTACAGCAGCCTGGAAGAGCAGGGATATGAGGAGTAGTTCTTCACTGCCTGAACCTCCTTTATGAAGCCACAAGCAAAGCTAGGGCTGACCAGCAAGTAAGTGCCATGTCCCCAGGTTGGAGCAGCTCTGTCCTTCCTCTTGAAGCCTGGGTGCTTTTCCTCTCCAGAGCCCCTGCAGCATGCTATGCTGGGATGGCCCTGTTGTTGACCAAGTCCATACCAGTCCCAGTTATTCGAACTGTGCCCTGACTTGACCTCCTTCCAGGATGTAATGGGGGAAAACAGAGGGTCCAGGATGTAGACAGGAAGGTGGGGGGAGGACTCAGCTGCTCAGCATCACTGGTGGGAAGGAGAGGAAGGAAGGTGAGTGGAGAAAAAATCCTATGCACAGGCCTCACTTGCCCCAAAGTTCACCAGCCATCACTGGAGACATCAAGTTTAACACTTATGCTCTTTCTATTGCCCTTCTTAGAGTCTGATTACACTCTTCCTGTGTAGATGAGATTATAATCACGTTATCCACTATGATACTGACACCTGTTGTGTTTCCACGTGTTTCACTAACTGACTATTTCTGAGGGTAGAGGGAAGAATTTGTAACTGCCCCATAGTGTTAAAAGTGCACAGTTCAGTCAACTCTTGTAGAGTCTGATTTCCCAATATCCTTCCTTCTCATTTAAGATTGTGAAGAAGCTTTTTCCAACTAGTCAACACTGAAGATCTATTGGCATCAGAAGCCCCGACATACACCCACCCCTTTTCTCTTCCTCCCCCCCTAAAGTTAAGACAAAATCATGAGGGTTGGCAACACTGGATGGCAGAGTCTTATTTGTGCCCTAAGCAACTGATGGCACAGGAAGGATTTAGATTCAGTAGCTTTGGTCCCAATATTAAAGTTGAAGTACTTTCTTTATACAGCACTGAATACCAAGGTGCTGCTTGATTAGCTGGATGACTAAGCATCATAAAGGGGACCTCTGGGAAGAATTAAACAATCATTTGTGTGTCTTTATATATACTAATATCATTCAACAAATAATCTCAAGTATATGAAATCTTCAAGACTACCCTACAGTAGACCTGTCCCTGTTTCACACCCTCAGGCCTGCTCTACACTATGGGGTTAGATCGAATTTAGCCGTGTTAGGTCAATTTAAAAATGAATGCGTCCACACAACCAACCCCATTCCGTCGACCTAAAGAGCTCTTAAAATCGACTTCTGTGCTCCTCCCCAGCGAGGGGAGTAGGCTAAAATTGACTTTGCTGGGTTGAATTTGGGGTAGTGCAGACACAAATCGACAGTATTGGCCTCCGGGAGCTATCCCAGAGTGCTCCATTGTGACCGCTCCGGACAGCACTTTGAACTCCGATACACTAGCCAGGTACACAGGAAAAGCCCCAGGAACTTTTGAATTTCATTTCCTGTTTGGTCAGCGTGCCGAACTCAGCAGCACAGGTGACCATGCAGTCCCCCCAGAATCGAAAAGCATAGAATGTTTCCACACACCCCCTATCATCTCCATCCCTGAGGTTATTGCAGATTAGAAGGCGAAAAAAATGCACTCGCAATGACATGTTTTCCGAGCTCATGCAGTCCTCCCTCACTGATAGGGCACAGCTTAATGCATGGAGGCATTCAGTGGCAGAGGCCAGGAAAGAATTAAACTGAGTGCGAAGAGTGGAGGCAGGACGCGATGCTGAAGCTAATCGGGGAGCAAACGGACATGATGAAGCGTCTGTTGGGGGAGCAAACGGACATGATGAAGCATCTGTTGGAGCTTCAGGAAAGCCAACAAGAGCACAAACCCCTGCTGCATCCACTGTATAACTGCCTACCCTCCTCCTCATGTTCCATAGCCTCCTCACCCAGATGCCCAAGAACGTGGGGGTGGAGGCTCCGGGCACCCAGCCACTCCACTCCAGAGGATGGCCCAAGCAACAGAAGGCTGTTTTGTTTATCCTACAGCAGGTTAAGAGGTGACTTGATTACAATCTACAAGTACCTACATGGGGAAAAGATTTCTGATAGTAAATGGCTCTTTAAACTAGCAGAAAAAGAAACAAGATCCAATAGCTGAAACTAGACAAAAATCAGAGTAGGAATAATCCATAAATTTTTAACAGTGAGGATAATTAAATATTCGAGCAGCTTAGAGAGGGATGTGGTGGCTTCTCCATCCCTTGAAGTCTTTAAATCAAGACTAGATATATTTCTGAAAGTGATACTCTTGCTCAAGCAGATGTTATGAGGTTAATGCAGAAATTCCTGCAGCTGTGCGGAGAAAGATAGTTTTATTTCAGAAGTTTTCAATATTTTGAAATTCTCTGCAAAATGGAATGAAGCCCCAGCTCTGGGACAGGTCACCTGGGAGACTGCCCTGGGGTTCCTGGCTGAGGGGCAGTCCACCTGGCAGGCTGTCCTAGAGCCACGAACCTGGGAGCTTGCAAGTTGTAGGGGAGCTGGGAATCTGCAAACCCTGACAGAGCTGGGAGCTCCGTTCTCTGGCAGTTCACCAGGAGAGCTGAGGAGGAGCCTGGGAACTTCAGAGCTTGGGAGTCAGAGCTTCAAGGCTCTCAACTCCCCAGCAGCCCACCTGCAGGCTGCCAAAGAGGTAGGAGTCTGGAAGCCCAGGCTCCCCATCATCCTACCAGGTGGGCTGCCAAGGCACTGAGCAGGAAAGCTGGCAAGAAAACAGGCATGTTTTGAAATCCTGCTTGGGTTCTGTCCCAACTTCTTCAAAATCTAAACAGTTCCTATAAAACATTTTGATTTTGACAAATCAGCATTCTCCAACAGAAAAACATTCCAGCTCTAGACATCACTGGCTAAGGTTCTATAGCCTGTGATATGCAGGAGGTCAGACTAGATTATCATAATGGTCCTTTCTGTCTTAAAATCTATGAATCTGCCCTCAGTTAAACTGACCTTAATAGGAGTTACACCTGTCTGCCTGAGGGCGGAATCAAGTCCAGAGGACCCAAATCTCCTTTTGCACCATTGTAAGGTGCTGGACCCCTGCACCAAGCCCCATTGAAGTTCCGAGAGATTGAGGGATTTCTCACTGCAGTATCAGGGCTAAATCAGGAACATCTCCACTGAAGTCATTGGAGTAACACAGGAGTAAAACGGATGAAAGTTAGACCCATAGAATTAGCTGAAACCTTGGAGGGAACTTCTAAGCAAATATTCTTCTTCATCGCTGAGCAGATTCTAAAAACCAAGATTCTTCTCTCACAAAGGCCTGGTCTACACTATGAGTTTAATTTGAATTTAGTAGTGTTAAATCGAATTAACCCTGCACCCGTCCACACAACAAAGCCATTTCTTTCAAAATAAAGGGCTCTTAACATCGATTTCTGTACTCCTCCCCGATGAGCGGAGTAGCGCCAAAATCAATATTGTCATTTCGAATTAGGGTTAGTGTGGCTGCAATTCGATGGTATTGGCCTCCGGGAGCTATCCCACAGTGCACCATTGTGACCGCTCTGGACAGCAATCTGAACTCGGGTGCACTGGTCAGGTAGACAGGAAAAGCCCCGCGAACATTTGAATTTCATTTCCTGTTTGCCCAGCACAGGAGAGCACAGGTGACTACAGAGAGCTCATCAGCACAGGTAACCATGCAGGCCGATAATCGAAAAAGAGCACCAGCATGGACCGTATGGGAGGTACTGGATCTGATCGCTAGATGGGGAGAGGATTCAGTGCTAGCAGAACTTCATTCGAAAAGAAGAAATGCCAAAACTTTTGAAAAAATCTCCAAGGCCATGATGGAGAGAGGCCACAATAGGGACTTAGAGCAGTGCTGCGTGAAAGTCAAGGAGCTCAGACAAGCCTATCAGAAAACAAAGGAGGCAAACGGTCACTCCAGGTCAGAGCCGCAGACATGCCGCTTCTACGCTGAGCTGCATGCAATTCTAGGGGGGCCGCCACCACTACCCCACCTCTGACCGTGGATTCCGAGGCGGGGGTAATCTCATCAGCCACACCTGAGGATTCTGTGGACGGGGAAGAGGAGGAGGAGGAGGACGAGCTTGCGGAGAGCACACAGCACTCCATTCTCCCCAACAGCCAGGATCTTTTTCTCAGCCTGACTGAAGTACCCTCCCAAGCCAGTACCCAAGACCATGACCCCATGGAAGGGACCTCAGGTGAGTTTACCTTTTAAAATATAAAACATAGTTTAAAAGCAAGCGTTTTTTAATGATTAATTTGCCCTGAGGACTTGGGATGCATTCACGGCCAGTACAGCTACTGGAAAAGTCTGTTAACGTGTCTGGGGATGGAGCGGAAATCCTCCAGGGACATCTCCATGAAGCTCTCCTGGAGGTACTCCAAAAGCCTTTGCAGAAGGTTTCTGGGCAGTGCAGCCTTATTCCGTCCTCCATGGTAGGACACTTGACCACGCCATGCTAGTAGCAAGTAACCCGGTATAATTGCATGACAAAGCCTGGCAGCGTATCGTCCCGGTGTTTGCTGGCATTCAAGCAACATCCGTTCTTTATCTCGCTGTGTAATCCTCAGGAGAGTGATATCGCTCATGGTAACCTGGTTGAAATACGGGAATTTAATTAAGGGGACAGAGGTGGCTGTTCCTACTGGGCTGTTTGCCTGTGGCTGAAAAGAAATCCTTCCCTGTAGTAAGCCAAGCGCGGGGGCGGGGGGAGAGATTGACGCTGAGCTTTTCACGTGTGGCTAGCAGGGATCTTCCCTGATACCAGCCACGCGGTGGGGGGAGGGATAAAGCGATCATCCCAGAGAATTGGATGGGGGTGGGGGGCGGTTAGTTTGTTTTCTGCTGCTGAAGGTTAACAGGAAAACCGCAGCACTCAACGAGCTTTGCTTGGTATGTGGGAAAGGAGGGCACAGAAGCCGAAAGACAATGGCTTACCATGGCCGCATGCAAGCCGAATTCTGTTGCCTGGACCCGTGTCTGTGATCTCTAGCAGCAAAGCCACAGGCACTCAATATTAAGAGGCAAAATGCGACCTTGCACAGAAATCACATGTGCTATGTAATGTGAATAGTGTTCACCGTGAAAGAGTATAAGCATTGTTCTGTAAAATGTATCTTTTTAAAAAATTCTCTCCTTTTTTCCCTCCCTCCAGCAGCTGCAAATTTTTCAAGCCTCCCTCCTCCATCCCAAAGCCTATCTCAGATAAGGCGTCGGAAAAAGAGGACGCGAGATGAGATGTTCGCGGAAATCATGGAATCCACCCGCAATGAAAGAGCTCATCTGAATGAATGGAAGGACACGGTTTCAAAGTATAGGAATGATGCCAGTGAACGTGAGGGCAGGAGGGACCAACGTGAGAACATGAGGGACCAACGTGAGGACAGAAGGGACCAACGTGAGGAGAGGAGAGACGCTCGAGATGAGAGGTGGCGGCAGGAAGATTAGAGGAGGCAGGATGCAACGCTGGGGCTGCTGCGTGAGCAGACATGCTCCGGCATCTGGTGGAGCTTCAGGAACGGCAGCAGGATCACAGACTGCCGCTGCAGCCCCTGTATAACCACCCTCCCTTTCTCTTATGCACCGCGCTTCCTGGTGTGGTCTTCTAATCACCCTGGTGTTTGGCTGCGTGTAATCAGCAGCCAGGCGATTTGCCTCAGCCTCCCACCCCGCCATAAAGGTCTCCCCCTTACTCTCATAGAGATTGTGGAGCACACAGCAAGCAGCAATAACAATGGGGATGTTGGTTTGGCAGAGGTCTGAGCGAGTCAGTAAAGTGCGCCAGTGACCTTTTAAACGGCCAAATGCACATTCCACCACCATTGTGCATTTGCTCAGCCTGTAGTTGAACAGCTCCTGACTCCTGTCCAGGCTGCCTGTGTATGGGTTCATGAGCCAGGGCATTAAGGGGTAGGCTGGGTCCCCAAGGATAACTATAGGCATTTCAACATCCCCAACGGTTATTTTCTGGTCCGGGAAGTAAGTCTTGCTGCAGCCATTTAAACAGAGTAGTGTTCCTGAAGACGCGAGCGTCATGAACCCTTCCCGGCCAGCCCACGTTGATGTTGGTGAAACGTCCCCTGTGATCCACCAGTGCTTGCAGCACCATTGAAAAGTAACCCTTGCAGTTTATGTACTGGGTACCCTGGTGCTCCGGTGCGAAGATAGGGATGTGGGTTCCATCTATTGCCCCACCACAGTTAGGGAATCCCATTGCAGCAAAGCCATCCACTATGGCCTGCACATTTCCCAGAGTCACTACCTTTCATAGCAGCAGCTCAATGATTGCTTTGGCTACTTGCATCACAGCAGCCCCCACATTAGATTTGTCCACTCCAAATTGATTCCCGACTGACCGGTAGCTGTCTGGTGTTGCAAGCTTCCGCAGGGCTATCGCCACTCGCTTCTCAACTGTGAGGGCTGCTGTCATCCTGGTATTCTGGCACTTCAGGGCAGGGGAAAGCAAGTCACAAAGTTCCATGAAAGTGCCCTTACGCATGCGAAAGTTTCACAGCCACTGGGAATTGTCCCACACCTGCAACACTATGCGGTCCCACCAGTCTGTGCTTGTTTCCCGGGCCCAGAATCGGTGTTCCATGGATAGAACCTGCCTCATCAACAACATGATCTCCAAAGCGCCGGGACCCGCGGTTTGAGAGAAGTCTATGTCCATGTCCATGTCCTCATCACTCTCGTTGCCGCGCTGCCGTCGCCGCCTCCTCCTTGCCTCGTTTTTCTGGTCCTGGTTCAGCATAAACTGCACGATAATGCGCAAGGTGTTTACAATGTTCATGACTGCTGTCTTGAGCTGAACGGGCTCCATGCTTGCGGTGGTATGGAGTCTGCAGTGTTCACCCAGGAAAAAAGGCGTGAAATGGTTGTCTGCCATTGCTTTCATGGAGGGAGGGGTGAGGCTGTACCCAGAACAACCTGCGACAATGTTTTTTGCCCCATCAGGCACTGGGATCTCAACCCAGAATTCCAATGGGCGGGGGAGACTGCGGGAACTATGGGATAGCTATGGGATAACTACCCACAGTGCAAAGCTCTGGGAATCGACGCTAGCCCCGGTACATGGACGCACACCGCTGAATTAATGTGCTTAGTGGGGCCGCATACATTCAACTTTATACAATCTGTTTCCAAAATTCGAATTCTGTAAATTCGAATTAATCCCGTAGTGTAGACATACCCAAAGAAGGTGCAAATTATATAGCAAGGAGAGGAAATTGATGCCTTTGTCCTGAACACTAACGTTCCGTTCTCAGTCCTGTGATTTCAGTGAATGCTCAGTGCCATTTCCACCCCCATACGCCCACAGAACTCAGATTCACTTGTGCACAGTAGAGCACCAAGGGCACCAAAGTACAGAGAGTGCACGTCACTGGGAGTGACCCTGATGTCTGAGAATGGAATTCATCCGATGATGTTAACAATTTGGGATCATAATATTTCCTTAGAAGCTGCTGGCAGAATTGGAGCTCCCAGTTGAGGATACAGCAAACATCTATCAAGCCAATGAGCTGTCACAGTTCCATATAAACAGGCAATTCTGGAGCAGACTTTGAAATAAGAGAAGTCCAAAGAAATAAAGCAAGGATTTATAGGTAATGTACAAAGCAGCCTATCATTTTATTGCAAACAATTTGGTTAAAAGCATGTTCATGAGCTGCATACAACATCACAGAGATGTTTACAGGCCCCAGCTCAGACTAGGCCCTGTATCAATGTATAGTCAGAAACAGTTGCTGCCCTGAAGAGCTGCCAATCCCCAGCAAATATGATTTTTCTGTCGATTTCTAAATCATCTATCACTAAGTGCAAACTCAGAGAAATGCTGCCTGAGAGCATACATGCTGTTACTTGGGTCATGTTAATCAGGCCTGTTGGTTTTGTAGACAGACTATCTCAAAATTTCACAATACCATATATACAGCTATAACAATGAAAAAAGAACAGGAGTACTTGTGGCACCTTAAAGACTAACAAATTTATTAGAGCATAAGCTTTCGTGGGCTACTGCCCACTTCTTCCACGAAAGCTTATGCTCTAATAAATTTGTTAGTCTCTAAGGTGCCACAAGTACTCCTATTCTTTTTGAGGATACAGACTAACACGGCTGCTACTCTGAAACCTAGAACAATGAAACAGGTATCACTGTGATAGTGCAGCTGGCCACCAAATGGCACCACTGGAATAGATCAGTCCACTCACAATCAGAGCTGGTCTAAAAAGATTTGCTTAAACTTTTTTTCCATCAAGAAATACCATTTCCATGAAATTTCAGTTTTGACTACATTGATTGGTTTTCACAAAAATTTCATCAGGAAGTTTTCTCGGGTCATGATGATTGGGTGAGCGGGTGGATGTGAGAAGGGAGAGAATAAGAGAAAGCATACAACACAGCAGAACAGCCAGTAGCTTGGTGGTGAGGGCATTCTCGATCAACATTCAAGTCCCTGTGTCTCTGTCCTGTGTTTTTTCACTTAAAAATTTCAAAAGGTCTTAGATTTGTTCCACATTGGAATGAAAGCAAATACCAAACCCCCAATGTTTCACAAAACAAAATGGTTGTTTTCTGGTCAGCCTTACTCCTGCTCTTCCAGTTAGATACAGTGCAAAAGTAAATTTAGTAATAATGAAATGTTTAGAACATTCAGACATTGAGAACCTAACATCACTACTAAATTGATGCACTTAAAGCATATCATAGCCAAGCATTTGAATAAAAGTAGTGTGTTCTCTGAATGCAATCTCAAAAGGATTTTTTATGTGCTCCTCAGGCTATGAACTGTCTTTCTCGGTGTGTTTACCAAAGTTGAACATATTGTCAATACTTAGCAAAAAATACTCTTCTCATATTTACTATAGGACCAGATGAGACAAATCCTCACTTAGGCAATTAAGGATAGGAAAATCTTTGGCTAGTTAAAATGAGTACGCACAAGATTACAGATATAAACAAGATTACTGACAAACTATCACATGTGATGGATAATAATTCAGTATTTTTCCAAGAGTTTTACATATTATCATTCCCTTCATGGATTAAAATCAAACTGGCTGAGAATAAGCATGAATACACTCACTGCAGGGAGTAGGAATGTTTCTTGTGCAACTATGTGAAGACGTTTACAGAAAGAGTAACAATCGCCTTTAATCTCACTGTTCTTTCAAATAGATTGAGGAACCCACTGACTGGGTTAACTGTGTCAAAAAGACAAATTATGCTGCTCCCATGTGCATGGATCCTGAGGCTCTGAATACTAATTTTAGAGAAGCTTTATCTGACACCCAGACAAGAAGAAATAACAGGAGCTTGTTATGTTTCAAAGCTAAGGGCTTGTCTATACTTAAAACACCGCAGAGGCACAGCTACACTGCTTTAGTACTTCAGTGTAGACACAACCTGTGCCAATGGGAGGAATTCTCCTGATGGCATAGGTAATCCGTCTCCCTCAGAGGCAATAGCTGGGCTGACAGAAAAATTCTTCCATGGACTTAGCACTGTCTACACTGGGATTTAGGTCGGTTTAACTGCACAGCTCAGGGGTATGGATTTTTCATTCCCCTGGCCACCGTAACTTTCTAGTGTAGACCAGGCCTAAATATCTTGCTTTGCTCCTGGCAGCTAAAGTTTGACAGAGTGCAAAGATGTGCATATTAAGTGTGTTTGGAAATATTTGTTTTCAACATTTACTGTTGAAATATTAATAATAATAATAATACTGAATAAATATTCAGCTCTTGAAATATTTCACAGAATGTAAATATGAAGACCGAGGAAGCAGACAGTTGTAAACTGATGATGATATTTTTGTGGGTCTCAGTAAATAACAACATAATAGGAGGTTAATTAAAGTACTTCAAAGAATTCAGCCCTATAGATTGATGCTAAAGAGGAAAATGTGTCAGTGCGTGAAATAACATTGCCAGAAGATAAATTAGTTGTCTGCTACATTTATTGTTTTTCCGTAACACTCTTATGCACTGACCTTGGTGTACTATGTATGTGATTAGCTGAGCCAAAATGAAAATGCTTCTTTAATAATTCATTATATATTGAAAAAGTTTCTCTGGGAAATACCAAAAATTCTGGACTCCACCAGTGTATCATTCTGTTCCTGAATACTAATGGGAACTGCTGCTACCACTGCAAATTCCCCACCTGATGAGTGGTCTTAGTGGAATGCCAGATTAGCCTGTGGACAGGTCAGAGGAGCACTGGAATCAGGGAAAGCTGCATAACTCAGATCTTTCTTATGCCTTCAGCTGCCTGTGGGCAAAAAGAAGTACCTCCTTGTGACCACCTCAGTCTTCCTGCCTTGCTCTCACAGCAGACCTCACTAATGTGCACTTAGAGCTGTAGGTTCAAGTTTTCTCTGCCCTCGTGGCACAAGAGATTGTGCAACCTGTCCTACAGAGCCATCAATGAATACCCTCTTCAACAACTAATGGGCAGAGCCAAAACAAATAGGAGATGGGGGAAATGGACAATAAGAAAGTGCCTATTTTTCTGAGATGACCTGGGTGGGATGAAAGTGGACCCAATCCAGAAAACACCACACAAGGATGGGGATCGAAGAGAGTAAGTGGGAAACTGATTTTAAAGTCTTTTTAAAACACTGATTTAGAAACAATTTTAAGGACCACTTAAGATGTCTGTGTAAGCTAAATATCACCAAGG
Organism: Trachemys scripta elegans; assembly: GCF_013100865.1. Taxonomy (NCBI): domain Eukaryota; kingdom Metazoa; phylum Chordata; order Testudines; family Emydidae; genus Trachemys; species Trachemys scripta. The sequence continues at coordinate 83,541,347 of NC_048303.1, forward strand.
TCTCTTTTTGTATCAGGGATTGTGAGAGTGTCTTTACTGCTTGCATGCCTTTTGGCCAGTATCAGAGGAGTCTCATTTATGGCTCATCGGACTTATGCTTTACTGAGGAAGGTTGCTATTTGGGGCCCTTTTTTGTTGGAAACATTTCTATTTACACAGGTAACACTAACACACTAGGGGAGCTCTTGCACTTGCATAATAAAACATTGCTCTGTGTAGTTTTTCATCTTGGTGAGAATTAGCAAGCACCCATTACAATTCAATGGTCCTTATAGGTGTTCAGCCCTACTGGAACTGTTGCCCCAGAAAACAGATGGGCTTTGCAGCATGGCCTGAAGGAAAGCAGGGTATTTTGGACCAAACTAGATTGGATTAAATTCCAAAGTCAAAGGCCTCTCACAAAGAATGCCCTGCTGGCTGCTTTCCACCCTGCTAAGCCAGGGGACTCAAACTCAGCTGCCTCCACTGACCATAACTGAGGCAATTTCACACAGGAGGGAGGCATCTCTCAGGCAAGCAGGGCAAATGATTTAGGGCTTGTCAACAGTGCCCCACAGTTCAGAGTCTGGAGGTGTGAATAGCAGTACACACCAAAGTGTGTTGTAACTCCCCAAGGGGACGCGGCAGGTGTGAACAAAAAAGTTCCTAGTTTGCATTAATGGAGTCTTCTTCAAACATAGTTACATTAATGCTGTTGTACTTAAAGTACTGCACAGGATTTTTTTAGGGGGAATAAGGCAGAACGCCACATTTATTAGTAATACATGTATTCATTAACACTGTATTATATGCATATAATATATTACACTTACACTCACACACACACACACACAAACACACTCCATCTTGTTGTTACCAATTAGTTGCTCCCCTTAACTTCACTGGCCAGGTGAGTTAGATGGGGGAGGGGGTGGAGCCGGGCTTCTGCCGATCCGGATCGATGCTCCCATGTTGACAAGACGAGACCCGGGGTCCTCTGCAAGACACCTCACTTTTATAGCAGCTTTCCTCTTATGCAAATCCATACCAGATTCAAACTCTGTGTCTGTGTCCATTGGTCCTTTGTGCTGCTTTCTTTTGAGTGTTGTCCCAATGCTGCAAAGAGGGTGTTTCCAAAAGAAGGTGCTTGCTTCTAACCCCCAAGGCCGTCAGTATGTCTGCTTGTCTTTAATGAGCCCACTTGACACGTTTTATTGTCCTTGGGTCTGGCTCCCAGCCCCTCTCCAACAGTTGAGGCTGTCTGGAGGTGCTGCCTTCCATGCCTTGCTCATCCACACCTCATTCATTCAACAGGGCAATTGATTAAGAGTGTGGGGGGGAGAGCTCTTGTTCTACTGCTAGCAAAAAGAAATGTTTCTTCTATCTTATTCTATCCTTGGGGGCTATAATATTATACCAAGGGCAATGCAAAGTTTCTAAATGAGGCTTTGATACAAAGTCCCATGAAAACAGAGGTCACACGTGGGTAGACCCACCACAAGGTTATACGAAGAGGCACAATGTAAAGTTATATGAAAATTATCAGAGATTGATCTACAATGCAAACTAGGAACCTTTCCGTTCGTGCCTGCCATGTCAACATGGGGGAGTTACAGTGCAGCACTTTGGTGCGCACTGCAATTTGCACTCCCATAGTCTGAACTGCAGGGCAGTGTAGAAGTAGCCTTAAGGTTTTAGAGGTCAGAATTTACAGTTTAAAGTGTATTCAGAAACAAAAAGGCAACCAATATACATTAGACCCCTGATGCCACATGCTTCTAGTGGGAAACACTACTGAACAAGGCACACCCTTGTTTCGGAATGGATTTAAGGTGAAACCCAATGGGGGTTGTACTGCAGCACAAATTATAAATTTAAGTAACTGAACAAAGGTGTGGATGCTCCGTCAAAGGAGAAGACAGAAAGCTTGCCACAGCTCCTGGTTGATTCCCTCAATCGATTAATATTGCTTCCCACATATCTAGATTGTGAGCCTCAACCAGTTTGACCTAATACAGGCCTTAATCTCTACCATACAGAGGTCCAAGTGCTCAACTTCAATAGCTAGATCATATGATAGAACTGGGTGTCAATGTCCACGTAGTGAAGGCACTGCAGACCATTTTCCTCTCACTAGCCCTTCCAACGACCCCATATACACATTGAACAAGAGAGAGAGACAAGATGGAACTCTGTGGAACACAACATGAAAGCACACTCGAGGAAAGAGCTACTGCCCAAACCTATGTTCTGGGAATGCTATTATACTGTGGATCATTATCAGAAACTTGGAGTCCCTTCCTTGTGAAGATAGAGTTGAGGTTATTTTGTGGACAATTCAACTCCAAGTAGCCTGAATATAGGTCAAATACACATCAAAGACTTTTTACCTTCAAGTAAAGGTCAAGGGATGCATTTTGTGAAGGTTTTACTGGTACTTGATAAGGATGTAATGGCTCTTATGATGGCTACATTTGACACATTAAACATTTCAAAACCATATCAGTAATATGCGTATGTACCAGACCAGCAAGGGATTTCTCTGGTTCTTTGGAATAAAAATGTCCTTGGAAAATGCAACATACTGTGACAGACCCAGACCAGTGGGGTACAGGAGTCTGGTAGAGGGCAAATATACTGGTCATTGGATGAGTAGTTTTCTGTTCCCTGAGTGACCAGAGAAGGGGCTGCACTAGAGTAATCAGGAACCTGCTAGAACCAGTTAAGGCAGGCAGGCTAATTAGGACACCCGGAGTCAATTAAGAAGAAGCTGCTAGAATCAATTAAGGCAGGCTAATCAGGGTACCTGGGTTTTAAAAGGAGCTGAATTCAGTTTGTGGTGTGAGTATGAGGAGCTGGGAGCAAGAGGCGCAAGGAGCTGAGAGTGAGAGGGTGTGCTGTTGGAGGACTCAGGAGCCAAGCGTTATCAGACACCAGGAGGAAGGTCCTGTGGTGAGACTAAGGAAGGTGTTTGGAGGAGGCCATGGGGAAGTAGCCCAGGGAGTTGTAGCTGTCATGCAGCTGTTACAGGAGGCACTATAGACAGCTGCAGTCCACAGGGTCCTGGGCTGGAACCCGGAGTAGAGGGCGGGCCCGGGTTCCCCCCAAACCTCCCAATTGACCTGGACTGTGGGTTCTTCCAGAGGGGAAGGTCTCTGGGCTGTTTCCCAACCCATATGGTGAATCTCTGAGGCAAGAAAATCTGCCAATAAGCGCAGGACCCACCAAGATAGAGGAGGAACTTTGTCACAATACTATTTCCTTCCTTGTTTGAAATCACAGGGGTTCTCTCTCAAAAAATATGGCCAAAATTTTCAACCTATTTTTAAGCCTTTAAAATCCATATTTAACTTACGTAAGTGGCCTGATTGTTCAAAGGCGATGAGCACTACAGCTGTGAGAGAACTAGAATGTCCATATTGCAAGAAATTCCATCATTTTTAAACTGTTTTCATTCTGAATCAGAATGAAAACTAAAAAAAGTCAAAATTTCTCCACAAAACAAAATGTTGGGAAAAAATAATAATTTTGGATCAGTCAAAATGTTACATTTCAATTAAATTGAAATGTTTCATTTTATTGTTGACTTTTAAAAAAATTAAAATATAAATTTCACAATGAAAAATCATTTAAAAATGAACAATGAAAACATTCTATTCCAATAAGGTTGAAACTGAGTATTTTTAACCTTACTAAAATACTTTGCTTCCAGTCTTTTGAAAACAAAATTGTCAAAAATGACACATTCCCATTGAAAGTTTTGATGTCAACAAAATGACTTTTTCTCACAGAAAAACCTTCCATATTTGGAAAATATTTGACCAGTTCTACTACACACCTACTGAAGTCAAAACGCACACATATGAAAATGTTACCTATCTCACTAACTCCCAGAAACTGCTCCACCCACACAGGAAAAGGAAAGATGAGCTCAGGATGAGATCTATCTCTTGCCTCCGTCCATCCCTCAAGTATCCTGTTTCAGGACTTGCAGTTCTGTATCCTCAAAACAATCCATATATCAGTTCCTGCAGTTTGATCAGCTGGGATCTATAGGTTTTTTTCAGTGAGTATATTCATTATGCTTCTGTACAGTGTTCCAGGAAAGACTCAGTTTTCTGGTAAATATGTGATTTTAATCTGCCTCAACTACAGTTTTACTTGACATGTGCCTGGTACTTTTTGTAATCGCAAAAACAATCTTTGTATCGTGAAGTCTGTTCCATTCAAAGGCTTTTTTAACGATAGCTTCTAAGGCTTTATGGTCAGTTTCTATTTCATTGTTTATGGTGACAACATGCTGATGAAAACCATTCACATCCTACATCTCTCTTTATTGCTAGATTCATGCAAGATTTAAAATCCTGTTTATCTGCCCCTGAATTAGCCCATTTTGATTTAGAGGCACAGTGGGTCAGATCCTAGGGTCCAGCTGAACTTCATATAATGCAAGTCAGAAAGAGTGCATGGGAAGTGCAAAGGTGGCATTATGCTCCTCTGATCCTAAGTCTACTTTGGGTGAGGTCTGTCCACCAGTTAGAGCAGTTCAGGCTGCTCTGATTTATGTTGGCTGCAAATGATCCCAAGGGCCAAAACAGCAGCCACGAATCAGTGCACTTTTGGGGTGTCCCAGCCATGTCCCTTTCCCCTGCTAAGCCAGCAGCTGTGTGTGTACAAGCCTCTATGATGAAGGATCCCCATTGAATTGGGGTGAACCTACTGGGTTCCATTAGAGTTTAAGCAGCAATGCCCTCTTGAATACCACACCTTAGAATCTGGCCCGAGAATCCATAACCAATACTATGGGTGGGCAAGATTTTTGCCATTCAAAAACAAAGTATAATGATGATTTTATGTTTATTTTCCCCCAAACCAAGACTTCACAAGCTAATCTCCAGTGAAGTCTTGGTTTGCAATTAAGAAAAACAACACTAATATTCACCCTCTTTCACATATCTGTGCACTTAACATTTGTCAGAAATTAAATGAAGATGAAAAATCATTCTAACAGGCTGACTATCCTCAGGTTTTATACTGCTGCCCATCATCATAGTATCTGAGCATCTTCCATGGAAAATCAATAGCCATAGCAAAATCACTAGTGAACTTCATGCTGAGTCTCTGGCACTAAAGAGGCTGAAGCTGAAAAAGACAACTGATTAGTGCCTCCCTTTGGAAGCATCTGGTGACAAGAATCTTACAGAAACTCTGCTGTCACAGACTGTAAAACTGCTTCTACCTGGTGGAAACCCCAAGGACAGGTGATATCAACTGCTCCTGCCCCCTCCCTTCATAAAGAAATCCCCCCCCCCCCCCGCCCTGTAGTTCAAGGAGCCAGGCTAACTGAGAGACACATAAATTACACCTTCTTCAGAGTCTTTGAATCCAGCTCTTTGTGGTAAATTTTAGCTAGTTGCAACTGAAACAGCTGAAAGTTATAAACTCCTGGAAAATGGGATTAATAATGGAAAAGCTTCAGGCAGACACCCAGTATTGCTGCAAGGTGCCAGCATAACAACGGAATGGACCTTCCATATCTAATTTTACCAGTCTGTGTCACAGAAACAGTATTATGACTGCAATAAACACTAAATGACCTCTATAAATGTTTCATATGTCATATAACTGGTGTCAATAAGAAGTTGCAGTCAGCTAATAAAACATGCCAACTCTCCAATCTGCTGCCTTACTGACCTTGAGATTTCCCTATAAAAGGTATTAAAAAGAAAAAAAATGTGTGACATGGCCCCTATAGTTTAGGCATCTGGATGGTGTGATTTGTGTGCCATCTATAATGGGCCTAGATTAAAAAAATCTTATGAAATTATAAACTATTTTGGTGAGAGGTGCTGGCACCCACTGAATTTAAAGATGAATTCCAGTTTCATTCTCATTTTTCAGTTGTTTATCACTTTCTTTTTTAAACAAAGTTCCTATTGGGATAAAATGGTCTATGCTGATGCTCAACCCAAGAGTGAAATTATGTTTTTTGAGTGAAATGGAATAAGCCATTGAGTTCTTCAAGCATTAAAAAAAGCACTTTTCCTAATATAATACGATTGAGTATTTTGTGCTACCTCCAACCAGCTAGAAACTTCAAACTTGGCTTGTTTTGTCCACATACATCTCATAGAGATGTAAATCAGTGTAACACAGCTAAAGTCACTGTGGCTACACAAGTGTACCTGAGAAGAATCTAGCCTTCTGACTCTACCCAGAAATAATAAGTGGCCTCTTAGGGAGGACTTTGGAGGATTCCACTCCACATCTTTAGAGAGTCCCTTCTCTGATGTCCTAATGTGGGGTAGGTCCTCTCTCAGATGAGCAGTTAGAGGGGCTTTAGCCTGAAAGCTTGCAAGGCCAAATGTGCAAAGATATTTAGGCACCTAGTGGGATTTACAAAAGTGCCTAAGCAAGTTAGACACCTCACTTTCTTGAAAGGTGCCTAACCTAATCTGGCCCTCAGAACCTCTCTGGTTGACAGATTCATTCTGGAGATCAGGAGGTATGGGGAGAACTCATAGAGCTACTGCTGCTCTGATAGTGATGAGCAGGCCACCTTTCTTTCTGACTAGTAAAGTATCAGCCAAAAGGGAGCAGAAGAAAAATCATGTAGATTCCAACAGCTGGTGAATGAAGAAGAAGGTCCCCCAATGTGGCAGAATCAATGGTCTTTAAAAACTTGCACACCCAGAAACACCTTCAGATATTTTCCTACTTGATTCAGCATTTAGAGAAAAGAATATGAGAAGCTTGCTTTGTTGACAAGCTCCTCTAACAATCTCTGTTTCTTTTTGTTGGTTCCCTTTATGTTGGATCCATGAAATCTCTTACAAACACACAATAAAACTTCATGGAAGAAGATGGCAGATTGGAAATGAAGATCCTGATCTGCAAATACTCAGCGAGATGACTCACATAAGTGTGGGAGACTACTTAAACATTGCTCCTTTAAATTCCACAAACCCCACCCACATAAGTGGCAGTACGTGCTCTGAACACAGAGGCAGAATTTGATAGCTACAGATAAATAAAACCTCAGCCTCTCCAGAGAATTGTTCTTTGTAGTCAAACATTCTGTGGATTCTACAGAGGTCCATGTTAATGGCACTAAACAGGTGTTTACAGTATATTTCTGAGCCACAGAAGAGGAGCAAGGTATTAACAGTTTATGGTAAACTGCTTCATGGAGATTGCTAATGGAGTGAACAAAGACAGATACAACCAACATAATTTTCACCACATGTAAGGCTTTGTCTACACCTCAGATGAGTTGAAAAACATTCCAACCCATTTTAGATACTGCCAGCAGTGTCTTGTGTACACTGGCACTCAAGCAATTTTAAAACAGATTCAAGTGAACCAACTGGCAGTTTTTTTGTGTAGATGTAATTAAGGTCAATGACAGAAAAAAGCAGTCAAAGTAATCTTGCATCTGGTTAGAATATTATAATGCACACAGAGAGAGGTAGAGTATGTGTGTGTAATATTTGCTTGTGATTTCCAAAGACGTTACTATTTCTTTTTAGAAAATAGTCAGTATTGCCAGATCACTCTTTGCTGAGTTAGGCCCAATCCTGCAAGCACTTAAATATATGCTTAACTTTAAGTACATGCATGTCTTCGGGACTATAAACTGTAAATTCATGATAACTTTGCTGTTTATAGGTAATTTTCATGGGAGTTACTATACACACCCGTGTACACCCACATACTGAGACTAGATCACTATGGCTTTATATGACAGTATGAGTTTTGTTTTTAAAGAGCCTGTATTTTAATGAAAAAAGAATGTACATTAAAAACTGCTTTAAATGTTTAATAGATCTATTTGGAATAAATTGAAATGGTGCTCTATAAAAAAGGGTTACAGCAATTAGGGTTTTGATCAACTTTCTATTTATGGAATTTGGCTGTAAGGCTAGCTACAGTAAAAATCTTTTAAAATCTGAGCGACAAAAGCACAGACTTAAAAACACTGCCTGTGGCTTTAGCTGCTTGGAGTTTGAAATATGACAGCAAAGGAAGGTTAAAGTAATCAGTGACGTTATAAATACCACTTAAGCTAAGTGTCACATATGGTATATTAGCAATAGATGGATTTAATGAAAACTGAGACTGGGTTCTACATCTGTCATCAAACAAATGTACGAAATATTTTATCTGAAAATGAAATGTAATAATTCAAATGATAATCTATAATAGAGTTATAACAACTCCAAATGGTAAAACTAGTGCCAGTATAATACCTTTTGGCAGCTAACATTAACAGAACAGACAATTCCTGTGACTATTGTCTTGAGAGAACAGACTGTGTGATATGTCATAATCAAGCACACATCCTTAGATCAGCAGCTCAAAAGAACAGCATACTTCTACAAGTCATCCTCTAATGCAAAACCAAGTGTGATTTGTCGCACATCCCAGCCACCATTACAGCCAAGATGGTCGTATGGAATTTTTCAAGCTTCACAGGACAAATATTAGAATGGATAATATCCGTGTGTATTTTAAAGAATAATTCCTAGCTCTTGCCAAGTCATGCTCTCTGTGGTATCTGCCAGAGTGGGAGGGAGGCATGCTCTCAAGGGGCCTGTGTTTCATGGCCATCTCAGGCAGGGGGCTGCAAAGTTCATTAAATGAGACTGATCTTATCTCTCTACTAGTTCTGTTCAAAATAGCCTTGATACGATGAAGGATTTATGTTACCCCCACTTCAAATAAAAAGTACCGAGGGATGGATTTCATTGCTGCCCTGTGGCACTGTAGAAGCCAGGGCTGCAGTTGCATTATTCATCACTGGTTTGTGTCACACAGAGGATTTATTGCAGGAAGAATCTATCTCCAAGGTAAGTAAGGATTTGTTTTTCATAATACATTTCATCATCTTAATGTCGCAAGAGGTGAGTACCTTCTCTAACTTTAATTCTTATACAAGTATATTCAAATAAAGGTCAAGGTGTGAGGCAAGCCAGGGAATGGTGCCCAGTGTAACAGCATTCTGGAAAAGATTAGAAGTATTGACACAGAAAAAATATTTCAGGATGAGGTCCCTTGGCACAGCAATGGACAAAACACCAATGGGTGTCTCTGTATATTATAGATTGCTGTGCCAAATAGCAGCTGGGGTTACACACACTCTTTCTGCAAAGACTTTCAATCATTATCCATTAGATGGATGATTTAAAAAAAAATAATAGACTCCCAAATCTGAGAGTGGACCTCTCTCCTGTCTGGTATGCTGTGTCAAAATTCTCTCATCTGATTAAGAACATGAGCTGCAGACAGGATCTGTTGTCTTCCTTGATCCCACAGCATCAAGCCTTCCCACTCAACAATCATCATTTAGGATCTTAACGTAAGTTTTCACAGACAATAATTTATGCTATTTACCAAGAGCCCTGAATTCAGCAATTCACAGGATCAGGTTTCAAATGGGACGGGTGGGGAAAAACTCATGTACTACAGACAATACTCGATCAAGAAAACAAACTACAACTGCTTTAAATGTGGAATATTAAAAGAAAGTCAATAGTAGATGGACAGAGTGACGGATAGCTCAGAAAGGGTAGTCATTTGGACATGGTCTGATGTGCTACTCTTGTGTAAGTGCTCACACACATAAGTAGTCTCACTAAAGTCAATGGGTCTACACCCGAAAGTGCTCACCTCAGTAAGGGTCCCACATGCAGGCCCTACATGTTTTTGACTTTTGGGAGGGGAGGACAGAGAAAAGTGAGGCCAACTATAACTGAAAAAAAAACCCTCCAGTACATGACATTATAAAAGCATTGATGCTGCTGTCTTAGACTGAGTAGTCTCCACTCTCCAGGGATTAACCATAATAGCAGCATTACAGATATCACTGTACATGAGTCAGCTGCCAGTAGCCTTGCATTATTCCAGGTTTCTTTCGCACAGTGCTATTATGTGAGAAAATGTCTCAGGAAAACTAGTCCATGTTGTGTTTTAGGGCAGTCTGCCAAGAATCATCATGTTCCGATTCTGGCAAATAGGTCAGAGTGATCAATATTTCACAGAAAACAATAGTGTAACAGTGGTGCTGTTAATAGGAAGGACTGACAAACTTTAGAGAGTTGTGTGATACTGGTATGCAAATATTTCCTTCTGACATGAATGTTTCAGTGTCTATTCTCTTGATGTATGTAGGTAGCTCCCATTAAAATTAGTCAGAGTCCTACTCAAACATGGTTCTGATCTTGAAGTTCTTGTGCACAGAAATCTCTCCTTGACTCCCTTGGGATTTACACTGGCCACAGATAGGAAAGAGAACATATACTTCAAATATTACCATGCCCAAGTCACCTTGTCTCTCTAATATTCTGGGACCAACACTGCATACTTCAAATTCTGTCAAGTGTAGAAGGGAGAATAGATGTGTGCAAGGGAATAAAACAATCCAGAGTTCTAATCTTTCATTGATGTCTGTAGCCAGTGCTACGCTGAACCATGCTACTCTTACCTAAATACTCGATGATTCTTGCGTGTAAATGAAAAATTGTGCTTATCCAAAATACACACATAAAACACACCTTCTCTTTAACTACAGAGATACACTGCAACGTAGATACACATTTGGGTTTCTAAACCGACCTCCCATTAAATCCCCAAAATAAATTCTAGTATTGTGGTTTCAGGAATACCCCAATACTATGTATTTTCTGAATACCATTACGGGATAGGCTGTGCAATGCAATTGCCTTATAATGATGAAAGTCCAGGTACCAGTAATTCTAAAGGTGTTATATTTTATTTTGTTGAACGTCATACTGTTTGGAAAATATATTCCTCATAGCTTCTAGCCATATGACTCATGTTGGATAAATCCTGACCATACTCTGCAGCTCCCCAGCATGCAGCTAGCCAAAGCTCCATAGCTAGCCACACTTTCCTTTCTCATGAAGCTTCCCCAAAATCAAACCAACTCTGTGTTCTTATATTTTGGCCCCACAATGTAATGACTGATAGAGCTGTCTGGAAAATGGATTTTTCATGCCACAAAAAAGATGGAGATTTCAAGATTTTATTTCATCCCAATTCAGGACAAAAAGTCATAATTGTTTAAAGCAACAGAGGGTCCTGTGGCACCTTTGATACTAACAGAAGTATTGGGAGCATAAGCTTTCGTGGGTAAGAACCTCACTTCTTCAGATGCAATAATTGTTTGTGAACCAACATTTTCCAAAAAAATTTGTTTGGACTCAATTCACTGAATATTGAAAAATGTGAAGTGTTTTGTTTCAATTGTGATTTTTTTTATTATCATTCAAATATATAAAATATAATAAATTTCAAAATGAGAAGTCATTTCAAAATGAAAAATCAAAATGTTCTGTTCTGAAAATGTTGAAACAGCATGTTTAGACATCTTTGAAGTGCTTGTTTCAAAACATTTTTTAAAAGTGAAAATTTTGTCAAAAAATCAACACATTCCCGTGGAATTACTCGGTTTCAACAAATCATCATTTTGCAACATAAAAATATTCCCTTGGAAAGTTTTCAACTAGCTCCAATTACTGTGCACCCCAGAATTTACAGATAAAATTCTTGATATGTCTGCAAACATTGGTACATTTCCTTAAACCCACAAAATTGTTGCAGCTTTCCCAACACTAATTTTAATGGACAATGTCTGGAAATATTTACTATACAATTCCCCGCCCCCCTCCCCCCCCGGCCCTTAAATAGGGAACCTTTTCTGCTTTATCCTTGCAACTACTTTTCTTCCCACATACAGATTTTTGTCTAGGTTCTGAAAACAAAACAGATTTAAAACTGTAATGGAAACTGTTATTTCAGATCTCTTAATACAATAATTCTTTGCATATTGATAGGATGTAAAATGAATCCTCAAACACTCACCTGAGATAAGAATTGCCACCCCTATTTTGCAAATGAGGAAGTCAGTGGCGGCGCAAATAATAATAAAAACGTGGGGGGGTCCTAATTACCAGTCTTATTGTCTAATCTCTAAATAGACATTTTAAAGTCAAATGTCAACAATGACATTTTTTATATATGTGCTGTGCAATTTCTGTATTTATCCAGCATATCTATATTATGAAGTGCACTTGCTAAGCAAACTACGTGTAAGGGAATATGAATACACAATTGGATTTTTATAGCAGGAGATGAATAATACCTAGAAACCTCAAGTAGAATGAATTGGCAGTAGTGATCTGGATATGACAAATATAGAAAGATTTGTTACAGCAAGGAGAAAAAAGCAGATAGTGTGTAGTACTGGTGATGACTGTAAATACTTTTGGTACACTCTGTACTGGTCTGAAAGGAACCAAAAAACCTAAATATATCATTACAATAAATTCCAACAGGATCTCTTTCTTTGTATAGCCTTCTTTCAGTGTCTGAGACATGAACTTTCATAGATCTTATCAGAATCGTTGGTTTTTATTGTTCTCCTATTATTTATATCATTATATTATTTACATTGTCTCTGATCTCTCTGTTGCAGAATTCTCCCTCTCCGACCATCTCCTTCAACATTGCCATCAGCCCCCTCCATCATGCCCAGTCACTTGGCCTTTCTGTGACTTCCAGGGCCTCTGTGCTAATGATTTCCTGTCTGCTTTCAGCCCTCTTCTCCCTATCCTCTCTTCCCTTTCTTCAGCATTGTTGCTGACACTCTCCATTCATCACTCTGCAGCACCCTTGACTCTCTTGTCCCTCTCTCCCATCTCAAGGTCAATCCTGCCAACTCCCAGCCCTGGCTCACTCCCAGCATCCGTCCGCTTCCTTTGTTCTTACTCTAGTGCTACAGAGCATCTGTGTTGGAAATCCTATGATCAGGCCAACTTCCTCTGTTACCAATTCATTCTCTGCTCTTTCAGTTCAGAACTCTAGTTCTCCAATTTAATTGAATCTCACGCCCACAATCCCAGCTGCCTTTTCACCACCTTTGACTCATTCCTTAAACCTTCCCCTCCCCATCTCCACTTCTCTCTCTGCACAGGAGATTGCTGACTTCTTCCAAGAGAAAACTGACAAAATATAATGTAATGTTCCCCCTCCCCTTAGCTTACCTTCCCTTTCCCCATAGAATTCTCTCCTGCTTTTCCCTTATCACAGGCACAGAAATTTGTCATCTGCTCTCCTCCTCTAAGCAATCCACTTGCCCCAGTGACCCCATCCCAGCTTCAGATCTCCCTCGTACCCACTCTCAACTCCTCTCTTACTCTTTTCCTTAACCTCTCACTCTCCTCTGGTTCTTCCCACTCACAATACAAGCATGCTCTAGTCTCTCCCATCTTAAAAAAAAGCAAACAAAAAACTTGATCCCACTTGCCTCTGCAACTACAACCCCATCTCCCTTCCCTTGCTAAGCTCACTGAATGCCCTTTCTATAATTGCTGTCTCAAGTTCCTCTCCTCCAATTCTATCCCAGACCTTCTCCAATCCAGCTCCTACCTCCGACATTCACCTGAAACCACTCTCATCGAAGTCTCTAACAACTTCTTCCAATCTAAAACTCAGAACAAGTATTCCATCTTCATCCTCCTTGACCAGTCAGCTGCCTTTGACGCAATTGAACATGCTCCTCTTCTCAAAATTTTGTCCTCCCTTGGCTTTTGTTACTCTGTCCTCTACTGTTTCTCCTTCCACCTTCATAATCATTCTTTCAGTGTGTCCTTTGGATCCTCCTCATCTATCCTCCAATTTGCTATGAGGGTTCTGGCTCCTTTCTCTTCTCCTTCTACATCTTTTCTTTGGGCAATCTCATCTGCAAACAAAAATTCCGATACCGTCTCTATTCTGAGGACTCACAGATCTGCTTCTGTATTTCAGATCTGTCTCCTTCTGTCCAAACTATAATCTCAGCCTGTGTCTGACATCTCCTTATGGATGTCTAGTCATCATCTCAAGATAAACATGGCTAAAACATAGCTTCTAATCTCTCACACACTCTCTCTCTCTCTCTCTCTCTCTCTCTCCTTTTCTTGATCACAGTGGGCAATACCACCATTCTGCCTGTCACTCAGGCCCATAACCTAGGCATCATCTTCAACTCAGACCTCTCTCTAGGTCCTTACATCCAGGCTATGTCTAAATCTTGCCAGTTCTCTAAGATACAGCCTTTCCTATCCATCCACAGAGCTAAAACTCTTGTCCAAGCTCTCCTCTCACATCTTAGTCATTGCAATACCCTCCTCTCTGACTTTGACAAGTGAAATATTGCCCTGCTCATACCCATTTAGAATGCTGCTGCAAAGATCATTTTCCTAGCCCATTACTTTGGCCAGAGAATGTTTGTTTTTAAATTCCCACCCTCTCTATTGTACCAAATATAAGCTGCTTGTATCTATTTTCAGGACCCTTCACAGTCAGTCCCCATCCTAGCTATCATTTCCCTGTGATATCGTGGGTCTCAGACCCAGGCCTGTGAGTTCCCGATTGATGTCTGCTGAAACCTGGAGGGCAGAGGAGCTAGCAGGACTATAGCCTCAGCCAAGGCACCACCCTTAGGAGCCGTGATTGGAGGATTGCCTGGCTCCACCAGTTGGTCCACCCATGCTATTTAAGCCAGGAGGTGGCACAGGAAGTTGTCTGACCAACTAGATAATTCACTGCTGCTACTTGTGCCTTGTACCCAACTCTGTGGCTCCGGCTCCGGCTCTGACTCTCAGCTTCAATTCCTGACTCTGACTCTGGCTTGACCTCTGGCATTGGTAATTGGCAGTTGACTCTTGTCCAGACCCTCAACTCCATTTCCCAACCTGGATGCCTGCTCCGCCCACTATATCAGATCTGGTCTGACCACTAGGCAAGACTACCTACATCCTGGTGCCTATATTCCCATTCAATATTGAGCTATCAAAGCTGACCTCCAGTTGGGGGACACCATCCTCCTTTGCCCACTTGTTACATTTTCAAATACCCATGTTGTCCTTCACGCTTGGGAAATGCTCTCTGTAAACATCTGCAGAGCTACCTGATTATGCACCTTCCAATCCCTCCTTAAACTTTCTTTTGCCAGGACACCTGCCAAAAAATTTGACAACGGCTAGGCTGCTGGTGGGCAGAGACCACAGCCTAACACACTCACCAAAAGTGTCTCATTGTTTTCTTGTACTCCCCTTCTGTCTGTCTGTCTCTGTCTATTGTCTCATGTCTTATGCTTAGATTGTCATTCCCTGAGGGCAGCTAACATCTTTTTGTTCTGTGTTTGTATAGCACCTACCACAGTCCATGACTAGGTCTCCTAGATACTATGGTAATACAAATAATAATGAAAGAAAAATAATAGGCCTTTTTTGTGTAACAACACTTAGGAAGCTGTGGCCTTGCTAGAGAGAAGACAGTCACCAGAAGTTAGCAAGAAGAGCATGAGGTATTGCAGGGGCCAGTGGCCTCAGCAGCACCGGATTTGTAATATCATCCATGCAACATACATAAATTAAGACTTGCTTGGGTTTAGCCATTTCCCAATTCTGGCAGAAAACAACTTGTCGTTTATGCTGGTATAAGGAAAAGCAGAATCTGGACCACCCTTGCCTCCAGTAGTGCTTAATATCTGATGCCTCAGATGAAGGCAATGACCCATCAATTTAGGCAATGACCTAGACCAGAGGTTCTCAAACTGTGGTCCACATACCACCAGTGGTCTGCAAGCTCCATTCAGATGGTCCATGGGTAGTTTCCCCTAAGGTGTGTGCCTGGGCCGCCGCACACGAGAAAATGAAGAGCCATCCACCTAATTAGTGGAGCCGCACAGGCGTGGCTCCACTAATTAGGTGCCTGGTCCCTGGAGAAGATGCACATGCAAGGTGAGGTGGTGGCCTTGGGGGAAATAGAGGGTACGTGGTGGGAGCAGTGGGGGGAGAAGAGGGGGTAGGGGAAATTTGGGACGTGTAGGGCTGCAGTGGCCAGAAAAAGAGGTGACTTTCCCCAGCTCCAGAGCTGTGGCTGCTGGGGAGTGACCCCCCTCCTTCCCAGCCCCAGCTCGGGGGCTGCTGTGGAGCGGGAGAGAGGGCATATCCATCTCATTAGAAAGGTATGAGTACAGATATTAAAATATGAGTTGTGTGCTTTCATTTGTAGAACAAAAAAAAGTTAATTATTATTAAGTTTTTTATATATAGCGCTTTTATCCAAAGTGCTTTACAATAGTTAGCTAACGGTACAAGCAACATTTGGAAAGATTATTAAGTGGTCTGCCAAGACCCTCAGCAATTTTCAAGTGGGCCGCGGAAAAAAAAAAAGTTTGAGAACCACTGCCCTAGACAACAGTACTGTGATTTATACATGGAGGGAAAATGGCTTTGTGACCCCTGCAGGTGACTATATTTATACTAAAACAAGATAGATTTAAAAACCTTGTAAAATATTGAGTTGTATCCCTGGATATCAAATTTCTATCTCTGCTAGCAAAGCCCCTTTGTATCTATGCTTTTCTAATATAGGAACTTGAGTTCCAATTCCTTATATGGAAAGGTATTGTTCTGCTGATGGTAACTATGTTTTATAGAATCAGTGAGATCCAGCCTCTAGCTATTGATCTTCCACTTACAGAAAAGTCAAGGTGTCACTATTTAACTCATCTTGTATTCCACTTGTTAGTCCCAATAACATTACTTGTGTTTCCAAATAGCACTGTCAGTAACATAGTTTTCCTACCCTGGGAGGTATACCTTTGCAAATTAAATCTAAAAATAATCAATGCACTCTAATATGATTAAATCTAAAAATAAGTAATCATATTAATCTTGTATAGGAAAAACCCCTTCTAAAGTCATTCCAGCTATTTCTTTCATTGGGGAGCAATCCAGTTTTGGTTCAGCTTGTTTTCAGCCAGGGCTATGTCAAAAATGATTGCCTGTGAGTGAGTTTCTCATTGTTGTCCTTTGGAAGGATTGTCACCAGAGGCTTAAATTAAATCTCTTTCAGTCAGAACTATTGCAGTTATGACAGGCCAGCTCAGGTCAGTCCTAACTCCTGAGATTTACAAGAGGGCTAGTTGGAGCTCTTTACATACTTTAACAAAACATTACTGTGTGCACTTTGTATTACATGCAGAGATCCTGAGTTTAAGCTGTGTTTAGTGCCCACTTCAAAGTCAGTATCTCACTTCTCCCCTGTTCAAAGTCAGTATCTCACTTCTCCCCTGTTCTTCTCCCCTCTTCTCACTTCTCCCCTCTCCTTTATCTGAGAAGTTCTTTTACGTTTACTGTGTGAAACAAGAATTTTTAAAATGGAAATAGATTTTGTATGGAACACGGGGCCAATTTGTCTTTGCTGGCATAAAGGGAAAATAGGGCAAGATTAATGTCCCCCTGCTGAGTGAATAGAATTGACACAGCAACTAAACACCCATGCCCAGCCCATGCTAGCCAATTCGGGCTTGCAGGGCTCGGGCTACAGGGCTGTTTCATTGCTGTGTAGACTCCCGGGCTCAGCCTGGCACCAGGCTCTAGGACCATGTAGAGTGGGAGGGCCCCAGAGCTCGGGCTCCAGACCAAGCCCAGAAGTCTACTACACAGCAATGAAACAGCCCTGCAGACCAAGCCCTGTGAACCAGAGTCAGCTGGCACGTACCAGCTGCAAATTTTTCTTTGCTGTGTAGACATACCCATAGAGGGCTTCTCAGGTATATGCAGATCCACTCCTTGTAGAATCCCCTGGCACAGGGGCAGCATTCTCGGACAAGCCAGAGGTGGCGTAGCCAGGACATCCCATTGTGCAGCTGAATTCAAATACATGTGCATGTGAAGGACCAAGCAAAAAAAGAGGTCAATCATTTTGGAAGGTTTGGGGCAGGAATCCTATAAGCACGTGTGTTAATTGAGGCAAACAGTAAAAGCACTGGAGTTTGAAACAGGTAGGAAGATTCAGTTTTCAAAAACTACTGCACATTCACATGCTAAAGTTTTCAAAGCTCTGGTGTTAAGAAGGGCTGTGAATAACCCTTTTATAGGGCTAGACTGTGTCCTGCATAGGTCGTGCTGCAGAGCTGCAATGACCAAGCAGCACTGAGCCAGATTCTAGGTTTGTGTAGTTACAGGAATGGGGAAAAAAGCCTAACCGCAAATTAATCCACATTTGAACATAGCACATTAACTGCACTTCAGACTCCAGACTGTTCTAAAATTCTTCCCAGTATTTCTGCACAGAACATCAGGTGACCTAACAGTGGAAACTAATGCAGAACCCCATGTTAAGCAAGTAAAGAAGTAAGTTTTTTCACTGACACATTAAAGCATGAAACAAAAAAAGAAATAAGGAGATTTTCAAAAGCAACCAATGTGTTTGTGGGCATAACTTTTAATCAAGAAATAATGGAGCCCACATTTTTCCTGCAATTAATCCCAAATACAAATGCCAGCACACATATACCTACCAGATTTACTTGCTCAACATGTCACCTTCAGAAAAGCAACAACCATAATGAAGTCTTTCTGAAAATCAGACTCAAAAGGAAGAGTCCAATAATTCAGGGGAAATGAGTTGGCAAATAAGGGGGTTTTCAAACTCAGAAACCCAAGTGAAAAAAGTCACAGCAAAATCTCAAAAAGAAAATAAAACAATCCCTTCAAAGAGGCTATTTTTGTTCTGAGCTCCTAGTCTCTTTGTAGTATGTCTCACATTTTCTCATAAAACAACTGAATCGCTAAATAGAATTATATAAACATTATGAGCTCCCAGCTTTGCTTTTCATACCATGCCTGGCAGGTGAATGGCAGCAATTTCTTCAAGCTTTTCCAAGCAAGCCTAGGGGACTATTGTACTAGCTCTCTGCAGCTCTGATTAAAATAAATTACAAATAATTGCTACAAATTCACACAAGGCATAGGAACCCTACATACTTGTTAAAAATTAAATGTTGTGGAAGATGGTTGTAATGACATTTTCATGCAAAACCACATCATTTGGAAAACAGGATGTATAAGTATAATCTAAAATCTGTTCCATGCTTAATGAAGACTACAAAAGGATATTTTTGGAAATAATGACATTTTCTAGCTGTAACATGGGGCGCAGAGGCATTGCTATTAACCCATTAAAAGTCCCATTGAGAGAAAGAGAGAGAGATTATTATTTTATAAAATTTGCCCCCAAATTTATTTCTCAGGCTGATTTTGAATGTAAACTGCCTTGAAGGTACAAGATGACTATCAGAATGAAATGTAATAAAACAGACAAAATATATTCAATTAAGATTTTTTTTTTATTTTTTTTTTAATTAATTCATAGGCTTTTGCAATTTTGCATCCTGTATAATTTCTAACTTTCCCCATTTCTGAGTAAAATGAAGGTAAATGCTGTACTGATTAATGGAAAAACCAATAGAACTCTATCCCTTCAATACTTTGGTAGTGGCCTACTGGAGCCATTTTATGGTCTCTACTACAAGTTCAACAATATCTCAACTTCAGAAGCAATAACCTGCTGTCTCATTCCCCCATGCCGTTATTGGTGGTCAGTAGAGTTTCTCATTCTCTTTGTCTCAAGCTATGTCTATACTAGAAAGGCTTTGCTGATACAGCTATAGGCCATGTCTACACTAGCGAGTTTACAGCAGCACAGCTGTAACGATGGTGCTGCACCACTGTAAGATCACACGTGTAGCTGCTCTTTGCTGATGGGAAAGAGCTCTCCCGTCCACATAATAAAACCACCCACAACGAAGCTCTCCCACCAACATAGCACAACGCACACTACTGCTTACGCTGGCAACACATAAGTCGCGCAGGGGTGCGTGTTTTTCACACCCCTGAGGAAATAAGTTTTGCCAACATAAGTGGTAGTGTAGACATAGCCATACTGGGACAGCTATACCAGCAGAGCCTCCAGTGGAGATGCAGCTTATATCCCATCATAAGGCAATCTTTTGACCGTATAGTTAAACCACCTTCCCAGATGACATAAGCTATAATGGAAAAAATACTCTTTTGCCAATATAGTTGTGTTTACACAGGGGTTGCTTGGTGGCTGTTGTTTTTTTTTGCCGGCATAGATATGTCAGTCAGGGGTGTTTATTTTTACACACTCCTAACCAATATAGCTATACTGGCAAAACTTTGTAATGTAGACCTGGCCTGACAAGGCTATGTCTACATTAGGAGTACTTTACTGGTATAGGAATACCAGTATACTATACCAGCAAAATGCTCCTAGCATGGATGCAACTATACTGAAAAATTGGTGCTTTGTGTTGGTATAGTTACCCCCACAACTCCCCTGAGCAAAAGAAAAGCATGAGCAAAACAGCAATGTGGCCACAGCAACGGTACCCAGGAGGTCAGGCAGGTTTGTGCTCATGCAGGTAACTCATGCTGCTGCATATGCCACCATGGCCACACCCACACTGCTATTTTTAGTACATTAGCTCAAGCAGAGCTAGTACGTATCTGTCTACCCTCCCAGCTGCTGTACAGACTTATCCTACTGGCAGAGCCAATGCCACCCCCACAATGCTGCAGGAATACCCCTAAAAGAACCCTCCTAGTCTCTAAAGGCACATGAATGTGCCACTTGTAATAGTTGTCCAAACTTGTGAGCCCCTGCACTCAACTTGATGGAATTTGTCTGTCGTGCCATAACTTCTGAATCTGATGCACATCTGATCTATTCCAAAATTTCAGGGAACGTTCTAGACATCCATGGCCAGAACCCTCTTCATTTGGAGGGAAATCAGAATGCCAAAAGAGGGAAAAGAGGGACACGTAGACCTCCTGTCATCTCTTGATGGCACCCATTAACCCCTTGCAGCATAACATTTCCCCTGCTCATCTCTCAGGAGAGTTTAACATGTTGACACACTGAGGTTACGTGTGCACTTAAAACACTGCTGCAGCTGAGCCATTGTACTGTAGCACTTCTGTGTAGACACTCCCTACAGTAATCTACCTCCCTGAGAGGCAGTTGCTAGGTCGACAGAATTCTTCCATCAACCTAGCACTGTCTACATTGCGGGTTAAGTTGGCTTAGGTATGCCGCTTGGAGTGTGGATTTTTTACACCCCTGAGAGACATAGCTATGCCAATGTAACTTTTCCGTGAAGACCTGGCTTGAAAAACATAAGCGAAATAATTACTCTCCCTGCTGGGGAGAAATGGAGCAGATTCTTAGCCAGCAGGGACAGCCAGAGGGAGAAGAGAGAGAAGGCTTCATTCATTCCATCTTCCTTCCTAACGTCCTGTCTCCTCAGCCTGCCCCAAGTGGGAAGAAAGACGGCACTAGCCGTCCACCCCTTCCTTCCAATCTCGGAGAAAGAAAGGCAGTCTGGGGTGAGGGAAGAAGAAACACAGGGCTTCCCTGGAATGTTGCAGAGAATGGAGGATCATAGCAGGAATGGGGAGAGAGCAATAGGGGAAAACAGAGCCCTAGACATGGTGAGGAAAATGTGGTGCCTTGATGGGGACGGCAGGGGAGGAGAGACACATAGCACCCTTGACATGGTGTAGACTAGAGAATGGGGGACAATAGCATGGGCATAAGAGGGATTGGAGGGGAATCAGAATCCCTGACATGCTGGGAGAATGGAAGACCCTGGTGTGAGGGGGAGAAGGGAATGGAGATGAACAGAGCCTCTGGTATAGCATGGAGAATGGGGGACCCTGCTGTGCAGGGATACACAGAACCATTAGTGGAGAAAACTGAGGCACCCTGGTGCAGGACGTTGGTATGGGGAAGAGAGGCGCACAGAGTCACTGGCATAAGGAAAAGAATGGGAGATTTTGGTATGGCAGGAAAGAGACTGGGGGGCACACAGAGACCCTGGCTGGGAGGAGATTGGGGGGAGTTGCAGGAAGTCCCTGAAATAGATGGGGAAGGGAGGATGGAACACAGGGAACATGTTGGGAGCATGAAGGAATGCCAGGAGCATGGCCAGCAGAAGCAAAAAAGCATGTAATCCTCTAATATATGTTGTGATTTAGAGCATGATTATGTTAACAAAACAGTAAAGACTATGCAAAAATGGCATCAGCTTATTCTATGGGGCCTATCCAGAAAGGCACTTATTTATGTATGCAACTTTAAGCATGGGTACATGATCCAACACTTTCCATATTCAGGGCCCAGATGTGTTGCCAAGTTATATCTGTTTTATTTTGTTGATTCAGGCCCCAGTGCTCCCATTGATGATTGCACTTAATCACATGCCTGGGCCGCCACAGCCCCACTGATGTTAATGGGGCTTTGGGTAGGCACAGAGGTATGCCCTCAGAAAGACAATGGCAGGATCAGGGACTACAACAAGGAACACTTCATGAGGCTCCCCATGAAGAGCTACCTCGATTCATTCCATCAGGCTGGGGAAAGGTTTTCACTCACCTCAATTGTTATTGTTCCCCTTTGCCAAGCAGTAGCAAATTTTGATTCTGACAGGTCAGTTTCCCATTTGTAGCAGAAATTGTGGAGTCAGGTATTTTCTAGGAGATTTGTTTCCTTACAAAATGTACACACCATCCTGTTTCCTTGAACCAAGATGGCAACACACTGCACAAAGGCAACTGTCTTTTGCATAAACCTTAGCTGAGGCACTGCTCTGCTCCAGCCCCAGAAGCAGCTACCTCCCTCCAATCTGACTGCAAAACTCATGCTTAGCACTTAGCCCTCAAGAATAGAAACAGCCCTAACCCAAAACTCTTACCAAGAACACCCTGACCAGAAAGGAGAAACCTTAACCCTCCTTTTGTGCACTTGCTTTGCAATACAAAAAGAAGCTGTGAAAGGAATAATAACTATACTGAAAGTGCTTTAACCCACACAATACCCTTATTGGTTACTGCCTGACACCCTTAACTCTTCCTCTGGAGAGTTTCACCCTGGTAACCCCAAATGTGCAAGTCATTAACATCCTTTGTTACAACATTACAAAATGTATCAATATCAACTACAATCAGTGGAAATAAAGTGGAATGGAAGACTAAGCTATTAAGAGTGCTGTTAATTTCACTGTAAAGTCTTTCACATGGGAACTTTGGGGGACGTTTCTATTATCTTTGTATAAATAATTAAATAGTAAAATAAAGACATGCTTGCCTACATCTTGTGGAAGTGTAAAGATACTATGAGGACATACTTGCCAGAAATGGGTTTACTCATTATTGCAGGTGTTAAGATGAGCTGGTAATTAGCCTGTTGGCAATTTACTTTCAGAGAAACCTTGGAAAAATCTTACAAATGTCAGTTACTTTTATATTATCTCTTTAACTTATGCACACGGCACATGCAAAAAGTCTTCATCATTATGCTAAAGTGAGCGCAATAACTTTATCCTGAATTGTGTGCTAAAAGGTCACAACCACAATTATATGGAGGTGAAAGATATTTTACCAAAGGCACTTTAAGGTGAACAATTAGGAACTGTAATTACTGTAGTACAGCATATACCTCAAGTGCCACTTTCTGAATGAAGAAGTAGAAGCATGATTCATTCCCATTAAGTTCTTCTTTTGCTTCCACGGTAAAAAGACTGCATGTGAATTCAGTATTGTAAAGATCTTCTAAAGCATGCTGCAGTAGCACCATATTCCAGCCAGCAAAATAGAAAAGGACCGATAACTGGTCACTTGGGTTTTCTCCTTTACAGAAAATGAATAGTCAATATGTGCGCTTTGAAGTGTTTGGATGTGAAACTGAGGAACTAACAGACTTCTGGGAAAAGACAATTGAAAAACAAACTAAGCATCTGCAAATTGAAAAAGAACGTCAACAGAGAAGTGCTCTGCCAAAGTAAGTGGAGGGGAGGGGGAGAAGGGATGCTTGTTTCTGTGGGTTGATATTGTAATCCTTTAAAAAAATAAAAAATAAAAATAAATAAATACATTTAGTACATGCAATAGATGCCAGAATGACCGCCCAGGAAATTGGGGTTCTTTGTATAATATACAACAACAAAGCTTCATGCGCTGCCCCTCCCCCTGTGTGCCTCAACCATGACCTCAATGGCTATCTCAAAAAGATAAGAGAGGGTAGTTCATTCTTGGGCCCTACTCAAGTCACTAATGCTACCTTTACCCCTCACTGTTTGGTGCTGAGTGGAGCCTCAGTTCAACCACAGCAGAGAATCTGGCCTTAGATCATTTAGCCTTTCTAACCTTGTGTTCGCTAGGAAAAAATGTGTGTTCGTGTGTTCTTAACTCAGAGTAACTAATACAAGGTCAATCCCTAATTAAAACAAGGTAGTTTCAACATGTGTCAGCAGGCCAAGGCAAACTCTAAACTCCCCTCTAGTCTTTACCTCAGTCTGCTAACCTGTGAAAACTATAAACTGCCTTGTCTTCAGAGGATCTTAGATTGTGCTGGTTACCCCGAGGTAAGAACACACCTTTTTTTTTTTTTTTTTTTTCCTAGTGAAGATGCACCTTTTTACATAAGCTGGTCCCAAATAAAGGAAGCGTTCAAAATTCACCCACCCTTTTCCTTTTTTTTGAAAAAAGGTTAAAATCCAACAGCAGAGGAAGGAAGGATGGTGTTGCAGTTAGTGCCCTGGCCTAGAGTGTGTGAGAGCTGAGATGAGTTCAGTTCAGTTCCTGGGTCTGCCTTAGATTTACACTGTAACCTTGGGCAAGTCCCTTAATTTCTCCATCCTCAGCTCCCCACCTGTATAATTTCTCCTGTCTTTTGTCTGTCTTGTCTATTCGCTCTTCAGGCCAGGAACTGTCTTACTATGAATTTATGCAGTGCCTAGTACAGTGCCTTGATCCTTATTGGGGCCTCTAGGTACTACTGCACTACAAATAAACTCCCACCTCTCACCTAACCTATCTGGCCAACAAGTAAGAAGCATTGCTCCTGGTAAGAAGAATCTTGTAGATTTAACTGTACACAGTCTCTCCAGTGCTATCAATCTAGTAGTGCCAAAGGAAACCAAGAAAGTACTATAAGAGGTGGTCCAGCAGGTGGCAGCAGCCAATCTTGAGAAATAAGGGATGACCTACAAAGTAGCTTTGTCAAGCCAGGAGAGATGAAAACTAGAGATGACTGAGCCCCAAAGCTCAGGTTAAGTTTCCTCATTATGCTAGAAGACACTCCAGATGAGCAGGATTTAGTAGATCTCCCACTGTTGCTACTGCTGGCAGAGCAGCACCAATGGTAGCAATGGTGGGAAATGTTAGGAAGATGAGTTTGGTGGTATCTCTCAAAGCCCGGAGATGTGCAAGACTGGAGTCTTTCTGGTGATATCGGTGTTTATGTTTCCTGTCTTAGACTCAGAACTGAATGGAAGGAGAGGTTGGAAAAAAGGATACAAATGATGAAGACTCAAAATGAAGAGCCAGCTAGTTGAAGGCTTCTTACGCATTTGGGAAAAGAAGGAAAAATGTTTTGCAGAAGAAAACCATAGTGTATTGCAAACACCCAATTTATTTTTATTTATAAGTTTCAATGAGATTTATTTTACAGTAGCATCAACATGTAGGGAGTTCATATGTGAAACCTCTATTACTGCTTATGAGACCTATTATCTATGTGGACCCCTCATTCAGTGAGGAGAGAATAAATGTGTATGGATCCTAAATTGTGGTTCCCTGATCCAGACAACTGTCTGGAAAAGGAATTTAGTATCATTTTACCTAAATGCTCATTGAAATAATCTCCTGTGTATTTTATTAAATACTCCTTAGGTTTCTATACATACTGATATTATAGAGCAATTTAATGTGTTTTTTCTTTGAAATTGTTTAATACATTTTTGTGTTTTTGACTACTATGAAACCACAAATATACGCAGAGAACAAATACACTTAAAAGATATTAATTTATTACTAATACACTTTGGGAGCAGGTCCAATTCCTCCTCCTTATAAGACAGATTGTTTCAAAGTGTATTCGTCTAACCCCTACCACATATGTGCAATAACCTTTACTAAAATGGAAGAGTTTCAATGAAGTAATGCTATCAAGTTGCTTCTTTTTTAGTGATTGTTTCATTGCCACAGGAGTAATGCACGGCAAAATGGATTCTTTTAAAACACATTAAAAATCCCTTTCCCTCAATTGCTCAGCTGTCAGTCTCTTGCAATGACATCATTTGACTAGTTCTCCAGTGTCCATATAGTTCCAGGGTAGACAAGATTTTAATTATCAAGGGGGAGGGGGCGCAGAGGGGAAATCAGTAAAAGCAAGATTCTGTTTTTTAAATAGCTTAGGTAAACTGTTATCGTAAAGCATGTTTAAAATGTTCTATTTTCCTTTGTACATCACATTTCAAATATGCCACATTGGAGAGACCTGAGGGCAAAAAACAAATCTGGCATCCAATAGGAGTTGTGCACATGGAAATGACAGGCTGATTGGGAGCCTGAAAAAAGCAGTTCATACATAAAAAACTACCTGGGAACACATGCTCAGAAATCAAGTAATCAGAACTTTTGAAAATAATTTCCCTGTGGGCTGAAACTGCCTAAAATATGCTATGCTCCATTTCTTCAATATGGTTTTCTTACACTGCTTTCAAAGTGACATAAGCTAAACTAGAAAGGCACTCTTATTCCATATCTACATAGGGAGCTATAACAGTATAACTATAACCATATAATTATACCTGTAAATTTCCCCATGTAGACAGGCCTCAAGGGAGTTAGGCACATGGCTCCCATTAAGTTTTAGTGGGATTAAGCTCCTTTGAAAATCCCAGGCTGTGCAGCTCAATTTTCTCCTCACTTGCCTGTGCTCAGCACCTACTAAACCCAAGACCAAATTCTGCTCTCAGGGTTGCACTGGAGTTTACACTGGTGTAGCAGAGATCAAAAATGGGACCCAAGGATCAAAGGTTATGGCTGCACTACAGTTTAAGTCAACATAAATTATGTCATTCAGGAGAGTGAATTAGCCACTCCCCCAAGCAACATAATTTATGCCAATTTAAGTGCCAGTGTGGACAGCGCTATGTCAGTGGAAGAGCATCCCCTGGCAACATGGCTACCACTGTGGGGGCTGGAGAAATTAAGCCAATGGGAGACCTCTCTCCCATCGACTTAGAGCAGCTTTGTTAGAGAGCTTACAGTGGCACTGCTGCATCAGTGCAGCTGCTAAAACATGCAATACAAGAGAGACTCAGACTTACTGTACTGAAAATCTAGGAGTGAGAATTTCACTACAGGATTCAGATGGATTGACTACTTTCTATACATATTCTCTTCCAATGAAATGAATCATGGGGAGCAGACCTGTCAGAATCCACTAGGTGGCAAGAGTGAGAAACAGAACAGAGTGCCTGCTTTCCAAAGTATTTCCCCGTGATACTTCAGGCTCCTGACATCACAGGACTTTACTTCAGTGATGTCACAGAATGATGCATTGTGGGATGTCTTTAGCAAATTAGGATGAGCCAATAGATGTGAAGAGAAGTGAATAAAATATATTTTTTAAAATAGTAAACTGAAACTTATCTTTGTGCTGAATGCATTCTCCCCAGCCTGGATCCTAGGGGCTCTGAGAACATATTTCTGGATTTAGCCAGTGTTCAGTTTAGCTTTGCAATTTACCTTGAGTGTTTAAATTAATTATTTTGCGCTCAAGTTTCACAGTGTTAGATTTAGGACTCTGGGTCATGTTGTTATCTTTATTTATCCAGGGGGTAGCAACCCATTTTGATTACTAACTCAATCTCTTTTTCAGGAGCAATCTGACTAGTAGCTTTATAAATTACTAGTAACAAAACAATACATTCCCACAGCAATAAATACAATTTAAGATCAATCAGCTAAAACTAAAATACAATAAAACTGAAATTCAAATCTAAATGTCAAGAAACAAACAATCAGAAGCAGGAGCAGAATGCGAGATGAAAATGTTTGGGGTAAATTGAAAAGATGGGAGTATAAGTCTTTAATTCACCTGATTGTCATTATAAAAATCAAAAGGAAGTGAAGAGAAAAGACAAACTTTAAGACAAGCCAAAACACTAAAAAATGTTCCTTACCTCGAGAGACTATACGACTGAAAAGGTTGTGGTTTAGTAATTGATAAAACTACATGGGCACTGTAGGATCATTATTGCTTAACAGAATGAGCCAAAAATCCTCTGGATTATTTATCAGTCGCTCTTAGTAAAGGCAGAGCTTTTAGCAGAGTGGGATGTGGAACCAATACAGTGAGATCTATGAATTAAAAAAAAAACACTTCTTCAAAGGACAACTTCATTTAATTTGTTTTTTTCAAACCAAATTTACGCATTGGTTTTGAGTATAACAATGGGATATTTCAACTAAGCCAATCCATTTTAATTATTTTTTGTGATTAAAATAGGATACGTTTGCTTATCCTTTCCAGCTTTCATTATTTTACCATTCTTCCTCATCTGGATAGTGTGTTACTAGAAGATGTACTATGTACGATGTACTATGCCTCTTTCATTACATATGCACGATTAAGAACAACTTTGTGTGTGTGTAACACAGACAAAATCGGAAGTAGCATAGTTTTACCATCATCTAAAACAAATACTAAATAATCTGGATCCAATCCCTCTTAGGCTCTGTTTATGAGAAGTATATTCAATGCTACCACGGGAATGACAGATACTCCATTTTATCTGTATTGTATGGATAAGGTCTGACAACTTTGAAACTGTGTTTAAGGGAGAGTTTAAATACAGTTCCTTAACATTGTTCCTCACCATTGTTTTCCACAAACTAGGAAGTGTTGTTGTGCTTGTTTATGCAATGTTTTGAACCTGAATGACTTACTGAAACCAGAGCAGAGTTCTTTCTTGCTAATACAGTAGTGTCAGTTTTTCAGCGGGTCCAAATGGGACTGGGAGAACTTTCACAAACCTGACCCAGCACAGTTTCCTTAGAGCTGGTCTACGCAGTTTCTGCGCAGTAAAGCAGTTTTTTTGCGCTCAAACTGCAGACGTGTACACACTGTCAGGCCAATCTGTGCACAGAAACTCCTCAGTTGCAGTGCTGCAAAAAACCCACCTTGACGAGAGCTGTCAGGCTATTTGCGCAGAGGCTCCAACGCTCTATTGCCAGCGTAGACACTTGATTGCTTTCTGCACTGTAATTGGCCTCTGCTCCAGCTCCTGTCCCCTAATGCCTCAAGTGACTGCTCAGCTCATTGTTTTGAGCTCAGCTGCCCCAGAGACATGCGCCCCTCCCCTTTCAAAGCACTGTTTCTGACAGCCCTTGGGTGCTGTACTGATCTGCTCTGGGACACAAAGCAAACCATTAATGTGGAATGCTCATGTTGTTGAACACAGAGGCAGGTGTCTCTGGCTATGGCTACGCTGGCGCTTTACAGCACTGCAACTTTCTCACTCAGGGGTGTGAAAAAACACCCCCCTGAGCGCAGCAAGTTACAGTGCTGTAAAGCACCAGTGTAAACAATGCCCCAGCTAATCCCCTCGTGGAGGTGGAGTACCTGCAGCGCTGGGAGAGCTCTCTCCTAGCGCTGGCGCGCAACCACACTTGCACTTCAAAGCGCTGGCGCAGGAGCGCTCCCGCAGCAGCGCTTTGGAGTTTCGAGTGTAGCCACGGCCTGTGTGTGTGTGTGTTCGCGAGAGAGAGAGAGAGAGATTGCTGTGTAGAGAGCCCAGAAAGGGAGGCGGGGGTTGATGTCCGAGTTTTCCCCTCCCCATGCCTCAGAACTGGTTGCTTCCTGCCACTGTGTGAACTTACAAGACAGCATTCTGACACACTGTCTGTCCCCCAAAACACATTGTCTCTCTCCCCCCCGTCCATACACACATACACTCCCTGTCACACACTCTCCCCCTGCCCCCACTTCAGTTGAAAAGCAGCTGGCAACGTAGTAGATGAGGGGCGGCGCAACCCATTAGGCAACCTAGGCGTCGCCTAGGGCACTACAATTTGGGGGTCGGCGACCGCGGCGGTATTTTGGCGGCGGGACTTTCGCTGCCTCTGTGGGGGGCCGCATTTCGGGGCGGGACCTTCTGCTGGTGGCGCTCCTGAGTAGGATGCCCAGGGAACAATGGGATTGGGAAACCTGCATCATGTGACGCTGTGCCTGCCCCATGAGGAACTGCAAACCCTTCCCAAAGCAGCCTGCGGCCAGTTGCAACGTGGGATAGCTACCACAATGCACTGCTGCCTTTGCCGTTGCAAGAACTGCTAATGTGGATGCGTTCCAGCATCACTAGGAGCACAATGTGGACATGCAACAGCGGTTTAATTCTAGCATTTTAATGAAAGTGGTATAACTTGTGGCACAGAAACTTGCCAGTGTAGACATACCCTTAATGAAGGGTATGTCCAGCTATTGCAGAGTGCCCTCAGACTTTCACAAGTGGAGTATGTCTTCACAGTGACATCCATTGGTGACACATACCATGCCCTGTGTGATTCCTTTGTGTCCTGCTAATTGTGTTTGTTTGGGGTTTTTCTTCTAATAGTGGCAGCACTACCTAAAGCAAAGAAAGAAAGACAGACTGAGCTCCATCCCAGTTCAAAGATAAGCAGGTCACTCATCATCATGAGTCTTACTAGATATTCTATACAGTGTTAAAGTATTGGAGTTATTTGTATTACAGTGGCACACAGAGACCTCAACCAAGATCAGGACCCTCTTTGTGCTGGTCACTATCCATACATTTAGTAAGAGACAGTCCCTGCTTCATAGAGATTACAATCTAAATAGGCAAGACAGAAAGAGCAGGAGGGAAAAACAGAGGCAAAAGAAGTGAAATGACTTGCCCAAGGTCAGTGGCACAGCTGTGTCAGCCAGTCCAAGTATCAAGCCCCAATCCAATTTCCTGGCCATTGGATCACATTGCCTCTGTTCATACAACAACCACCACTCTCTGATAATCCAGAGAAGACCTGAAGCTTGAGATTTGAAAAATAAAACCATTCAGGGCCCAGGACCACCCGAGACTGTGGGATCTAGTGAACATATCATCAGGAGTGAATTGGGAAGGGGATTCTTGGGAAGCAAAACTATGCGGGGAAAGGGGTAAAGAACAAGAAGACTCACTAGATCCAGGCCAGATGACTAAATTTAAAGAAGCAGGGTAGATAATTTTTAGAAGGGCAGTCAAAGATTTTGGAGGGACGGGTAATATCTGAAACTAACAGGGCTTGGATGTGGTTCATTTGAAGGACTAAGATTCAGAACTGGTGTTATTTTGAACTGGCCCATTCATCCCTACTTATTACACCTGTGTTCTCTGAAAGGCATCACCACTCTTGTGTTGGTCCACCTGTTGCACATACACATTAAGGGCCCCATTTTACAGAAGTTGGTCTGCAGGATAAAACCTTAAGTCTTTGGGACCAATTTTCAAACTTGGTTAACCATTTTGCATCAGAGTACTCCAATCATCCCTCAAGCATCTGTTTGAGCTCCTAAATGTATAATTGTGCACCCTAAGTTAACTACCGTATATACTCGATCATAAGCCAGTTCATTTATAAGCCGCCCCCCCCCCCCCAAGATGGATATGGAAAATGTTTATGACCCATTCATAAGCCGACCCTAAAATTCAGGGGTCAGCAAACTTTGGCTCCCGAGCCATCAGGATAAGCCGCTGGTGGGCCGACATGGTTTGTTTACCTCAAGCGTCCACAGGCATGGAGGTAAACCTAAGTAAACAAAGAGTCCCGGCACACCAGCTGCTTACCCTCACGGGCCGGGACAGCAACTGATGGGGAAATTTTGGTGGGGGAGAAGCTGGAGGTCAGGGGGGTAACCCCTGAGCCCACCACCTACATGACCCCACCCCTCCCCATCCCATCCCTATCCACCTTATCTGGGGAGGGGCAGGGGAGGATGTGTCTGGCCTGGCTGGAGCTGCTCCGGCAGGCTGGGCAGCGTGGCCGCAGCCTGCTCTGGCAGGCCAGACCGAGCGGTGCGGCCACAGCATGTTCCAGCAGGCTGGGCCAGGCAGCACGGCCGCAGCGTGCTCCAACGGGCCGGGCGGCACGGCCACAGCCTGCTCTGGGGGCAGGGCCAAGCGGCACAGCTGCAGCCTGCCAGACCCGGAGCTGCAGCTGCTTCGGAGGCTGGGGGGAGAGCAGCGTGGCCAGAAGCGGAGAGACTCTGGCCCCACCTCTTCCCTTCTGGCTGTGCTGCCTCTCCTTGCTCCCTCTGTTGGGGGGGAGGGGCTGTGTCCCACCTCTCCCTCTCTATACCCGTTCATAAGCTGACCCCCGTCTCTGGTGCTTCCTTTTTTACTAAAAAAATTCAGCTTATGAACGAGTATATATGGTACCGTTTCTTTTGGGGCATTTTATAATCAATGCAAGACCGCCGCTGAGTAGGGTGACCAGATGTCCCAATTTTATAGGGACAGGCCCGATTTTGGGGTCTTTTTCTTATTACACCCCACCCCCGTCCCAATTTTTCACACTGTCTGGTCACCCTACAGCTGAGAGTTACACAACACCCCAGTGAGCATTAAACAGCCCTTATTTTGCTCAAACCTTCTCACATCCTGCAAACAGCACTTGTTAGAACAATCCCAAAGATTCTTCTGGGCTGATGCAACAACTTCACATGGGGCCTGATCTGAAGCCCATTCAAGGCTATGGAAAGATGCCAATTGACTTCAATAGGCTCAGAATTAGGCCCATTGTACCTAAAGGGAAAGTCTCAATGCAGACAGCTGTGCTATGTGTAGCTTACAAATATTATAACTTGTTGTCTGTGTACAGCACTTTTACATGTCTAGAAGTTTGCTGTCTGCAGCTGCTGGCAGCCATTTTGAGCAGCAGATTTCTGTGCAGTCTGCCACGGAGAGGACACACACAGTGTGCTCTCACACAGAGATGTTACTTTTGTTCTCGCTTGACTTGCTGTTTCTCAATATAAAGTAAATGTCATCGTACAGTTTGCTCTTTGTTTATGAGTAAACATAACCACCCTTTCCACCACTGCTTATTACTGCAATCCAGCCAGTTTACCCCCAGGACTTTCCTCACAAACCCAATCTCTCCTAACCATTTGCTGACTTACTTGTGAAAACAATGTGCATGGCCTTGGCTCAGCCTGCCTAAAGAATGCCTACACCTTCCTGAGAAGTGTACTTTAATCCCCTTCTCCCTCCTGCTTGAAAACAGGGCTTTGCTTTATCCCATCATTCTTCTGTCCACGAGAGCTGAGTGAAGTAACCTTGGTGGCAGGAGTCACTGTTAGGTGAAGTTCACTCTGGGAGCTGAGTGCATTGTTTCTCTGACCCTCCTGACCCCTCACTGCCTAGGAAATGAAAGGCACAAATCCACAGAACAGTCTAATAATGACCTGTCAACATTCACTTTGGAAAATAAAGCTGTTTTTGAATTGTAGGAGTGGGGAGCACTTTAAGGAACTGAGTTCTACCATTTTAAAACTCAGACAGCATCTCAGAAATGGCAAACAGTAATCAAATGTTTAAAGAAAAATTCTTCTGATCCTGGGATGAGACCTTAATACCAAATTCCATCACAGAACAAATTTTTATGGACAAACTATAAAGCCCTTTGAAACTAGGGGTTTATAAGGGGAATGCTGATACAGATTTATCCATGGCCAGGGAAGAACAGCACTCCTATGATTACTGAATACAATCTATAATCTGCATGGCGCTCTGAGTCAAAAGGAAAATGAGAGGCTTTGCATAATGTTGAAAATCAATCAGGGCTTTGATGTCGCTCTAATCCTACACTATCTCATAGTTCATTTCATGTCCAAATAATGTGTCATGTCATTTAAGATTATTGTAATTAGAAGGAATGTATCAGAACCCAACAGGAGAAAGAATATGCTCTTTATTTGATTTGATTTACTTAAATTAAATACTGTTTTTTCAAAACATATAAGCGGCATCTACTGTTTTAGTTGGTGTTTTTAAAGGAAGAGGTGGTAGTCTATTAAAGGAAGTAGTCTATTCATAAAGAAAAGCAAACAGAAAGCAGCTTGTATAATCTCTGTACTGTTTGCAGGTTATTAATATGCAATGTATGCATTGAAAGTCAAATCCTGGGGCAGCCTACATGCCCACAGAATTAACTTCAAAGCCAAGGCTCAGCTGTGCAGGAAGCCAATAGCAGTGGAGATTCTGTGCTGTGGGGCCAGGCACCATGCTATGCAATTACAAATGACATCTCAGTTGATAGCCTGAGCTTCCACCACCACCAGAAGGAGCTATGTGGACAGGCATGCAGTGTGGTTGACCAATGGGGCCATGCAATACTTATTTAGATTTAAAATGAAGCCGTCTAGTCAATGCTCCAGGCACCCTAATGCATCATCAATAATACAATCCCAGCAGCATTAAAGTAATCATTTCAAAAGAAACTCAGCCAGCCAGAGGCCTACTGAAACTCCTTTTCCCCGCTTCATCTTTACCGGAAACTACAGATGTATGGGAATACTAAGATTCAGTAACACAAAAGCCCTATATACAGTGTAACAGGGAGCATTGGCTATTCTTCTCAATGGCCTGCATTGCAGCCTGTGGCCTTGGTGTGTGGACAGCTTGGCTGCTTGTAAACTAAGGATTCTCTTCCCTACCCCCTGATATTTTCCATGCCTTGCAGGACTCTTATTACACAGGGCTTTGCCCCACTCTTAGGTTTCACTCTGTGAAACTTCGCAGTTTCAGATTGCAGAGATCAGTGTTACAAGGCTTTTTCTTAATTTCAGTTCACACAGGTTCACAACCCGAGTCTTGGGTTCAAATGAACCCAACAGGACAAGTTTTCGAGTCTACCCAAGCTGTGCTCATACTAAGACCAGGAACAGATGTGATTATAAGCTACCTGTGTGCTCCCCTGATCTCAGGGTCAGCAGGAAGCCTAGCTACTCCAACCTTATGCCCAGCTGTCACAGCCTAAACAGGCAATTCTGGCAGTCAAAGATCAACCAGTGACAGGGGTGTCCCAGCAATGGCCCGTTTGCCAAATCTCCTACATCATCCCCTGTAGACCAGTGAGTGGGGTAGAGGGAAGATATAGAAGCTAGTACAATGGCTACAGAAGAATTGCCCTATTCAGACAGAATCCTCCCAAGCGGGGTTAAATTGGGTTTATAGCTGCTTTAAGCTGCCATAAAAGTGCCTAGCACCTAATTCATATAGGTTATTTAGGTCCCAAACTCCAAGCAAACATCAGCTATGACCACTCCACCTGGCATTCCCCACCCCTCAGCTGAATCAATCTAAAACCACCTACTTTAGCAAGCTCCTCTCCTTCTCGCCTCCCAGCCCTTGAAAAGCACAAATCAGCCCAAGCACAGTCAAAAGTTAGCCCAGGCCTTGCAAAAACATTTGAAGAAATTTAGGCCTTGTCTACACTGGCAAGTTTCTGCACAGTAAAGCAGTTTTCTGCACTGTAACTCCCGAGGTGTACACACTGCCAAGCCACTTAGTGCGCAGAAACTGTGCAGCTACAGCGCTGTAAAAAACCACCCCAACGAGAGGCGTAGAGCTTTCTGCGCCAGGCGTACAGAGCCATGGTGCCAGTGTAGACACCCTGATCGATTACAGCGCTGAGATTGGCCTCCAGGAGGTGTCCCACAATGCTTGTTCTTGCCTCTCTGGTCATCGGTTTGAACTCTACTGCCCTGACCTCAAGTGATTAACCATCATCCCCACCCCTTAAATTCCTTGAGAATTTTAAAAGTCCCCTTCCTGTTTGCTCGGTGATGCATGCAGTGGTCTCAGCGCATCTTTCCAGGTGGCCATGCCTGCTCCATGCACCAGGCGATCCCCGACTTGGGGCAATGCCGAGCTGCTGGACTTCATCAGCATTTGGGGAGAGGAGGCTGTACAGTCCCAGCTGCGCTCCAGCCGTAGAAATTATGATACCTACGGACAGATTTCACGATGCATGACAGAAAGGGGCCATGACCAGGACACATTGCAGCGCATGGTCAAAGTGAAGGAGCTGCGGAACACCTACCACAAGGCGCGGAAGGCAAACTGCAGCTCCAGTGCTGTGCCCACGAGCTGCCATTGAAAGATGATGCCGAATGTGGACAGAAGCACAGGGATTGCTGGGATGCAAAGCAATGCATCACGGGGCTTTGGAATAGGACACAGGATGCCCTGCGACCCCTTCCATCTTCCCACAGCGCTTAGAGGCAGAAGAAGAAGAGATGCTCTGTGGGATAGCTGCCCAGAGTGCACCACTCCAAATACCACTGCAAGTGCAGCAGTTTACCTTCAGCGCTCTCTGATCGGACCTGTAATTGTCGGCGCTGTAACTCTGCCAGTGTAGACAAACTCTTAGTGAGCTTGGCAACAGTTTTGGGTAGGTAACAAAACCAAATTGCACAGTTTTAATCACTATGCTTACTCAGGTAGTTCTTTTCCAGACACTGTTTTATGGGACAACAATATTATTAATAAGACTACTTTTTAGTCATGGGTATTTAGAGTGAAAGTCATGGACAGGTCATGGGCAATAAACAAAAATTCATGGCCGTGACCTGTCCTCGGCTTATACCTGTGACTAAATCTTGGGGGGGGACAGGACTGTGGATGAGGAGGGGGCACTGTGGCGGGTGCATCCAGGGTGAGGCGCACCTGGGGCCCACGGCACCAGCTGCCTGGGGCTGCAGGGCCAAGGACCGCTGCTGGGGCCGCCTGAACAGCGGCCGATGTGGCTGGCCCGGGGCCACCCGAGCCACAGCGACTGGCTGCAAAGCCTCTCCAGCAGTGGCTGGCTGCAGAGCCGCTCCAACAGTGGCCGGTGTGGCTGTCTCTAGGGCCATCTGAGCAGCTGGCACTGGAGCCAGCTGTGTGGACGGCCCTGGGGTCAGCCACACTGGCCACTGCAGAAGTCACGGAGGTCGTGGAAAGATACAGAATCTGTGACTTCCACGACCTCCATGACAGACACAGAGCCCTTGGGACAGTTCTATGCAAAGCAGCTAAATAAACCCACCATGATTTATACATTTAGAAGATATATGGTAACTTATACACATTGATCCAAACTAAATCTGCAAAGAAGACTCAATGTAGGCATCTGTTTGGGGGAACTGAGTGAAAATTTTCATTGTTTATTATCTTTTGCCAAGCCAGTTCACTCAGCCCAATTATTTTCATGCTAAATGGATTAAATCAGGAAGCAGTTATCACTGGGCAGAGGCTGTTTTATGCAGCCCACAACCATCGTCCTTTACAAATAGGTTATGGACATCACAAATTATTCTTATAATTAAGCTGACCTTGATCTCCTTTTTTATAACTTCATTAAACTCAAGCTCAAGGGAATGCAAATAAAAGTCTCCAGCTCCTCAGTACAAATGAGTTAAGACATACTTGGGTCCATCTGGGCCATACCTACGCTAGAAAATTTTACAGATATCACTTTTGCCAGCACACAGCTTCCACCATTGCAATGTCAGCCAGGAGAGCATTCAGAGTCACAAGTCAGGCTCAACATGGAACCAGAAAGCTCAGAGTGTGGCCAGACCAAGAAGTGATTTACAAAAAGAGTTAGTAAAATGTTTCCTGAATCTCACACAAAGGATTTGGCTTTGCACTCAAATGTGGAGGTGAAGGTTCTTATTTTATCCAGATTGTTTCTCCCGCAGCTACTTGGAACTGTTGAGTTTGCTACCACTAGACTAAAGGTTACTCTATTTGGTCAGACTCACATTTACAGAGGGGAGCAGTCACCCCACATCAGTCTCATTGAGGGGACTGGAGTTGCTTCTGTGCTACATTGGTTAGTCCTACAGCTAACTGGAAAATTGATTTATTTATTTTTTAACGTGGAAAATTTCAACTTCTCACCAAAGCCCCAACGCCCAACTTCAGTTTTTGGCCAGAAAATTGAACAGTTTTGAGGAAAGGAGACACTTGGGGTGGGATCGGGGGGAGAGTTAATTGAAAAGCCAATCTTCTATTGGAAAAAGTTTTGCTGGAAAATTTTCAACCAGTGCTAGTTAGAGCAGCTGACTCAAAATCACCTGATTGGCCCATAAACTTAGTCACAGACAGAGCGTACACCTGTTAGTAGAGGAGATGCATTACTGAATAATCAGCCCATTTTCCAATTTCAAGGTATGGGAAGAAATAAATGGTTGTCGCACAATGTTCACAGGCTAGCTGACCATCCGCTACATCTTTTAAATATTTATTTGCATTAATGGCCAAGATTTTCAGAAGTGACTAGTCATTCTGGATGCCTCCATTTTTGGGTGGCCAACTTGAAATAGCTTTAGAAGGGTACTGATAGTCAGAGGATGCTGAGGTGCTAAGTACTTTCTGTAAGTAAAGGACCTTTTAAGGAATCTCAAGTTGAGCACCCGACAAATGAATCACCCAGAATCACTATGAAAATCTTGATCGGTCTCTTTTTAAAAGGTAAATTTAGTGCTTATGAAGGCGTGGAATTGAGAGGCCTGAAAAATAAAGTTCTTTCTCCACAGAAAAGTTAAAGCATGGACAGCAGCCCTCCAAGTTTCCATACCACACTGTCGATATTCTTAAACCCTGAGTGACCAACCCATCGGCACAAAAGGGTACCTTCATTTCCACATCCATTTAGTCTTTAGCCTCTATTCTGAGGCTGGCAATAAGAATACCCTGGACCATCTTGGCTTCTGGCTTGGTGATGGGGACACCTGCCCACTAAGGAATGATACAAAAAAACCCAACCCAAAGATGATACAACACTTCAGTCACTGTCCCGTGACCTAAAACCAGAAGGTCCCCACAGCTCTTTGCCATTCATATGAGCCAGGATGCCTGCCAAAGCCCTATGCACCAGCTCCAATGACAATAACGTAAAACTTTTATGAAACCATGTCAGTCTCGGGTCACTGTCTTTTCAAAGATTCCACATTGTTTGATTTGATTTGAAGACTTATGTCAGACTAGCCAATAGCAAATTACTTCTTAGTCCAGCCCAGTCCAGTGCAGTCCTTACACAGCAAGCTGTAACAGGTAGAGGCAAAAAAGGAAATGTGTGTTGGAACAAGCCACCTCTAGCAACTCCTTAGTCACATGAGCAGTTCTCACTCACACAAGGGTTTCTATTGGCTTCAGTAGGACTCCTCATATGAGTTTGCAGGCTCAGATCTGTTCTTTGGAACGACTGAATATCAGGGTACGTCTATACTTACCCGCTGGTTCAGCGGCCAGCAATCAATCTTCTGGGATCGATTTATCGCATCTTGTCTAGACGCGATAAATCAATCCCGGAAGTGCTTACCATCGACGCCGGTAATCCTGCTCTGCGAGAGGAGTAGGCGGAGTCGACGGGGGAGCCTGCCTGCCGTGTGTGGACCCACGGTAAGTACTTTTAAGTTTGAACTAAGATACTTCGACTTCACCTACGTTATTCACGTAGCTGAAGTTACGTATCTTAGTTCGAACTGGGGGCTTAGTGTGAACCAGGCCTCAGACTTGCCGTTCAGATATATATCCTTCCTCTCAGCCCAAGATGAGACTAAAACTCAGCTCACTGAGTCTGGCTGTGGCCCTGTCTCAAAACCTGGTGAATGTCAGCCACAAGTACTGAATAAAGCAGACTTCCCAGAGATAACCGGGAGGGGCATGACTATTGTGACAAGAACTCTATCCATGTGGTATCAGTCCCTGGCTCCCACATGTGCTGCTGAGGCTCCCTCTGTTGCTTTGCTGCAACTGCCTCTGATACATCCAGATTGTTTTCCTGAGTGAGAGTTGAGCATTCATCCTGGCATCTCTTTGGAGAAAGTGGCACTTGCTTCAGTGACTTGTGGTACACTTCTCTAATGCAAAATACACCCAGTTAGGATGGAGGGGCCTACACTGTAATATTTTACATTGTTTGAACATGACTATGAAGAATCAAGTTAGCTGACATGATGTTGTGCATGATTTTTCAACCAACACAGACCGTTAGGGTTTAATCACAATTAGCTGACATGATATGGAACATGACTTGTCCTGTTCTATATACAAAGTTGTGGTCAGCATCATGTCAACTAACTCAATTTTTAACAACTGTGATCTGTGGGTAAAGTTTTATAGTGAAAGACTACAAAAAAAAAAGACTCAGTGACATAGGCGATAGATATAAGACTTAACGACTTTATATAATGCCTTCAATTCTTCTTTTCCTTCCTCCTTTTCCTTCCTCCCAAAAGTTTTGCAGTTCACCTTTAGAAACTAATTTTAATTAAAGAGGAAACTACAACTTTTAATTAATTAATGTAGTACTCCCCGTGATGGTGCAGTAATAAGGAAAGTAATATAATATAATGTTCTGACATAATCTGCCTCTTTAGGACACTCTAATCCTTTTTAATTGCTTTGTAAAGTGACTATGACTCATTGACTCACTTACTTTAAAAGGCAATTAGTAAAGTAGAACCCGACAGTGAATAACTGGAAGGTTCCTAATGCTACAGGCTAAATTATGCCACTCCCATTGTGAGTTTATTAGACTGGGGAGGGAGTACACACTGTCACAAAGACCAGGTACAATTTCTCTCCCCATATTGTGGAGTGGGCTAGTGATGGGTACAGCGTTGACTAGCCCCAGAGAGAGAGAGAGAGAGAGAGAGAGAGGTGCAGTTTAGCACATCCACCTCACCATCTGAGGACACCCACTACCTCTAGTCCAAGTAAACCCCTGCCAGTGTGCTGCTGCTCTTTCCCCAGGTCTTCTTCCAGGCCTTCTCACATGGCTTCAGCTGAGCCTTTTCTGTGCTTATTCCCTGATTCTCTCTCAACAAGGGATTGCCCAAGCCCTGGTCCCTATAGAATTTTACCCCCTTTTCCCTCTCCACCGGGTAGCACTGCTTCCCTCTTCCCAGCAGGCTTTGGTCCCAATTTATAGCGAGTTACCTGATCGCTGTACTACAAGTCCAATAACCTGGGAGGAAAACTCAGATGGGTGCTGAGCCTGATTTTCCTTTAAAGATCAAGCCCTCCATGTAACAAAACATTTCTGGGTGGCCACAAGCTTCCCCCCTTCTCTACACACTTGTACTGTATGTTGGGCTTGCTACTACTTTTAAAGGCATAGTGCCCTCCTCACTTCGCACTGTGCTCCATCAGCCCACAGTAGGCATTATACCTGTAAAAGATATGCCTCCAAGGCACCATTGCTAAGATGATGTGCCCTTCTCTCCTCCCCTCTGTTTCTGCAGAGGCATAATTGAGCCCTATCCCAGTGGTCTTTGGGCAATGTTTCCTGCTCAATTTCCCGAATTTCATTAGCAGGAAGTTCACTCGTTTTATTTTTTGTCTGGTCCGTACATGACCTCTCTGTAGCACAGTCAGCTTTTGAAAAACAAGACATTTATACCTTCCATTGAAACTTGACTAGGATATTTATTATTCTAATCAATTATTAGTAAATATTCAATTAATTTTTGTTTGCATCGGCTCTCCCACAGAAAGTGAATGGGGTTTACCAGCTTTTCGAAAAGGTAACTTTAAGAGGCCTAAACAGCTTATGAGCATCTCTTTCCTTCAGAACTTAATTCTGTATAAGAAACAATTTAAATGAGCTAGATTTTTATAAGGGGGGGGAGGGTTGCACACAGAGGCTTGCTATGTGAAAGGGGTCACCAGTACAAAAGTTTTTTGAACCACTGATTTATACAACTTATTTGCCAGCTACTGTTAATTTATAGATTTCTCTAATGATGCACATCACTTCACATACATTAATGACACTTCACAATACCACTGTGAGGCAAGCAAGCATTTTTATCCCAGTTTTACAGATGGGAAACTGAGGTACAGAAAAGTGAAGTAACTTGTCCAATGTCAAAGTGGAAATCTGTATCAGAGCCAAGGACAGAACCCAAATTTCCTAAAATTCAGTCATAAGATCATCCTTCAATAGTTTGATCTTTTTGTGTTCTGTAAGCAGGGGTATGTCTTATGATTCTCTAATCACCAGTTGACATATTCAGAACATGTTCCACTTAAACTTCCTTTATACACTATGCTTTCATGCAAATAACTGGGTACAGCATGCAAAGTTTATGATTATAATGCAGCTATTAGAGTTTACATTTACATTGCTATTAGGCTGCTATTCCATAGCAATACACTGAATTGATAGTGTCCTTGGTAATAAATCCACACTAAAAAGGAGGGGAAAGATTAAATACTTTCTTAAGCAGTAAAACTCATTTAAAAAGCAAGTGCATTAAGGGAATCTATTAATTCGTACTGATGGAGCTGAAATAATAATGAATTAGTTAACTATTGTGATGTAATTCTCTTGAGATTTAATCTATGCCTCTGAGAAACCACACTGGTTTCATACAACCAAGGAAATGGCAACATGATAATAGACCCCAACAATAGCAAAGTCAAGGGTTCCTGGTGCTAATTGTCTTGCTAGTCCCAGGCACACCTTAGAGCTATTAGCTTTTAACGAGCTGCTAAATTGTACTGAACCCCTCCAGAAATGTCAGCTTTCACCATGTTGCTGCATTTAAAATCAAATGTAACATAATTCAGAAGAGAAAACAAGGAGATGCATTTTTCATTCTAACATCATCAGCAGCATCTCCAACAAATCCATCAGTGAAGTTTTTCAATTTTATTTTTATTAAGCTTTATAATAAATGTAGATTTCTGAAAACAATGTCTGATCAATTGGTCAAAAATGAATAACCTTCAGACACTGATCTAAGCAAACTTAAGCTACAAACAAAAGAAGAGAAAATACAAAAAAAAAGTTTCATCTATGTAATAAATATCTGGAACAGTCAAAGTTTATTCATTAGCTAACCACAACCACTTCACATTAACCATTCCATTAGCAATATGTTGTTGAGGGCTTGTGATGGTCACTGCATAATTATTTTGCATCTTCAAGAGTAGGAGATTCAGGGCTTGTCTACATGGGGAAATAGCCCAGAATAAGCTATTGCAGAATTCCGCCACTAGCTTCCCATGTGGATGCTCTTATTCTGCATCCAAAATGCCTTTTGTGTGGTTTAGTTTAATCTACTTCTAAAATGCATTAAGTTAAACCACAAAAAAAGGGGACTCAAGCCGGGTTACACTAGAAAATTAGGTCGGTTTAACTATGTCAGTCAGGGGTGTGGAAAATCCATACCCCTGAGCTGAATAGTTAAACCAACCTAAAGTCCAGTGCTAGGTCAACTGAAGAATTCTTTGTTCAACCTAGCTACGCCTTTCAGGAAGGTGGATTTACCTACGCCAAAGGGAGAATCCGTCCTATCAGCGTGGTAGTGTCTACACTGAAGCGCTACAGCAGTGCAGCTGCAATGGGGAAGCTGTGCCACTGTAGCTTTTTAAGTGTAGACAAGCCTCAGACCTTCTCTAACATTAGAAAGTTGTACCATCAAGGAGTTATTTCAGTATAAATGTGTTTTATACTGGTACAGCTTATTTCAGTACAGGAAGGGAAACAAGCTATTCTAATATAAAATAGCTTAATACTGATCTAATTGTGCCTATATTAGGGCTTGTACTGGTATAATTACTTCAGTAAAAATCACCCCCTCATTGACATAGTTATCCTGCTTTTCAGAATTTTCCTCTTCCAGAGGAAGAAAAGTAAAACCAAAGACAGCTTGTGGTAATTACCGCTCCTCTAACACTTTAACAAGAGATAGGACTGTTAGGCCTAGCGTCTCGGATGAATTCACACTCAAATAATTGCATTCTGCCTATCTAAAATTCTCCCTGGACATTCAGATACATTCTTCACTTTCTTTACTCCTTTGCTATTCTTCACTTTCTGTTCTGAGCTATGGTGCATGTTTGCTATGTACTTACACCCCGGAAGTGGCTAAGATCCCAGTGCTGCAAAAACTGAGTTCTGGTCTACAAAGTACTCCTGTTCTTCTTTTTGCGGATACAGACTAACACGGCTGTTACTCTGAAACTTAAAACTTAGGCCAACATAGCTTTGGTGCTCAGAGGTGTGAAAAATCTACACTCCTGAGCACCATAATTATGCTGACCTAACCCTTGGTGGAGATGCAGCTAATTCAATGGAAGAATGCTTCTGTCAACTAAGCTACCATTGCTTGGGGAGACAGAGTTTCTACAAAGAGGGAAAAAAACTTTCCTATGCGTACACCATGAGATTGCAGCGGCATAGCTATGGTGCAGTAGCTATGCCCTGACACTGTAGTGCCCGTAACATAGACATGGCCTCATGAACATGCTTAACTTTATACGCACTGTTGAACCCCTCTGTATGAAAAGTTAAGCATGTGCTTAAGTCTTTGCAGGAGCCTGTTCACCTTATCTGTGATGATTAATCCCATTGAAATGAATGGAACCACTCACATAAGTGGCCCATAGTTTGAGATCTATAAATATCAGGTACTAATTATTGTTTACCATCATTATCCTGAGTCAAAGTTCATGGAAACAAATATTACTTCAATTTGCAAGTCTTTGACTCTCCTTAGGCTGTAAACTTCTTTTTTTTAAATGCAGAAAGCTAATGAAGATCATTGTTTATAGGCCACTTGTATAGGTGTGAGAGAGCAGAATCATGGTGAGAGAGAGGATCAATTGGGAGTCAATTAGGGAGGGAATCATTACAAGAAAAATGAATTGCTTTGTGAGATTAGTGAGTACTGTAAATTTCTCCTTCCTTATTATACCTTTACATAGGTTCTCTTTCACCAATGAACTCTGAAGGCAAAAACAAACTGGACAAGACTATCACACCAGCTCCTGTTTTTAACAGAAATTCAATAGCCCCGTTATATTAACTAACTTACTTGAAATGGAAACTTCAGAATGTTTGGTTTATTTCTGAGGCACAGTTGCAGAGTTTCTACTTCTTGCAATTTTACTGCACACCTCATGGTGTTTGTGATTTTTGTTAAAGCCTACGCTCCTGGATAACATGAGAATTTTAGCCTTCATTTAATACAAATTAAGTTTCTAACCTTTGTTGTTGCAGAGAAAAGTTGGAAAATATGAACCTTGAAAGCTCAAACACCAGAAAGCAAAAAAGAGTTCCAAATTTATTACTGTTTAAAATCATATAATTTTTAAAGCAACAACAATATTGGGGTCTGAATTCATGAATGA
This sequence comes from Trachemys scripta elegans, assembly GCF_013100865.1. NCBI lineage: Eukaryota > Metazoa > Chordata > Testudines > Emydidae > Trachemys > Trachemys scripta. The sequence continues at coordinate 83,586,246 of NC_048303.1, forward strand.
TAAATGCTTCGGTTGGCAATACTGCAGCTGAAATAACAGGAAACCACTTCAAGATAGGTATACACCCAATAAGTGCAACAGGCCTCTACTAATATAGAGCATGGAGGGTCTTCTGCAAACACGCTTGCACTCATTTAGTCAAACTGGTGCAAATCCCTGTGTGGAATTATTTCAGTTTCATTCAAACCTATTCCTTAAACTAAACCAAAATAAAGCATGGTTTAAACAGAAACAAGTGTGTCTACATGGCCTTTTGCACAAGTGTAACTAAATCTGTTTAAAATCACATCTTAAGTTAAACCCATGACACTCTACATGTAGACAAGCACTTATTTAGGGATATGCACATTTTATAATCTAATAAATAATACATTATTATTGTGTCACTAAGATCTGTCCCTTACCTGTCAAGGTCCTTATCGGACTGCACAGTTAAATAATAAATTGCCAACCATTAAAATATTGTATATAATATTTAAAAGGCCCCAAACAAGGTAGCATATTACACAAAAACTAACATATAAAAACTCCAAATATGGTCCCTTTGCTGTTTTCGGACTCATTTTAATTTTTTCTGGGCTCTATATCTTGATCAAAAGACTCCAAATTTGCACCCTATCATCCTGCATCCTGATGATGCACAGAAATTTTCAAGACAATCTGAGTGTGCATGTGGATATTAGAGCACTTTGAAAATTAGCTTTTAACTGAAAGCTCGGTTCAACCTTAACTATGGTGCCCCAAGGCCACCCCATAATGGGGCCTGTATAACATCACCCCTCTGGCCTCTTGGTAAATTGCTGAGTTAATGAGAAGAGGTCAAGTGAGGAGGTGGGAGGAGAGAGTAGGAAGGTGCTAATTGTAAGTGACCTCCTGCAGGGAGCCAGGGAATACATACAGTGTCAACTCAGTGTTAAAGCTCAGGGGGATAAGCATTACCCTGTGAGCTGAGGTGTGCAGGGAGTAGCTTTAGTCTGCCTTCTGTCAGAAAGAGTTCTTCATTGTGTGGACTGTGGTGTGAAAAATACATCAGAGGGATTTCAGGTGTAAGGAAAGGAAAGAAATACAGACTGACCTGAGGAAAAATGCTGCTTATTAGGTAAGCTAATGCTACTTTATATACATAGTCAGTCTGGAAAATGCCTGTGTTCATTCATTCTAGTGCAGTGTATTGATATTTTATAAAATCTTATATTTAAGATCCTTAACTTCAATTTTATCTTTCTCTATAGCTATCATTTTCTTTTGTACTCATCAATGTAGTAGTAAGTAGGTGTTGATTTCCCTTCCTCAAACCCTATATTGCTCCAGGATTGTTGAGCATAATAAATGCTAGGTTTATTGCTCCTTTGATGGTATAATTTAACTTCTTTTTAGTGAGATCAGCATTCCCTTATATGTATCATTTTGTGTTTTAGGTGTCTTTTAAGCTTGGCACTATCTTTACAAGTAATCCAATTTGGAAATGGTAAGAGAACTCCTTCTCTCCCCCCTCCAACCCCGGTTTTGCTTTTGCTGGTTTTCTTAACAAAAAAATGTATTTTTCTGTGCACTTTGAATACTTTTACTTGCAAATAGCTAGCATACAAAACAAATACTGCTTTTACCCTCACCCTGCAAACACCTACATATGTGAATAATCCTAAATGCTTCTATTCATGTGAGTAACATTAAGCATGTACAAAAAGAAGAACAGGAGTACTTGTGGCACCTTAGAGACTAACAAATTTATTAGAGCATAAGCATATGCATATATGCATCCGAAGAAGTGGGCTGTAGTCCACGAAAGCTTATGCTCTAATAAATTTGTTAGTCTCTAAGGTGCCACAAGTACTCCTGTTCTTCTTTTTGCGGATACAGACTAACATGGCTGCTACTCTGAAACCTGTAATTAAGCATGTACCAGATTGTTTGCAGGATTGGGGTCTTCCATTAACACTGCACCCTGAATCAGTTGTCAGTTCCACTCTAAACACAACTGAGGACAGAATTGGTGTCTCAGGATATCGGTGTTTTGGGGCAACTTTTAACTATGTGTGTACAGTGGCTAGCACAGTAGGCCTGGATCCCTAGTTAGGAGCTGCTTGATACTATTGTAATACTACTAAGCTTCAGCAAGATATTTCAGAACATTTCAAAAAACCTTTTTACCTGTCCCACCTCTCACTGAGAGCAGGCAATGAGAATTAGATCAAGCCCTGAAGCAGAAACAATTCCGTCCGGGGGGAATTGCCAAAAAGCCGAACATGTCCGGGAAAATGCCGGCCGGGCACTTCCCCTCCCGCGGCTGCTCTGCTCCTCCCCTGACTCTTCGGCTCTGTTTAAGAGCCGAGCTGCCCAAGCGCTATGGGCTTCAGGCAGCCCCCTTGCCTTCGGACCCCAGCCGGGCACTTCCCCTCCCGGGCTCCGGCGGCGCAGGGTCCGGAGGCAAGGGGGCTGCCCGAAGCCGGTAGTGCTCAGGCAGCTCGGCTCTTAAACAGAGCCAAAGAGTCAGGGGAGGAGCAGAGCCTCCGGCTGCGGCGGCTCTGCTCCTCCCCAACTCTTCGGCTAGATATGGTAATCCTAGAAAAACAAACAGACAAAGGTACATAAAATACTGACCAGCTTCCATACCATGATGGGATAATATCTTCATCACCACTTCAAACTTGCATGGGAACTTTATTTGAACACCATCTATTGCAGCTATCAAAGCTAAATCTACAGTTTAGCCATCACTGAGAGTTTGACCTAAATTTTTGTTGTTGTTTTTTTAATATATATATTTAAAGGCTGTGAGGGGGAGAACCGTGATGATAACCCAGACCAGAAAAATCCAAACACTTCCTTAACCACCTTTAATGATATAAATAATCTCAATTCTGAGAGGAGAAGGAGGAACCCCTCTGAAGTCTTACCTTTCATTGGGCTTACAGATGGTAAGTTAATCATTGTATTGAGAGGCAACAGGTTTTTCATGTCCAATGCGAACTAGCTTCTCAAGGAGAAACCCATTCACGCAGGCACCATTGCATAATAACCTGACTTTGTTATATTAAAAAAATCAAGGGCTACACTTCTGTGCCCACCTGTTGGATGCACACAACTCTGTATTTGCATACACAGTGATATTTGAATGAATAACCTGTGTCATTGTATATAGAAATATATACTTAATAGAAATTGAATCTAAATTCTGCAGGAAGATATGGATTCTACAGTAAATTCCATGGATTATGTTGTGCATTCATCCCATATGCACTCAAGATACACCTTTTGAAATGCATGTTTTTGCACACATAAGGAGTGTATATACATATTTTTGCAGATGGACCTTGCTGCATGTGGCCACATTTAAAAATTGGCTCTAAAATCTTATGCAGTTACACGGAATAAATGAATAGCAGACAAGTGCCCAGAAAGTGGGAAACACTCAAAATTCTGGTTTATGATCTGATTAAATGCTGTCTTGAAAACTGAAAATTGTACAACAGATTAGAGTTCTTTAAAAAGTAGAGCTACTCACAGGTGAAAATTAAATATAAACCATGTGGCCAACTCTATGCCTTAGAAATGAGAAGGCAAATAAAAGTAACCTTTTTTTTTTTAAATCTTCTAATTTGTATGCCACTCATGATGGTTTTTGGTGTGACACTTCTGATTTTTAAATACTCAGACTTGGCAATACAGTATAAATCTGACCTCAATCTGTAACTTGTCAAAGTGTTGTATGGCATTTAGCCACCCAAAATCCCATCAAAATATCCTGTGACACTTGGAAAATGTAGCCCTATGGATAATCAAGAAATGCTGTTAGTCCATTTCAGCACTAATGCTGTAACTGATGGAAAGGGTTAAAGGTGATATGTCATACACCTCATTCTGACTTTTGCTGGTTGCAAACAGACGAAGGGGAAGTTGAGAAAGTTGGCTCAAATCATCTCTTTTGATGGGAGCATGCCATTAGGGTTTTGTTGCCACTTAAATACTGATTGGTACATGATCAAAAAAAATATTCTTTTCTATGCTCACAGTTATATTATTTGCATCCTAGAGGTGGGGGGAAGGGGAGAAGAGTCAAGCTTCACTGTATACATGATCCAAATTGAACTATTTTTTTACAATAACTAAAGAAATCTTAATTGAAGAACTGCAGGCTCCAGTGATGTCCAGACCTTTGTCCTCAATTGCATTACTTAGGCTATGTCTACACTGCACAACTTATAGTGGCACAGCCATGCCGCTAAAGCCTTGCTGCTGTAAGGCATGCAGTGCAGCCGCTCTCCGTCGCTGGAAGAGAGCTCTCCTGCCGACAAAATAAAACTACCCTCGAGGATGGGTGGTAGCTCTGGCCTTGGCTACACTGGCGCTGTACAGTGCTGCAACTTGCTGCGCTCAGGGGTGTGAAAACGCACCCCCCCCCCCCCCGAGTGCAGCGCTGTAAAGCGCCAGTGTAATCAGCACCTGCAGTGCCGCATGCTCGCTCGCAGTGCTGCAAGCTATTCCCCTCGGAGAGGTGGAGCTCTCGCAGCGCTGGTGGCACGACTACACTCGTACTTCACGGCGCTGCCACGGCAGCACTGTTAATCCTCAAGTGTAGCCAAGGCCTTTGTCACCAGGAGAGCATCTCCCACTGACAAATCACTGGTGCTTTTTGTCATTAAAACTTTTGCCCTTCGGGTTGGGGGTGGGAGGTAATTTTTCACACCCCTGAGTGACAAAAGTTTTAACAACATAAGTGCAGTGTAGACGTAGCCTCAGTAGCACAGTATATAGTCTAGTCAGGCACTGTAGCTAATTTTTTTTTTTAAAGGGGCTGCATAACAGTGTAACTTAGCATGCATATGCAATTATAAATTCCAATATAAAGAATCATTTTGCATACTTCTGGGCATGAACTACGGGGCTGAGAAGGAATCTCTCTAATGTACAGTACAGCTCTTCAAAACTGCTTAGGTGCACTACGGAAGCAGGCAAGACTTTGTTCTCTGAAACATCAGCAATTCTCATTACCAGACAGAGGATACCACACTAGGTGGATCAGTAATCTGATCTGCCTTGCAAAATCTCGTGTTTCCAGGTTAAAAATAGAGAAGCTTGAACTGTATGATATAACTCTTAATTGATTTGTTCTGTGTTTGTACAAGGCCTAGCACAACGGGGTCCTGGTCCGTGACTGGGGCTCTGAGCCATTACACTAATACAAATAATGAATAATTTAAGAATGCTGCACATGATGTAGCTTATTAGCAGGAACAGGCTACAATGTATGCACAAGAGTCAGTCATAAAAATCACATCACACAGTTAGAACTGCTCCATGAAAAGAGATATGCCCCTCTGCATGGGGCCATGCTTGAAGTGTACAAATCTGAGAAGTGAGAAGAATTCAGAAATAAGTGCTTCTCTGGCATATGAGAGCCATTGCCACTCATATTAAATCTTCTTATGAATTCTGTTCTTCCCAGAAACGTTTGCTTTGGTTTGATTGTTATTAAGGCAACTAAAAAAAGACCCCCACACGCTATCTAAATAAGAAAATACTCTTCATTATGTAAATATCGAGGGAGCTGTGTTGAAAGCTATTGCCATGATTCAGAGAGCACGTTCTTGTAATTATTCTTATACTTCCCCGCCTCTTTAATGGAAAACATACTATAAAGAACTCTTCAGAGGTCAGGCTTGATGCATATTAGTGGGTGATGCTTGTGCTATACCCTGTTCTGTAGATAAATGGGATTTAGTCTCCATTGTTTTAACCCAGCATATTTCAGAAGCCCTTATATAATCTCTGTACTAACACACATTTTAGATCTTAAAACCTGTGTAATATCTTCCTATCTCTGTTATTTCATTTTGGAATCCAGTCCTATCTGATCTACACTTCTGAACTTTTTTTCCATGAAAGATTTCTAGCATTCTGCTGTAATTTGGCACAGTCCATATTCTCTCTGTCAACCAAACTCTTTTATATTCTCAATAATTCACATGTAAATATCTTACCAACAGATGCAAATGTTTTGAAACACTTCCGAAGAAGTGAGGTTTTTACCCACGAAAGCTTATGCCCAAATAAATCTGTTAGTCTTTAAGGTGCCACCAGACTCCTTGTTGTTCCTCTATTTTAAGCAAGTTAAGTGTTTGTGAAAGGTACTAGATTGACACCTCTGGAGACTGAAGTCCTCTACTAGCCACAAAGCAGGCAAAACTGGGCTCTAAAAGGTACCACGTCTGTGAAGAGACACCCCCAAAATTTTTCATATGATAGGTACAATGCAAGGTACCTCTGGGGGTTCCAGGCCGAAGTTTCTTCTTCAACAAGACTCCCATCCAGAACAAGGAAAGAAAACAAAGTCACCCATCAAGACCCATCACTGGGCCCTAAGTAAAATCCCCTCATGTCCACTTTCCACCCATGGCTCCCTGCTGTACCTCTCCCAGACAGCTCCCCAACACAGGCACTCACTACAGCTCCCTGAGCAGGTCTTGGGGCTGTTGCTGAGTGAATCCTGTGGGTGGGGCAAGGCTCCAGCAGGTGGGAGGGGTTGCCGTGCCACAGGAGCTAGACCCACAGCAATGACGAGGAGTAGCACTAGTCACCGTATTGCCCATTCAGGTTTGGCACCCACTGCCCTCTGTCATCACAGGGAAGTAGTGGGATCAGACTTGAGTGACATTGAGACCTGGTGCATGGAAGTCACAGCGATGCTCATGTTTGGCCCCATGGCCCTTTTGTCATAACCTGAGCAGCAGTGCTGCAACCCCCATGTGCCAGGTCGCAATTCTATTGGTTTTGGCTCTGGTGCTCCCCCATCATGACTGAGGGTTGTGGGGCCAAATTTTAAAGAATAATGGGGCAGCCAGTACTGTTCCTCCTCACCACTGCTGTGGGGCTGGCTCTGCCCCTGACAATGGTACACACCAGGCATACTGCTCATATGGCTGCGGGGATTCAGGGCCTCTGTGAATGTGAGGATAATCAAACCTTGATTTAGGAAGAAATTAACTTCAATCTTTGCTCTATTTGAAAAGACTAACAAGTTCAACCAACTGTAGTGGGTTCTTCCCGCTGGACAGGTTTCTTCTACAAAGAACTGGAACCTAAAACCCATCAGATGGTAACTCTTTACCAGACAGATTCCTAGTGGTGACCTAGCTGTGCATGGCAAGTCTCTCTGTTTGACAGTCTAGTTCCTTGGATAACTTCCTTTCTGCTCTCTCTACTTTTGACTCAAGCCAGAAAACTGAACAGAAGCTGCTGTCAGAATGGAGGGACCTGTTTCCTGGGGAGTTTTTGCATATGTCCAAAACACTTTACTGGCAGACACTGTGAACGTGATAAACGGATCAGGTAAGCAACAAACAGGGATTATCTCCCAGTGAAGGAGAAAGAGGAAACTCAATTTTCAGTCACAGCACTCCTGTTTATGGAATCTTTTTTCTCCTCCTGCAGTAGCTGTGGTGCCATTGGCCATGGAGAGTGGACCCAGGAAGGATGTTTATTCTGCCAATGTGTTTATGGGATTCTGCACTGTTTCCCTCAAAACCAGGAAGATGGTTGTGGTAAGAAGCATCATTATTCCTTTCTAAAGCATAATTCATGTGCAGTTATCATGTGACACATAATTCTTGTGTCACATCTCTAGTGCATATTTTTACTATTCACAGCTCACCTCTGTCATATTCAGTAATCAGCTATGAAGGGAGTAAACACTTGGGCAGTGTCAGGATTATTCAGAATCGTTCAAGAAGCAGCCCCAGGTTTCTCTCAAGACAGGAGGTCTGACTCAATGAAAGGAAGTCTCTTGAGTTCTGACAAATACCAATACTGGGAATAAAATGAAAGAAATGAGGATTCCAGATGTACAGTATAAGGGGAAACTTAACACTTTGCCTGGACCAAACTTAAACTTGGGGTCCAGCTGAGGTGGCATTCATGGTCAATAGGGATGAGTGTTGGACTATATTAGAATGAGTTTGCTCTCAATCCAGAGGCCAAAGATTACACTGGCATCCCTACATTAGCCTTCTTGACAGAAAATTTCCCACCAGTGCCAACAACACTGCACCCCCACCAGTCATGGGAGTGCTAGGCCACGTTTACATTATGGGTGCTACAGAGGCACAGCTACAACTGTAGCGTAGGCGATTCTACAGTGACCGAAGGGTTTTACCCACATAGATGGAAAATCCACTTCCCTAAGCAGTGGATAAGAAGTTGACAGAAGAATTCTTCCATTGACCTAGCCATGGAGGTTAGGTCACTTTAATTATGGGACTCAGTGTTGTGAATTTTTCACGCCCCCCTGAGCACCATAACTACGTCGACCTAGACCAGGCCCTACTGTATCCTGCCCACTGGCAGTGTAATCATTCTGTCATCTAATCCTGCGCAAATTAGATCTAGTTGACACTGTGATTAACACATTGACAGTTGCTGGGGTCTTGTTTACGTTGGAGTTCTCACTGTTGCTATCATCAGTGGAAACCCACCAGTGGTAGCAATGATGGGAAATTTTACAAAGATAAGCGTAGGGACTTGCCTTCACTAGAGGTGACCCCTCTAGCTCAGTGTGGAGGCACGCTGTCAGGATATTATGGGAAAGTCTGTACAATCTCTGACCACAATGGACTTGAACAGTGGATAAATAAGAGATTTTGTATGTCAGCACCTTTCAACAGCGCTAAGTTCATGTTAATATTTTTGGTTTTTAAAGATTTGGATAAGTATCTAGAGTGTGGGGTGAAATACTAAACCTCTCGGAGAAAGTTAATGGAGTGAGAGTGATGTTCAAGAATTCCTCAATTCCCCTATAGTCAGAGGTTAATATTTTTTAATTTAACAGATCTCTCTGAATTGAGGGGGAGTTACAGGGTATACTTCTTTTCAGATTATATATAAATAATTGTGACCTATATTTTATATGCATTATGTATACAAAGTGTGTGTGTGTATATATATTATAAAATACTATATTATGTGTAATATAGATATATCTATATATATATATCTCACACACACAGTGAAAATCTTTATGTAGTACATAATGTAACAGAAAATTGTTCCTTCCAGATTCCCTTTAATTTAAACAGAGATCTGCTAAATTATAATGTATCTGTGTTTGTGTGGAACAAAAGAGAAGATCTCTCTTCATTAAATGTTTACCATTTTAAGCCCCTAAGAAGTTAGAATCAAGGTAAACACACCGGGACAGCATTCTGATTAGCAAAATCCAATTAACCTGGAAAGACCATTAAGTGAATTAACAAATTTGATAATCTCTTTAGAAGGAATTTTTCCATTCAAGTTCCCTGGAGGCTTTTATTTACAAAGGAAAAACCTGAAAGCTTTTAGTACTCTGACATTTTTCTTTCACATTAAAACCAGTTTCTGGGTCTCTAGGGGGAACATTACCTCCATCTACTTACTCCATATGCACTTGGAAAGAAAATATGGCAGTACTTAAAAGCAACATTCTGGCAAATATCTGGGATTTACATATGAATACTTGGAGGTTTTCTCTCCTGAGTGCCATCAAATCTCATCAGTCATTTCTTAAATGTTCTCTGAGTGCTGCCATTCACAACTCTTTCAAAACTGTAAACACTCCCTTGAAAGAGACTCCATAGCTGGGTGCTCAGCTGAAGCCTGAAAGGAAGTACTTTGGAGCAATGAAGTACATGCAAATCATACCTTTTTCTGTTTAATTTAAAGGAATTTAAATTCAGGCTTTGTTCCTTCAGGTCCTACAAAGAAAAACATGCCTGCTTGGATTCATCTTGGAATGAGTTCTGAAGGACCAAAACTTCAACAGACAACAAACATCCTTATAGTTTCATTACTGTTTCCTCTGCTTTGTCAGCTCCTCTAATGAGTAACAAAGATAAGAAGCAAGAAAGGTAGTTACTTTAACAATGAGAAAGTAACATGAATATGAAGTCTTTTGTTTTATCTTTAATTGTATAATGGCAAACAGCAGGAACTGATTATCTGCACTTGATATTAGTGTTTCCTGGATGCCAACTGACTGCTTTATTAGGTGGGTGGTTAGAAAAAGAACAAAATTTTTATTTTATCCTACAACAAATCCATCTATTCCTGTGCATTAAAACAGGGGCTATAAGTATGTCTCTTCTCCACCTATTTTGAAGTGGCCCTATTAATTGCTTTCAAATATTGGCTTCTATGATGTTTAATATTGAAAGATCAGTTCTTCCAGTGGAAGATGATATATTTACACCTACTTAGGCTAAAACAGCCATAATTGTATGGTAAATATGATTTTGCTTTAAATATCTAATTTTAATAATTTATTGTTATCTCTTTTGGCTATTTCAACTGTTGAAAAGACAGAAAACTAAAAGTCATTAATTAATGGTTTTCTTGTCAATCTGGGTTGATTTGTTTTCCCACTAATTAAATTAAAACTTTGAAAGAGCCATTCTAAAGAGACTGAGTCATTTGGATTACAATAGTTACATACTTAAAGATATTGTAAAAGTTATCATTTCAACCACTATCCCTACCCGCAAATAAACTTTATTTTAAAACATTTAGACCAAACACTTACTTTTTCAGAGGGTACAATTTTTCAAAAGGCCTTTGTTGATTTGACTGAATTACTTTGGAAAATGTGTTTCCTGAAAGTGGATTATGTTCAAAAGACGTTTCCTAAACACATCACTAAAGAGTATTTAGTCAAGATTATGGATGCTCATCCACTGTGTTCATTTTGTTAATTGTCCCTCCCCCATTTTAGACTGTCTAGAATCATCAGCAGATCTGAATGGCATGAGGTTCTACTTCTTTTCGTCCCCACCCCTTTCCTTCCCATGCCCTCTCACTCAATTTCACTTTTGAAAACCAATTTTTGATGTTTCACAAGTCTCAATAAGTCATGCATTGTGCGCTTCAATAAGTAGTATCCAATTCCAAATTGGATTAAATATATTACGAAATAAGAGTGTTCATACATGATATTTAGGAATAGTTATTCCAGAACATTTATTCCGAAACAGCTATTCTGGAATAATTCCATATGTAGAGTATCAGAGGGGTAGCCGTGTTAGTCTGGATCTGTAAAAAGCAACAGAGTTCTGTGGCACCTTTAAGACTAACAGATGTATTGGAGCATAAGCTTTCGTGGGTGAATGCCCACTTCATCGGATGCATGTAATGGAAATTTCCAGGGGCAGGTATAAATATGCTGGCAAGAATCAGTCTGGAGATAACGAGGTTAGTTCAATCAGGGAGGGTGAGGTCCTCTGCTAGCAGTTGAAGTGTGAATGCCAAGGGAGGAGAAACTGCTTCTGTAGTTGGCTAGTCATTCACAGTTTTTGTTTAATCCTGATGTGATGGTGTCAAATTTGCAAATGAACTGAAGCTCAACAGTTTCTCTTTGGAGTCTGGTCCTGAAGTTTTTTTTGCTGTAAGATGGCTACCTTTACATCTGCTATTGTATGGCCAGGGAGGTTGAAGTGTTCTCCTACAAGTTTTTTGTATATTGCCATTCCTGATATCTGACTTGTGTCCATTTATCCTTTTACGTAGTGACTGTCCAGTTTGGCCAATGTACATAGCAGAGGGGCATTGCTGGCACATGATGGCATCTATAACATTGGTGGACATGCAGGTGAATGAACTGGTGATGATGTAGCTGATCTGGTTAGGTTCTGTGATAGTGTTGTTGATGTAGATATGTGGGCAGAGTTGGCATCGAGGTTTGTTGCATGGATTGGTTCCTGAGTTAGAGTTGTTATGGTGCAGTGTGTGGTTGCTGGTGAGAATATGCTTAAGGTTGGCGGGTTGTCTGTGGGCGAGGACTGGCCTGCCTCCCAAGGTCTGTGAAAGTGAGGGATCATTGTCCAAGATGGGTTGTAGATCACTGATGATGCGTTGGAGAGGTTTAAGCTGAATATGTAGACATATGTAGACAAATCCTCAGTTATCAATTTATGCAATTCCTTGCACTTTAGCGGAGTGGATTTGATTTGCATAATGTATGTATGACTGTTTCTCAATAATTGTAAAGTATACAAATGCAGAGCTTCTTAATGGCCCTTAGCCAATCAGGGCAGAGGGATTTGCATAGTCACTGTATTGTAGGGTTACCATACGTCCGGATTTTCCCGGACATGTCCGGCTTTTGGGGCTTCAAATCCCTGTCCGGGGGGGAAATCCCAAAAAGCCGAACATGTCCAGGAAAATAGGGAGGTGCTGGGCTAGGGCCCGGGCCGGGGCCGGCGGTGCTGGGCCGGGGGCTGACCCGGGGCCTGGCGGTGCGGGGCCGGGGGTGCTCGGCCAGGGGTGCTCGGCCAGGGCCGGGGCCCGGCGGTGCTGGGCCGGGGGCTGGGGCCCAGCGGTGCTGGCCTGGGGGTGCTCGGCCGGGGGCTGACCCGGGGCCGGCACCCCAGGGCCCGAGCCAAGCCAGGCTGGAGACGCTGGGGCTGGGGCCGGGGCCGGCCACCAGAGGGAGCCGCTCGGTTGCGGGGGGAGGGCAGACTGCGCCGCGCCTCCTCCCCCCACCCCCCTTAGCTTACCTGCTGCCTGCTTCAGGCTTCCCGTGAATCAAATGTTCGCGGGAAGCAGGGGAGGGGGCAGAGTTGGGGCGGGGACTTTGGGGAAGGGGTGGGGTTGGGGCTGGGGCATGGGCGGGGCTGAGGGGCGGGGCCGGGGCCCCGTGGATTGTCCTCTTTTTGGACACTCAAAATATGGTAACCCTATTGTATTGTTAATCACTAGAGTCATTTTTAATACCCATACATGATTGAAGCTAAAGTTCTCAGAACTCCCCACACATATGCCATCCACAAACATGTCTGTTAACTTCTGGCTCCTCTTCCTGCACAGCCAGTTCACTCTTATTTGGGGAAAAGAGAGGGACTGAAATTACTATCCCATCCTCACGAGCTAAGGAGGAATCACGAGGGAAGATATTGCAAAGGCTAAATTTAGATGAGGCCACAGGATGTGGATGGTGTCAGAGGCTGAGGCTCTCGCATATGTTGGAAACAGCTGGGTGGGGAATTGCAGGGGAAGTAGCCATTCTGGATGTAGGGGCTACAGATGGGAGAGCAGTCTCCACCCACATATCCCTTAGGGAGGGGGCAGACACAGTGTAGCTGGACAGTGAGTGGAGCCTCTGCTCCACATTAATGCCATCTTCTCGTGGGGGACGGTTGAGGGCAAGGCCACTCCTTCATTAACCACATCACTGGGAGGAGTGCACTGTACAACCAGTCCCAGGTGGGAGAGCTGCTGTTGCGGCAAGTGGTCACCGGGAGTCCTCATGAGCAATTCTAGCCAAGTATAGAGAACTCTTCCCTATAGCTCCTACTACAGCACAGCTTCTGTGGACAAAGCACCTCTCCCTGTGACTGGAGCTTCAAGCCATAGCACATTCTACAATGATTAGAGAGCCTAATATTGAGGGTTGCTGAGCAACCAGTTTTCCTTAGTGACTTGTGAATACTCAGCACCTATCAGGATAGGGCCCATGCCTGTTAATTCCTAGTTATTATGGGACATTGTGGACAAAAAACATGTAGTATGTCATCATTTATGATACAACCAAGGGTCTCAGTCAAGACATGGGCACCACTGAGCCAGTCCCTGCCCCAAAGAGTCTGCAAACAAAAAGATAAGTGAAAAATGTAAAGCGGGGGATAGGAATATAACATACAAGCATGTGATCATGGTGGTGAGTGGCACCAATGGCAGTGTTAGGGGAATGGCAGGATTGAGGAGGGCAAGGCAAATTTAATGTCACAACTCAGTGACTTGAAGTCCATTTAGAATTAAGTGCAAGGAGCAGGGGGCACATCCTTCCAACCACTCAAAACTCCAGGATCTACCAAGGATTCCCATCCCAATTCCAGAGAACTCAAAGCATCAATATGGAGGCCATCCATGCCCAGTATTAGACTCCCCTATGACAGCACACTTAGATCTGTGCCCATGACACCACTGATTCTGACTCAACTGCTAAGCTGAGTTCCACCACCAACTCAGTGCAGCCGAAGCTGCAAAGAAGTAGTTGTCGCTACCTGCAGCATTAAAGGCTTGGTTGTATCAGAATTTTTTGCACTGATGCAGATAGAGTGCAGCACTAAAGCAAAGCCGATTTTACACCCCTGCAGTGCCTCTAACACTGATGATTTGCATTGACATGGATTTTTGCTGCTGTAAAGAGGTCTAATCTAGACAAGATCTAGGGCTAGTCTATACTGGCAACGCTAAAGCTCTGCCACGGCAGCGCTTTAACATGCCTTGTGTGGTCACGGTGCAGGTTACCACCTCAGTAAGGGGCGTAGCTCCCAGTGCTGGGGCACTGTTTACACTGGCGCTTTATAGCACTGCAACTTGCTGTGCTCAGGGGGTGTTTTTTCACACTCCTGAGCGAGAAAGTTGCAGCGCTGTTAATTGCCAGTGTAGACAAGCCCCTAATAATTTGTACTTTAACTTCTATTTCAAACTACATGTGAACTTTGAAGGAAGCATTCCACCTATAACCACTGCCACCTGGTTCTACACACCCTCACCCTTTTCAACAGCCTTGGAGACCTACATTCTAGATGCTTATCTGAAGCAAGATTCCCCCATCAGTTTGCAATATATCCATTGAGCCGTAACAACCTAAATGTTAAACCGTACTGATGTCACCAGAAAAACGGAAGACCCAATATCCAGTCTTACAAAAATAAAAGTTACAATATTAAAGAAGTCTTTGAGATTGTCCATTCCTGTCATACAAGTCACACTCATACTCTTCTCAGCTGTATTTCTTTTGGCAAGCCTGGGGTATTCACACATACCAGAAGTGTTAACATACAAAATAGTGTCTTTCAATTTGAATGGTATACACTCTGAGCCTTTGTACAAGCAGTCATGTTCCTGCATTGTGGAGCTGGCATTTCCTGATCTTTCTTAGCTTTGGCAGATAATTTCCTGAGTGAATTGCTTACTTTACACTTTAAAGGGTTTCCTTTTAAACTACAGAAGTTCCAGAAGGACTCAAAATTTAGTCACATCATATTTACATTATATAAGAGTCAAAAGGGTCAGAGACCATCATTTACTGTATGTTTGTAACTGTGACTGGCATAGTGGGGTTCCAACTGGGTTGAAGCCTCTAGGCACTACCATAGTATAAATGTTGATTTATTATTATTGTATTCATTATTTAAGACTCTTTCTTGTAGAAAGTAACTTGGTTTTTCCACATACCTTATAACTGCCTTGGGATACAAATGTTTCTGTGGTGGATTTTATATTATTATTGTCTACATAGAGCACACCATATGTCTTAGGGCTGTACTTTTTAATCAGATCTGAATATGTTGGGTTCTGAATTAGTTATAGGGGTTTGACAAATGTTTGTAGAAGTAAATATAAATAGTATAGATTATTTGATTTGGAAAAATCTGATTAATACCCCAAAAGTATTCTTTTGCCCCTAAGAAGAGCTTCCTACCTGATGGAGTGAGATCAAAGGATGTTGTCAAGGCTGCTTGTATATCTTAAATCAGGAACATTTAAGTATCCCTTACAATACATTATTTCCCAAGAAATCTCTAGGAGAATAGACCTAGATGTTTCCTGATTTGTATGCATCCAGCGAGATAGATACATAAATAACAAAACATACCCTCCACAGCCGCCAGGTATCCATTGAACAAGCAGTTGCATTTCCTAATGCACACACTAACTTTGTCGACGTTGAGGATTTCACCAGAGCAAACCACCATTTACCTAGCCCTTGTCTACAGTGGGAAGAGGAGCTAACACACATTTTATCTAGCATGACATTAGACCCTATTGTGCTCTTAGCATGGACAAAGATGGACATGTTTAAAAATATGTGAACTGAACACAATAAACACAATTTATCCCTGTCTGCATACTAAGTGCTATATCGTGTACAGTGTCAGTTTAAGTAAAAAAAATAGCCAATACGTTTTCTAACATAATGTGTTTTCTCACTGTGGATATACCACTTAATGTTTTCTCAAAAAGAACAGGAGTACTTGTGGCACCTTAGAGAATAACAAATTTATTAGAGCATAAGCTTTCGTGGACTACAGCCCACTTCTTCGGATGCATATGCACTAAGGTGCCACAAGTACTCCTGTTCTTTTTGTGGATACAGACTAACACGGCTGCTACTCTGAAACCTGTCATTAATGTTTTCTGTCCTCTTCATGAGGAAAGTTGAAAACTGGATATCTGGCAACTCTAATATTTAATCTAGAGAAGAGAAGACTGAAGAGGGGACATGATAACAGTCTTCAAATGTGTAAAATGTTGTTATAAAGAGGATGATGATTAATTGTTCTCCATATCAGCTGAGGGTAGGACAATAGGTAATCAGCCTAATTTGCAGCAAGAGAGATTTATGTTAGCTTTTAGGGAAAACTTTCTAACTATAAGGATAGTCAAGCACTGGAACCAATTACCAAGGAAGGCTTTGGAATCCCTCATCATTAGAAGTTTTTAAGAACAGGTTAGACAGACATCTATTGGGGTGGTCTAGGTATACTTAATCCTGCCTCATTGATCTCCTGAGGTCCCTTCCAGCCCTATATTTCTATGATTCTATGCAACTATCTTTATGTGGCTGCCTCCTGGCAACTGCTTCCCCCTTGGGTAATAGAATAGCCTCTGCTGAGAAGCCCAGGTGAGCCATGTATTACCTACATAGCCATACAGTGTTTATGGGCTGGGACTGGACCATCTCAGAATTTTATAAACACATGCATTTTATCTGGAAATAAACTCTAGTAGCCATCACCCAGCAATCTAACTGGATGACATTTATTCCATCTGAGGGGCAATGAAACCACTGAAACTTTTTACAAAGAATTAAGTCCCTGAGCAGAAAAACTGTAAAACTTTGTTCTGTGAACAGGGATCTTGCATGATCAGATTTTTGGTTCCTTGATTTCCTTCATGAACTCAACAGTAAAAAAATCTGAGAAAGTCATTTGATATGCCACACTTAGAAGTCATGTCTCCTGTTGTATTTTCTATTGTGTCAGTTATAGCTGCCCAGTGCTGTGCTGTCACTTTTCAGATCCACCTCTTCTACAGAGTACAACTACAAAGAAGTTAGCTAATTCCCTATGCCAGGGTGAAGGGATGGTAACAGTAATTTCTTTGGCCATCCACTCTTCTAACTTTAGATTGTGACTTTGCAGTATCGTAGCTATGGAAATAATTTTATAACATTCATAAAAGTAAGACCCAGTCTTAAGGTCTCCATGTACCGAAGTCCCATGTCCTTGAGTTCCACAAAAGGACCATTTGTAAGATTAGCCTTTATATTTAATTTCATTGTTATGTATTACATATATTACAACCTCACTGTGCTAGATACTGTCCATGCAAGCCTGAATGAGCAGATGCTCAGGTGATGATTTTGAGGTGTGCTGCCGACCTTGCCATTTCACATAGTATTTCAAAACTTTGTTAATATTTCCTTTTTACACTTACTAATAACAACTAGGGCTGCTCATTTGGATTAGACAAGAACCTGAATGAAGTCCAGAACAGCAATAGGTAGATAAGATATTCAGCTTCATTTGGGTTTACTTTATCACAGGCTTTTCAAAAGTCTGAGGAAGATGCTATACAGATAATATTATTTATATAGCAGCATAGTGTTGGTGTTTCACATATAGAAAGAGATACACAAAAAGAAAAAGCTGAAGTCCTTCTCCTGAAGATATTACACAAATTTTCAAATTCCTTGTAAAATCAGCATTTCTTATGCTTTAATTTACGTGTTATATATCAATGTTTGATCACATAGTAGGAAGCACAATCCAGGTTTAAACATGCATATTAGAGCTGGACAAAAATACAAAAGATGATTTACAAATATTTTCGAAAATAAATGTGATAAAATTGCTACACTGATTTTCATGGTGTCATGTGTCCACAAGAATTTCTTATTACTGATTGTTTTTGAATCCTGAAAGTTTCACAATTTTTAGCATGATTGATTACCTGTCTAAAGTTTTGACTTTGTTATTCACTGATCATTTTTCCCCATTCCAATCAAACAATAGAAACAATACCATGTGACTGAGATGACCGATCACAGAATAAGAATAATGATTACTAAATAGCCAATGACATCTGTAATATCCACAAATCATGAGCTGAAATTTATTCACATAAACTATGTGGATTTGGGTTTAAAAACTGATAGCACAGTCTATCAGTCTATCCCTCTATATTTTACAGAATTTAGTCACATTTTTCTTGTGTAAAAGCTGGGAGGTTCTTGTGATATCAGCCAGCCAGTAATGTGTAGGTTGACAACTGCAGTGAAATCAAAGATCTCTTTCACAGTATAAAATTACCACCAGAAAAACTAGTGTCACAAACCAAAATGCTGCCAGAAACATTTTGGCATTTCTCCGATCAACAAAACTATATATACTCATATTGCCTTTCAAAACCAGCCTACACTGGTTTAAATGATTGGCAGCATCTCCATGTCAGCCCCTAAGGACCATGATGCAGTCTTGTGACCTATTGGACACAAGGATTCATTCTGTTGTCATGTTTTACTATAATTAACTGTCTGTTCAGTCATTTATAGTAAGACTGAAAACCCTGACTGAAACAGTGGTACAGGGAACCTAGCCTTTTCAAGTAGTGCTTAATGTAGTACTGACAAGACATGATACTTAGGCTCCTCAGTGTACATAAATAAAGCACTCACTTCTGTTCCTCTACTTCATCTATCAGAGTGTTTTCCTCCCACCCCTTCCTCATTTCCTCTCCCTAGTTTAGAAACTCTCTAACATGCACAAAAGGCTCAGTTTTTTAAATCCTGGACACTCAAACAAGAGGAGGGTGAGCAAATTCAAGGATATATATCTATCCTATGGAGGCTATCCCAACACAGCTATGTTAGCATAGTTTTGCTGACATAGCCCTGTGGTGTAGATGCAGCCTATGCTGACAGAAGGGGTTCTTCTGTCAGTGTAGGAACACCACCCTAAACCAGTTAGTTACATTAATGGAAGCCCTTTTTCATCAACACAGCTACAGCTGCACTGGTGGTTTTGTTGGCATAGCTACGTCTGTATATGCGGATATAACTTTTCAGTGTAGACCCAGCCTTATTGTCTTCTCCTGTTCCTTATACTAGTGGCTGGATGTGCTTCAGCAACTGGACTGGCTTGATAAGTCCACAAGGCTAAAGGCTCTTGAGCCAGTGCCTCATCCCATTTCACATAGCATTCAGGGGCAAGAAATCCCAAACCAACTGAGGCCTGGTCTACACTTACACCTTATACCGGCATAGCTAATGTCTGTCAAGGATGTGAAAAAACATATCCCTTAGGCTAGGTCTACACTATGGGGGTGGGGGAGCGTCGACCTAAGATATGCGAATAGCGTAGCTGAAGTTGCGTATTTTAGGTCAACTTACCTGGCTGTGAGGAGGGCGGCGAGTCGACCACTGCCGCGCCGCTGCCGACTCCGCTTCTGCCTTTTGCCACGGTGGATTTCCGGAGTCAACGGCAGAGCCATCTGGTTCGATTTTATCGCGTCTAGTGAAGACGCGATAAGTCGATCCCCAATAGATCAATTGCTACCCGCTGATCCGGCGGGTAGTGAAGACGTGCCCTTAGTGACACAGCTGTGCCCAATATAGATGCAGCTATGCCAACAGAAGAGAACTAACGTCCTTCAGGGAGATGGTGTTCCTATACCAGCAGAATGTCAGCAAACACTGCACCTACACTAGGGGATTATGCCAGCAAAGTTGTGCTGACCCCAGCTCTTCAGTGTAAACATATACCTCAGACTATTGAATATAGGATCTAAATAGGACAGTTCCGCTGACTAACATGGGAGTTGGATCAGACCCTTAGTTTTTGTTTCTATGGCTAGATCTACACTGAAAAGTTAAGTCAACACAGCTATGTCATCCACGGGTGTGAAAATCCACACCCCTGAGCCGACCTAACCCCCAGCGTAGACAGCATTAGGTTGACAGAAGAATTATTCCATCAATCTAGCTACTCTTTCTCAGAGAGGCGGATTAACTATGGTGACAGAAGAACCCTCCAGTCGCTGTGGTGCGTGTCTACACTGAAATGCTACAGCAGCACAGCTGCAGCATTACACCTGAGCCGCTCTAGCATTTCAAGTGAAGATTAGCCCTTTGTTTTACAGAATCAGACCCCTTAAATACCATCCAGCAAACAAGGACCAACACATTATAAAAATCTCACAAAATGAATGATAAGCTATGGGTTGGCTAGAGACGTAGAAATGACATAAGCATATTAAATTGTCACTGACCAAATGCTAACACAGATTCTATCTGGTCTCTAACCAACATAACCTCCTTACTTCTTGCAATTCCAGGCTTTTTCCTCCTCTTTTACCTCCTTCATCCCTTGGGATACAGGATCCAAATAAAACATTTTATCATTTTACCAACTGTTTTCTAAATTAATGTTTACATGTTGCTAAAATGTTATTAAACAGTTGAAAGAAATCTGTTTAATTGTGAAATTTAGCTTAAGAACTTCTGCAGTATCTGGGCATAAAAGAGGATTGAAAGAAAAATATAGCAGTGGGAATACAAGAACACACTATGAGAAGAGTAGAGTGATCCTGTAATTTGATATAGTAGGTCTTTTATTGCCATTCTGTTTCTTTTAATTACCCTTTTTGCCTGGATAGAACTTTACTTATTGTTTTGTTTCCACTAAAATAAGAAGAAGGAAGCTTAGAACAAATGCTCTTCCGATGAGGAAAGCTGCCCAAAATTAAGGTGTGCTGAAGTGCACTCTCATAAAAAGAGAAAGATTTGTACTTGGAGGGCTAAATTTGAAATGGATACCAGAAACATGACTCCCCTGAAATGGAACGTGAATGGCAGCTGAAGTCCATATGCAAACCTATTGTATATGACATTTCAAGCTTCTCAGCACTTTCAGTTATACCAATAGCCCTATCCCAATGACTGGGAATCTTAAAAAGATAAAGACTACCGCTTGGTTCCTAGCAATTGGTGCCAGCCAAGTCATGCCTGCTCATTCTTGGCCACCAAACCCTGAAATGGAATAACTAGCCCAACCCTTTTTTTATGAACTGCCCCCATTTGATTTGGCATATTGCATGCTGATAACATCAGGTCTCACTCCAAATCAGAAGAAATTGATTGACACACATGTCACTGGGGGAACCTGAGCCACTGAAGAACAAAGGAAATTAAAATTTTCAATACGGTGTGTTTCAACAAAAAGGCTCACAAAGAAATACAATTAAAAAACAAAAACAGAGTGAGACCAACAGAAGACCTTAAGGACTTAGGCTATGCCTACAGCTGGGCTTCTGTAGCGCTTCATTTAATACCTCTGTACTTGTAGGACAAAGGAGGGTTAGTAGGCAGCAGGTTGTGTTACAAATTATGGTAATGAGCCATAAAGCCACTGTCTCTGTTAAGTCCATGGTTTTCAAGTGTCTAGTAGAGTTATGAATTTAAGTTCCCAGGCTTGTCTTTTGAAGAAGGTGTTGTGCAGGTTTTCTTTGAGGACAAGGACTGAGAGGTCAGAAGAACAGAGGGAAACATAAGGATGCAAATTTCAGTACAGTGAGTTTCAATAGCAACAACAAAAGCTGAAAAAATACAACAAAAGCCTGCACAACACTAACAGTAAAATATCATAACATTCCTGGAAAATATGCCCTGCCCAAGAGGCAGAATAATGTACATATCCAAAACAGGAACCCTATCTAGCATTATGTAGATCTAAAGCAGATATGGTACACAGTGAAAGAAAAACGGAGAGAGAGATGTGACATAGACAAAACAGTGGTAAGATGAAAGAATTGTCCAGTGATTAGTGTGGCAGCCTGGGACTTAGGAAAGCCGGTTCAATTCATTTCCTACACAAGTCATTTAGTCTCTCCGCCTTGGTTCTCCATTTATAGAATGGAAATAATTATACTTCCATATCTCACGGGGATGGTCTGGGCCTAAATATATTGTGAAGATTGTGAAAGCTGTTGCATACCACAGTAATGGGGATTATATATGTACCTAGGATAGACAGAATTGTTAATATCTGATCGTGATAATGCAGAAAATAGTGGGGGGGGGGGGGAATTCAGCCAGAACAGAGAACATTCCTTAGTGAAATATCCACATTAGACATGTTTACAGAGCTACTGAGGTCTTACCATGAGAGCAGACAGATTTCTCACACTTCCTGAGTTTATCTGCATTGAAAAATACCACAGAAACATCTTTTCTGTAAAATTTCTGCTTTTCCTTTTGTGGCCAAAAGAAGAGATGCAGAGATAAGTGGGGGAAATAGTTCACCAAGTGATTACGAGTCTCAAAGAATGTTCAATTTATGCATGAACTAAAGTAGGTTCAGATCAGTTACATAACAAATGAAATCTAGTCTCAAGTCTGCTGCTGACCTGGTGTGTGACTATGGACAAGTCACTTCAACTCTCTGTGCCTCAGTTTCCCCACCTATAAAATGGGAATAATTATACTTACCTTCTTTTGTAAACTGCTTTGAGATCTATAGATGAAAAGCACCATTAACAAACTGAGCATTTATTATTATACATTGTTAATCCCTCTGGCCTTGATCTCCCCTGGCTTGTCCAAAAAAAAGTCATGCCTCCTGTACTAATTCTTTCTCACTGTTCAGGTATTTGGTTTATCATTTGAGATGGAATATGGTAGTTCTGTACCTTGAAAGTCAGCTGGCTAGATGTGCTCAACAATTTTCTTTTAATACTTACAATGTAATTGAAGCTTATTGGAAAATTTGTTCACATACTGCTGGCTTGGTATATGATTTGCTGGATATTACAAAACCTAATAATAAAAAAAGTAACAAAAATATTAAGTTAAGAAAAGTATTACATAGATGCCAACTGCTCCCAACTTGGAGTCACAGTTCCTATTTTTCAGCAAAATGTTTCTTACATCCATTCTGACTCACCAAAAATAAATAAAATTTAAAAAAATAAAAATAAAAATAAATTGATTCCAGTGTATTTCAAACGGGAAGAAAAGTTCCTCCAAAAATCCTGATTAATAGCTTTCAGAAACTGACATCTATGTCCATACATAACTCACAAGTTTTCAAAACATAACTAGATTGGAAGGAAAAACAACAGCTGAGATATTAGAAAACTCAACCAATGTGAAGTGCATAATAGATGATGTTCCATATGGCACTTAGTAAGATTAGGAAAAAACGCTTCTCTTTTCCTGTCAAAAGAAACCTGACCTAGTTTTTTCAGCAGGCAAGGAAATCAGAAGATACACAGCTTGAAAGGAACAAGGTCTTCATTATGCCAGACTAAAAAGTACATCTTTAGATAGGGTAGTTTGCCTCTGAATGAGATACTGGGCCAGATTATGTTACACCAGTATAAATTTGGAGTAATTTCTCCATTGTGTTCAGTGGAGTTATCCTAGATTTACAGTGACAAAACTGAGTTCAGAATCTGATCTACTCTCTTGTATTTGTTGATATCAGACATGAAAAATGACATGTCTGAAGTAATTACTAATCTAGGGACTAGACTCATAATAAAGAATTTGTAAATTAAAACATCAAGCAAACTAACATCATTTGATAAACAACTATGTTGTGTATGAGGATTACAATTTTAAGGCCATTTTAGTAGCTTGATTATAAAGGACAATTACTGCATTTATAGTAGGTTGGGCAGAATATGACTAGATTCAAATATAAATTTTAAACTAAACAAAATATAGCATAACAGCAGCAAAAGAACACACAATACAATTCGTTTGGTACCCAACACATGGCATTCCTTTATTCTTAGATAATCTAGTTTTGCAATATAGTTTGTATTGTGACATTTCACATTATTATTGGATTTTTCCATCTGTACTTTCTAAAATGGTTGCAACCATTTTCTTCTGGGGTGGACCTACAGAATGGATTATTGCAATATGCTATTAATGGAACTATGTCTGAAAAATTCCTAGAAACTTCAGCTCATGGAGAATAAACCCAGCTGGGTGTATTTAGTAGTGTTCTCTCAGCAGCATATTACATTGATTTCTGTGCTCTGCAGTGGCTCTTACTTTGTTTTCAGATGACTTCAAGGTGTTGGTGCTGACCTTTAAAGTCCAGGTCCTGCTACTTCAGAGATCACTTCTCACTGCAAATGTCAAATTTTCACATAATCACCTATGGAGCTGGAGCTAGCAGTTCCTTTGTGTAAAGAGGAGCCAGCTGGTGATTTCAGGGAGAAGGGTTCTTCACTGTGGAATTCACACTCCTCCCTACATCCTCCACTTGGTCCAACACAGCCAAAATTTGCTGACCTCAATGGTAGACTGGAAATCATATTTTATTTCCCATGCTGTTGAGGGAGTGTATGAAAGGGTTGAAAATAGGTTCAGGGTGCTTTTATGTGAATATTGATTGAACTGAATTGCTTTGATACGTGATTTCATAAAGGTTAGGGAGGCACATTCGATCTAAATAAAGTTAAAGACCAAAAGAGAGAGGATTAGTCAAAAGAATCAGACCATAGAGCTGTAAATGACCTACTTGTTCACTTTGTCCATCTCTCTGAGTAATATAGAATTGTTCCCTACTACATTTTGCTAGTGCATGGTCCAGCCCAATTACAAATATGTGACACAATGAAGCTTTCATTCCACTTCCCTTGGGAGAATGCTTCAGAGTTCTATTTGACCCCACCAGTAAGGAATATTTTCCTGATTTTCAGCATTAATTTATATTTTTCTAGAGCTGACCAAAATTTTAAAACAAGAAGATTTTTTCAACCGAAAATGTCAAAAATGATATTTTTCATGAAAAATTGTCAAAATTGCCAAAATTTAGTTTTTCATGAAAAACGTCATGCTTTTTAACCCAGTCTAGATTTTCTATAAATGAAAAATTTCTATCATGCTTTTTATAGAAATTTAGGTGGTAAATATTTTTTTAAAATTTGCAAAATATTAAAAAACAGAAAACAAAAAAGTTTGTTTCAAACATTTTGAAACACTAAGAGCTTTAATTTTTGTTTTGCAAAAAAACTGCTTTTTATTTTTTAACCAGCTCTGTTCTGTTTGTAGTTTTATCCCATCACCAGAAGGCCACCATGCTCTCCTCAAGACTCAATGCCTAAAAGAAAGAACCAGTTAATGATGGCTTAAGGGACAGATGGAATTAGTTGGCATTTTCTTTATTTATAATTTTGTTCAAAATAAATACAAGTAAAAAGTCATGTACATCTTATAACATCCCTCCTATCACCCTTCATACCACCTTCAGATGCTGTTTTGCTCAGCTATACATATTTAGCTCTTTTAACATTTCATAAATCACTTTCTTCTGGAAATTACCAGGTATTGATCTTAACTATTTGATAATTGGGACATAATCCAAACTAAATGTTTTTTAAGAATACAAATTGCATACTTTTTCTAAGTAGAAAAACAAACAAACAGTTCATAGCCAATATTTACAGAGACAATTAATTATGATACAACTGAAAATATGTACATCACAATATCAGAAAAGAGTAAGCCAGTCACAGCAAACGGAGAGTGTTGCACATGCATAGTAGTGCAAAATCATGCACATTTCACATCTGCAGTATATAGTCATCTTACATGAAATTGGAAAGGAGGAAAGACCTAGCAGAAACAAACCTGTTGGGCTGTCAGACAGATGGAAGGAGGGGGATAGATCTTTAATTAAAAACTCTTGAAGATTCCAAAAACAGAGTCAAGACAAAGGAACTGCACAAATCCCATGGAATCTACTGACAGAGTCAACCGTTTCTTAGATCAGGATATGTAAAACTCATCTTGTGTAGGATGCAGATGGAGAGGAAAAGGGATGGACTCCCTCAGACACAACGGGCTTGTCTACACTTACAGCACTGCAGAGGCACAGCTGTGCCACTGTAGCACTTAGTGAAGATGTTACGTACGCTGACAGGAGAGCTTCTCCATTCAGCATAGGTACTCCACCCCTTTGAGAGGCGGAAGCTATGTTGATAATAGAAGCCTTCCCATCAACATAGCGGAGTCTACACTGAGGGTTAGGATTTTCCACACCGCTGAGGATGTAGTTATACCAGCATGAGTTGGTAATATAGACCAAACCAGTGTACTACTTGCAGCATATCTGAGACTTAAGGACCCCTTCACACCCTTCTGGATATACTGCTATGTGCATCTCTTTGTGGGTGCTGTTGAGAGAGGTGGAGAGGGATTGAGCACTTATCAGGTCATATTCACTTCTCTGGCAAATTTCACACTGCAGACCTGGAGGTCTCAGCAACACAAGCCATTTTTCAATTCCTGCTCTGCCCGATGGGCCCAGAGCTAGTCAACACAGCATACAACATGACCATGGCCAGTCAGGGACCAAACAAGACAGGACATCCAGGCATCATGCTAATTAGAGCTGGTCAGAAAATGGGGGGGAATTTTGAATTTTCATCCAAAAACAAATTTGGGGCAACAAATAGCTGATCTCCCAAGCAGTTTCCATTGCCGCGGATTTAAGCATGTCTCATAGGTGGTGTTTTAAGCTGCCATTCCTAACGGAGAGAGGACAAGCTCCACTGCCTTCCTTCCCGCTTAAGGGTGAATCCCCTGCTCACACTAGCTGTCCCATTGCATTCCCTTTAGCTAAGCATGTTCACGTTTCAACCTCTTCTCCCCATAAGCATAAAGCCCACATTGTGTGGAAAAGGCATAATCTAAAAAGAAAATAAACACAATTGTCAAAATAACACATAGCTAGGAGAAGATAAAATTCCATTTTCTATTCCAGAGATCTATTTCCAATTATCTCCTAGCAACTTGTTATTTTGACTTTTGCATATATTTTTGCAAATCTGGAGGAAGAATGAAGTTAAAGGTGGGTGGACAGTGTAAGTCAGGGGTAGTCAATTTTTTTCATCAAGGTCCAAATTTCTTAGTCAAGATATAGTCAAGGTCCAGACTCCAGAGAAAATAATAATAATTAAAAAACCCAATAATTATAATGATAATAAGTAAATTAAAAGATTTCCGGGTCCATTCAAAAGCAACTGGCGGTCCAGATTTGGCCCACGATCTGCCTATTGACTACCCCTGGTGTAAGTCATGTGGAGTGATTAAGAGGTTTATGGCACTGGGAACTGATTAGACCTCCTAATGCTTCATTACCAGACTTCTTAATACTTTTTATGGGGCTGGGGAGAGTTGAAGTTGTAGAAACTGTGTTAAAATTCTCTCTTATTTGGGAACTTTGTTAACTACTCCATTGAAACACATTTGCAAGATTCAGGAGGCCCAGCTACCTAGAAGATGTTTCCTCATTCCAGTTTTCAAGGAAGAGTTCTGATTTTCTAAAGGATATCCCAGCTGGGTCCTGCAACCTATACATTCAAATGATTAAGACATTCTAAAATAACTTTGGAACTGATGCAAAATCATAATGCTAAGATTTAAGAATTTTGTCCCAAAGGTTGTAATTTTGAAAGTGACAAGACATTCCGTGGACCCGGTAGGTAGCTACCGAGATTGATTTTGTCTGCACGGGCCTTAGTGGCATAGGAACACCATTCCAGATCAAACCTTTCATCCATCATGTCCACTATCTAGCCTCAGTAGAAAAAAATCCATAATACACCTACCCAGTAGTGTAACACTAGACTCAAGAAAAAAAAAACTTCTTGTCCCCTGTGGTGATGAGTTTAAGTCTTGAAGAATGACTTTTTACTTCCTTTATCTTAACATAGTAACTACAAATAAGAGGAATAGAACACAAACTAAATGGAATATGGAATCATAAAAATCATAAATGGAAAAGACCTCTAAGGTCATCAAACCCATTCCCCTGCCATTTCATGATTGTCCCTTAGAGTATATTTTGTAGTGCTTTGCCTCGTCTAATTTAAGTATCTGAAATGATTGTGTTTCTATCACTTCACTTACAAATAGAGGCTTCATCAAATGTCAGGAGAAATTACTCCTGCACTGTGTATCAGATTGGGTGTTTTTACACTTTTCTATTATTTAGTTCATCTCTGCCTGCCTTATTGTAAAATTAACAGTATAAAAAAACTCAGATATTTCTAAAGCTCTTATCATTCCAATATTTAAGCACTGGAAGGAAGGGTAAGTATAATAGATTAAATATTATTATAACCTATAGATCCCAGTTAGGATCAGGGCCCAATTGTATTAGGTGCTGTACAGAGTAAAAGATGGTCTATGCCCTGAAGCGCTCACAATCCTATTAAAACAGGATACAATAAATGAGTATAACACAAATCTACAAGGATGGGATGACAAGGGAAACAATCATGAGAAAAAGCTCTCTGCATATAATCTACAATAATCACTTAAAATTCTGTTTTTCAAAACTTTCTTGCCCATAAGCTCATTTGCTGGAATATTACCAGCTAGTGAACATGAAAGAGTAGTGATTACTGTATAAATTATCAGAGGGGTAGCCATGTTAGTCTGGATCTGTAAAAACTGACATGCATCCGACAAAGTGGGTATTCACCCACGAAAGCTCATGCTCCAATACGTCTGTTAGTCTATAAGGAATATTAACAAATTCTGTGTATCATTCATCCAGCTTTCTTTGTGGATTAATTAATTAAGGAACAGGCAAAAAATGCTTCAGTGGAGTAAGCTGCATGTTTATAATGAGTTACAAAATACTTACTTGTCCTGAAAAAGTTAATGTGGATAATGAATTAATTTGGGAATTAACTATCCAAATGGAATTTCTTTCTATCACCTAAAATAGGGGCTTGTCTTCATGGAGATTTTCCTAGTTATACTGATAGAGTAATACATCTAGGGCTT
The DNA here is from genome assembly GCF_013100865.1 of Trachemys scripta elegans. Classification (NCBI taxonomy): domain Eukaryota; kingdom Metazoa; phylum Chordata; order Testudines; family Emydidae; genus Trachemys; species Trachemys scripta. The sequence goes on from NC_048303.1 coordinate 83,615,092, forward strand.
GTCTGCACAGGGAAGTTATACTGGTATAAAGGTAGTGTGTAAATTTAAACTGATGTATACTGGTGTAACTCACCCAAGTGGACATTTATTCCAGTATAAAAGCCTTTTTTCAATTTTTGTTATGTCACTTTGGAAGTAGTTTGAACTAAACTGAAAAAAAAAAAGCCACTTACACTGGAATAAGAGTGTCCACATAGGGAGCTATAGCCCTATAGCTATGCGGATAAATTTCCTCATGTAGACAAGCCCTCTTACTGTATAAGCCAGTACAGGGCTGGTAATTTCCTAAAAGAACTCTGATCACCTGAAAATGTTCTTTAAGATGAGGGTCTGCTTTAAGCATACCTTTGACCACAGGGGGACTCACTAATGATCTGTGCCTAAGCATTGTGAACTTCCCTGTTCCAAACATAATGGCTATAGTGTCAAAAAGGCAACATCATGACATGATGGTGCAATTATTCATGATGCAATGTTATATCATGAAGACACAAACATTGCAATGTGACTGGTATTCTGGGGGACTCCCAAATCTTTACAGCAATGCTGTTGAAGTTCTACTGCATTTATTTTTAAATAGCACCCCTTTTCCTATTTTCGTTGCATTGTATGTCTCATACCACCCACACCTAGCATGCTTTTGCCTTCTCCCTTCCCCATTTTTCCACATTATACTAAAATAATTAACTACAATCTGCATTTGCAGAGGTTCACTTTTTTTTGTCTGAATAAAAGCAGCTGTTAGCAATGCACAGATGTAAAAAACTGTGCTTAAGTTAACTGTTCTCTTTGAAAGGAGATGTACCATAAATGGCTATTTTATAAATGCTGATGCTTCCTTTTACATATCAAAGGCTGCACGTTATGCTATTAAACAAAAGGAGCCCTTTTAAACTGGTAACATAGAAATTTTGGCCAAAGTTTTCAAATTTGTCTGATGAAAGTTTTTATTGCTCTACTTAGGTTGCTTCTCTTTTAGGTTCCTACATGTGGATTTAGGAATTTAATTTTACGTCCTTGGTTTTGATAATGTTGATCACTGCTACACAACCTAGTATCGTGCTATATCATAACTCATTAATTGTATGGATGGGTTAAGGATCCCCTAGGAGAAAAATAGGTCTGAAGAGTCCTCCCCTTAACCTTACCACACCTGACATTACTGACTTAATGCTCCACTCATTTGGGTGATACACAGCTACTACTACAATGTTTTCAGCCTGTTATGTAATTGCTGCATCTGTTAAACTCTAATTAGAGCTTTTCTTGTACAAGAAGAGCTAACATCTGTTTGCAGCTACTAATTAGTAACACCAACATTCTTGTCAAGATGGCATAGTCAGTCTGCATGCATGTGACCTTGTCTACATTAGCATTTGGGGGGAAATCTAACCAAATTGCAATAGCACTGGTGGGAGCATTAGTGTAGACATCTTAACATCTAGACAGTCTCTCATCTGAGTATGAATGCCTGTACTCTGTCTATGCTAATGCTCCCATATTGATACCACCAGTAGAGTTGCCTCAATGGGAGTACAATGAGGGAAGATTTCCCAAAAAGTGTTAATAGAAACACAGCCACAATAGGGTTTTTTCCTGTAATTATTACTGTAAAGAAGCCTAGAGGAAAAGATCCCCAAAAGATAGCTTTTCATACATTTTTGCTATTTTGTGGAGAATGCAAAAACTGCATGTACATGTGAGAGCCTCTATATTTGCATCCACCCTTATGAAAGAGCTCAGTAGCATTTAATTCAAAATTATAATGTTTCTACGTCATTTTAATGAAGGAAATAAGTCACTTACATTCTGTAAGAAGCTTTTCAAATGTCTTTAGAGAGACGATATCCTCTCTCTGGTCACTCTACAGGTTTTTAGAATAATTTCTATGGATCCCTATTTAATTTCTGTAAGACCCTATCTGTTTAATCCCTATCAAATTCTATCTATCTTTTTCATAATAGCAATTATGACATATTTCTGAGCTTGTCCCTTTGCCACATCTGGAGAAAGAACAACTGGAATTTTGTTGCTCTCCGGGACCAATGCCTACAGCTAACAGAAAATTCTTTGGAACGTTTTAGTGACTTCTGCTGCAAGATACAGAAATAGCTGTGCCTGGTTAAGCCCTTGCAAAGTCTGCTGTTACTAACAGAATTCCAGGAAGCCTTTGGCTGTTCTAAGCACCAGAAAATCATTCCTTCCAGCTATGGAAAATATCTAATCCTTTCAGGACATTTGATTACACAATATATGAGGACAATGGAATATCACAACAACATTGCAATCTTAAATATCTTGGTTCCAGTGCAACCCTCCTTATCCAAACAAAATTGCCTTTGGCTTGGGAAGGTTTTGTAAGATCTGCACATGGTCAGTGTTTGCTTAACAGCTAGTTCCATATCTACCCATTTTTTTCATGTCCTCTGTGTATATATATCTTCCTACTGTATTTTCCACTGCATGCATCCGATGAAGTGGGTTTTAGCCCATGAAAGCTTATGCTCAAATAAATTTGTTAGTCTCTAAGGTGCCACAAATACTCCTCGTTCTTTTTGCTGATACAAACTAACGGCTACCACTCTGAAACATGAATATATGAGAATCTCAGCTCTCTCTCTCTCTTCCCAACCATGTCCCCGTCCCTCCCCTCAGTGAGTTTTTAGGCCTTGGGATTGTGGAGAAAAACTTGAAAATGTGACCTGAGTATACCATAAAGGTTAAAAAAATAAAAAAAAGTAAATGAAAAAATAACACAAATGTATTTTTAAGCCACTCAGGTTTGGGAGGGCAGAGGGGCTGAATGATGATTTGTGAATGTTTGGTTGGGGTTTACCATACTGTATCTCAAACAGCAGGCTCAATCAAATAAATGAGAACAAACAAACAAAAAAGTAGGTAATACCTACAACAGGAATACAGGACTGTTTGAGTCCAGATCACTAGCACCGAAAGCTTAAGACAATACCAGAAAATGCTGCACACAACTATTAACAAGTCTAATGTATGGAAACAAATGTGGGCATCATAGCAACCTGGAAAGATACATGACACATCACTATGGTCATGTATAATAGCATCATACAGTGACAGTTTTTCTCACACATAGTGCTCAGTAATGATTCACATGCCACCATCCTCATTTGGCTCTCATCAAGGTGGGAATACTTCTGGGATAAATAATGTGCATTCATTTTATTCCCTGTTTCAGAATGTCTTCATGTTGAGAAGTGAACCTGTTGATGTTTCAACATCTTAACACATGATGGTAGCATGTGAGATTCAAAAAGTACCAACAAGTTGACAGCTCAAAACTGTGGACTGCATGCAGACATGGTCCAAAGAATTTCTAGTTAATGTTTTTAATTGCTATTATCCAGATTCTGGTCTTTATATTAGCAAATAGATTTGTGGCTCTCGGGAAAGGATCCCAAGGTTTAAGGTGTGTTTGGTGCTGTTCAGGATAGGGTGCAAAGGTGATGTTAAGCCATTTTCATATCCCCTTTGATCATGGGGCTAGGTACCTATGATAGGATAGTATAGGCTTGATCCTATGAGCTATTCTGCCAGCCAAATGCCACTGCACAGAGGTGCCCCAGTCACGCCTCTTATTCCAGAAGGGTGATGGCATAGGAGCTGCTACTGCATCTCTTCACCACCTGAAGATTCCCCCAGGGAGGTGGGATTCTCAGGCAAGTAGATGAAACAGGTTTCTAGCTGTTCTGCACCACCAGAGCAGCTGGAGTAGGGGCCAGTATCTGGCACAACATGTCCATCCATCTCTAGTGGCCATTTCTGCAATGGACCCCAGATCCTCCCTAAGAATCTGAAGAGATTTTTCCCCTGCAGGAGGATCCTCATGGTTACACAATAACCTTTGGTAATTTAAATCCTATGTTAATGAATGACAGCATATGGGAAAGGAGGATTGAAGGGGTTAAAGTTATTGGTTGAGTATTGTCAACCTTTTCTGAGTTTTTATAAACCATCAGATATTAATTATGGACTTTATTTTTAAGTGAATCTCCTTCTACTGCATGATTGACTAGCCTGGACATTAAAGTAATCTGTTGATTAAAAGACTAGTTATAGCATGGACCCGAGAGCACTACCTTCCCATGATTGTCTTGCCATTCTGCCACTGCTGTCTTGGTGATTACTATGCAGTGGGTACTTGTCCACTAGAATTTGGTCTTCAGCCACCAAACTTGTCTCTCATTTAGTATAAACAGCCATCAGATAGCAATTGCTTTCAGTCCCAGAGTTGAACTGGTGAAATAACTATGAGCTGTTTCAGAATAGGCTATAATACCTCCAAAGATACAAATGTATCTAAATGCTTTTCAAAGCAGGAACTTATTCAAAATAATGGTTCTTTTGTTATAACTATTATGTAAATCTGTATATAAAGAATTTCTGAGGTCAAATGGTATTTATGGTAATTGACAATAGACCACAGTGACCCTGAAGCAGTTGATATAGTCAATCTCTATTCAGTGTCAAATTAGGAAGGCCAAAAAAGAATTTGAAGAACAGCTAGCCAAAGACTCAAAAAGTAATAGCAAAAAAAAATTTAAGTACATCAGAAGCAGGAAGTCTGAATGATAGGAAACAAATGGTAGGAACAAATGGTCAGTTTTCAGAATGGAGAGAGATAAATAGTGGTGTCCCCCAGGGGGCTGTACTGGGACCAGTCCTTTTCACCATATTCATAAATGATCTGGAGAAAGGGGTAAACAGTGAGGTGGCAAAATTTGCAGAAACAAAACTACTCAAAATAGTTAAGTCCCAGGCAGACTGTGAAGAGCTACAAAAGGATCTCTCAAAATTGGGTGACTGGGCAACAAAATGGCAGATGAAATTCAGTGTTGATAAATGCAAAGTAATGCACATTGGAAAACATAATCCCAACTATACATATAAAATGATGGCTTCTAAATTAGCTGTTACCACACAAGAAAGAGATCTTGGAGTCATTGTGGATAGTTCTCTGAAAATATCCACCCAATGTGCAGCGGCAGTCGAAAAAGCAAACAGAATGTTGGGCATCATTAAGAAAGGGATAGATAATAATTGGAAAAGGTTCAAAAACGGGCAACAAAAATGATTAGGGGTACAGAATGGCTTCCGTATGAGGAGAGATTAATAAGACTGGTACTTTTCAGGTTGGAAAAGAGAAGACTAAAGGGGAGATATGATTGAGATCTATAAAATCATCACTGGTGTGGAGAAAGTAAATAAAGAAGTGTTATTACTCCTTCTCATAAAGCAAAGAACTAAGGGTGACCAAATGAAAGGTAGCAGGTTTAAAACAAACAAAAGGAAGTATTTCTTCACACAACGCACAGTCAACCTGTGGAACTCTTTGCCAGAGGATGTTGTGAAGGCCAAAACTATAACAGAGTTCAAAAAAGAGCTAGATAAGTTCATGGAGGATAGGTCCATCAATGGCTATTAGCCAGGATGGGCAGTGATGGTGTCCCTAGCCTCTGTTTGCCAGAAGCTGGGAATGAGCGACAGGGAAAGGATCACTTGATGATTACCTGTTCTATTCATTCCCTCTGGGGCACTTGGCATTGGCCACTGTTGGAAGACAGGATACTGGGCTAGATGGACCTTTGGTCTGACCCAGTATGGCTGCTCTTATGTTCTTATGATACTTGTATGTCAAGTCTCGGCCTGAAACGTGTTTTAATTACCTAGATCAAAACACTGTTTGCTGTTTTTTCTCCTGCGCGGCCCTTGATCTATATGCACTTATAGTTTATTCCTCATTCACACTCACATTCATGCCCATAAACACGGTTGCAAATAGATTTTCATTGGAAAATGCCAATTAATACAACCCGAAGTGTTTCGTGGAAACCATTGTAATGAATTTTAGACAAATGACAGTTCCCTTGCAAACCAGTCAGGTTCCCTGCCAGCTTGCCTTGATTCTGAAGTCTGCACTCTGGGGCTTCCATACTCCCTGCCGCAGAGCTAGAGTTCTAATGGCTGATAACCAGATCCCCAAGGCTCTCCCCCTCTCTGCCTCTTCCCTTGAGGCCCCACCCCTGCTCTGCCTCTCCTCCCGAAGGCCCTGCCCCCATTGCTCGTAGGGTCTTCACCAGCGTGGCCGAGGCTGCCTTGCCTGTGACCTGTGGGCTGCACAGGGTCATGCACTGCCACATGAGCAGCCTGTCCCTAGAGGCAGCGACTGCTGCTGCGCTGCCTCCTTCCTTCCGCTTAAGGTTGTCAAATTTTCCACAGATTAAAAAAAACAAACAACAGCTATCAGGGCTTGTCAAATGGCACCTGGATATGCAAGCAGAAACCCAGACTGTTCCAGAGCTGGGAACCTGGCAGCCTTGGCTCAAGCTGTGGTTCTCAGGGTCTGTAATCTCCTAGCACCATAGCAGGGAGCCTGGAAGCCCTGAGACCCTCAACTAGAGCTGGGCCTCTCAGGCCTTCTGGGCTCCTTGCCACTGACCCAGAAGCCTGGAAAACTCCAGTTGGCCCCACAGGCTGTGGGAGTCACACAGCTAAGGGAGTTAGCAGGCACAGGAAGGTGGTAGCCTTAGGGTACATGGCCCCAGAGTAGTCCTCATGACAGAGCTCCTTTAGAGCCCCAGACCCACCTCCCAACAGTTAAACTGAAGCTGCAAGGGATTATATTTTGTTTCAGAAACACCATGTTTAGGTATCTAAAATGAAACTTTTTAGACCCTTGGATTTACGACAAGTTTCAAAATTTCCTGCAAAGATTAATTTAAGTTTTGGCCAGCTCCATAATAGATCAACAAATTCCCAAGCAGAGGTACCAAGGAATGCCACACTACTGATGATCACGTGTAGCCTCAGTGGAGTGATACAATTGCCAGTGATGGAAATATACTGAGTACCGAGCCAGATCACCTTAAGGAGCCTAGGCAGAGGTCGATCTCAGTGGCACTCAATCTATAAAGTGGCTGGATTCTCTTGGCATTTGCCATGATCATGGGTTATGACAGACTGAAAAGGTCTGTCTCTATTTGAAAAGAAGAAATAAAGAAGCTCCCCTGCCACTTTGCTAACCTTGTACTTTTGAGCACTGTAGAAAACCTACAGGACTCTACCTCCCATTATTATTTATCACTTGTATTACAGTATTGACTCAGCTCCATTGTGCTAGGCACTCTACAAACAGATTAATAGACAGTCTTGCCCCAAAGAGTTTACAATCCCAGGGGCTTGTCTACACTTACAGCACTGCAGTGGCATAGCTGCAATGCTACAGCTGCAGCGCTGAGTGAAGACACTACCTACGCTGACAGGAGAGCTTCTTCTACCGTGTAAGCACTCCACCTCCCCAAGAAATAGTAGCTATGTTGATGGGAGAAGCCCTCTCATCAACATAGCACTGTCTACATCGGGAGTTCAGCGAGTATAACAGCGTTGCCCAGGTGTGTGGACTTTCTAAGATACAAAGTAAGAGAAGGGAATATAGTATATAAGCAGAGAGAGAATAAAATGATGGTTTGAAAGTCTCATATTTGCATTAGTAAGCATGGCATCTACATGGATGATTTCCATTAAAGGTGACAGGGCTGAGTGTCTTGATTAGCCAGCTTGGTTAATGGGGAATTTAGCTTTGCAGTTCGCCTAACCTTTGAGCATTTAAAAATGAATTAGAACCCTGATGTTGTGTTACACATGGGAGCAGAGTCTGTTGCCCTAGCTCATACGAGGGGAGTAGCACCTTGCTCCATGAGTAATTTCATTCCTTTCATTGAAATTATTGGAAGAGTGGGATACTATTCAACATTAGTAAGTATGGCAGAATCTGGCCCACAAAGTGCAGGTATGGAATACTCTGCTGCTCAGTCGTTTTATTGTAATGGAAGTGCTACATTTTGTCACACATTCCTATAGACTATGAATCCAGCTGCCCTCCATTTGAGTTCAGATTCCTATGCTATTCACAGCATTAACAGCTTAGCTGGAGTCCTGTCATCTAACCTACCAGGTGTTCCAACAGAGTAGCAGTTCAAAAGAGAAAAAAATATTTCTGTCACTCACTCAGTAACACAATCCTGAAACAAGCTGTGTTATACAATGGGCACTGTTCAGATCTCTCTGTTTCATTGTAGGGGACAACACTGAATACTTGCAAGTCACATGGAAGTCATGTTCCAGTTATTCTTTGACAAGTGCAGATTACTGTTTCCCTAAGCCAAGTTATGACATCAGTGGCACCTGCCAGAAATTATAGTGCAGCTCAAATGTGGCATTCGGAGTTGGTGCCCTGTAGCCGTTTGGTCATTCCAGTTCATGTGTCACAGACTTCATAAAACGAGACTGTGGGTTCTTCCCCCCCGCTACTGAACTGATTCAAAATAGCTCATGCCACCAGTCCCAAATAAAAATGAGTGACAGATGAAGAGATCTCAGTGGTTACTCCCACTGCCCACAGTGAGTCTTATACAAAAGAAGAACCTAGAGGTTAAAATTGACAGTATTCAATAATCCCACAAGAGAATCCATGTTTTGGCAGAAGAGGAAGCTACCATATTATAAAAGTAAGCTTTGATAATTTGATAGAGTACATTATTCTGTATAGAGTACAATATGATTTTTTCTTCATATTTTGATTTATTTATTACACAACTGGATATATAAGCAAGTGCCATTTGCCTTTTTAGATACTGAGAAGTTTAATATTACTTTTTTTCCCTTTTCTAGGTTTGATTTTTTTAAATTATTTTATTGGAATATAATCAGACTCTGCTCAATTGATAAAATCTCAGATGTACTCTCCGTCTAATTTGTTCTTCTCACTTATATTAATTCCATCTCTTCGGGTTTTTTATTTTGCTTTATCATATAATATGTCTGTGTGTTGATATGAGAACTTGTGTAGTTACTCAGGAAAGAAAATCTGGAACCTTATAGATTTGTAAAGAGACACTTTTAACCTAGAGATGCATCCTACCTATGTATACAAGCACATTTTAGATCCTTATTAAAAACAGTTTATAAAAACTACATTAAGTGTACCGTTTTAACATCTCTACAGTGCTGTATAAAGCTCTGATTAGGCAAACAAATCTCACTTGGTGTCACTAACAGTAGAAGACTAATTAGTGCTTTGATAAAGATAAGAGAGATCAAGGGGATGATATGGCTTGAGGGCCCCCCACCCATACAAAGCCTACTGAAGATAATGGCAGTCTATCATCTGCAGTGGACTAGGTACCTAGGACATTCCTATCAAAATAAGAGACCCTAAACATTCATATTCAATGTGCAATCAAACTGGTTGGACAGTCAAGCTGGTTGAAAATTTTCTGAATAAGCCTCTTTTCAAAAGGAAAATGCTTTTTAAGCCAAAATAAAATATTGTGGGAATATTTTTAGTTTGACTAACTTTTTTTTGTTTTGTTTTGAACACACATTTTGGAAACAAAGCTCTCAATTTAAAAAATAAATAAATTGTTTCACTTGGAAGGAATTCTCCCCTGCTCACTTCCCTCCTTTCCCCAATGGTAAAAAGAGCGAGTGTATGATTTTCCTCCCCATCAACACACTGTTTCAGTGGGAAAAAAAATGGAAAATTTAGAACAAGAAAATTTTATTTTTTCCACAAATATACTCCTTGCTGCATCAGCTTTATTAAATACACTAAAGCATTAATAAAAGCAAAAGTGTTATGAGAAGAGTTTTGTATATTATTAATTAGCAGATATTATCAATGTATTTTAATATATGTTTCAGTTCTGGGGGAGTTAACTAGAAACATTCAAAAGACATATTTGTATGAATAACCAAGAGAAAAATTGATAAAATGTTAACAAAATGTTTTTCCTCTGTTTTGACCAACAACTATTTTTGTTAAAAGCAACAGACAAGATTCATTCCTAGTTCTATAGGCTTCTGCTGGTATAGACCATATCAAAAGGTTCCCCCAACGATCGATCACCCACACACCTCACTCCAGAGAGAGAGAGAAAGTGTAAGTTGCAGTAGCAAAATACTGGCTATAATCTCTCTTGCACCCTACAGGAGGCCTGCAGTTACCCAAACTAAACCCACAAAACAGTAGGATTAGTGAAGGGGTGTGGCCAGGGCAGAAGTGTATTGATTTAACACCTTTCTGAAGGTAGCTTCTGCCTGCAGACCAAATTTACAGGAATAAGCTATACTGACCAGGGCTGGCTCCAGGCACTAGCCGACCAAGCACGTGCTTGGGGCGGCACCTTATAAGGGGCGGCCAATGTTAGGGTGGCGGGGGCGCTCGCGGTGTTTTTGTTTTTGTTCGCGGGGCAGCGCTCGAGGGTTTTTTTGTTTGTTTGTTTCGGTGGCGCAGTGCTGCGGAGGGCGGGGGCTTTGGCAGCGTGGCACTCGGGGGTTTGGGAGGCCCAGGCTGGAGCGGCGCTCGGGGGGGGGCAGGGGTTTGGGCGGCCCGGCGCGGCGCTCTGGGGGTTTGGGCAGCCTGGCGCTCGGGGAGGGGGGTTGGCCGGCCTGGCCTGGTGCTCCGAGGGTTTAGGCGGCCCGGCGAGGCGCTCAGGAGGGCGGGGGGTTGGGCGGCGCTGGGGTGGGGGGGTCAGCTGCGCAGCGCTGTGGGGCGGTGTTACAGCGAAGCGTCGCTCTTCTTTTGTCCTGATACTGACAAACACTTGTATACCGGTAAAAAAGCGTGGCCACACTAAGGGTTGTACTGCTGTAAATTATATCAGTTTCTAAGCCAATGTTACAATCGTGGTACAAAAACTACGTGCAGATCAGTTTCCTGCAGGAATCAAAGTTGCATCCAAGCAGAAGCCACAATGGAGAGCAGTGGAAAACCTATCAATCTCCCTCAGAGTGAATTTCCCTGGACTGCAGGAGACAAGGCTGGTGCAGGGATGCAGAGACTTTATCTTAACAGATTTCATGCTACATTTTTCAAGTGTGATTTGCAAACCTGACAGGACAGCAGTGCATTCCAGTGTATTGCACAACCCAATGGCTTAAAATTTGACTGCACAGTTATGGGGTTATTCTTTTACAGTGATTGAAGTTATCTTTGCCAATGTACTGAAATCCTATTCTGCATGAATATTCTCTATAAATAATCAAGCAATGAATACATAAATAGGTGAGTCGTAAATAACCTGCTACTGTAAAAAAACCTCTCATTCATTTATCATATTTCTACCAGTTGAGGTGCAGAGCCAAAATGTAGTAAGTGACCTGTTTCAGCAAAAACACAATTTGGACTAAGTGTAATTATTAAAATGGTGTTTTGCCAACCTAACTCACATGAAAAATAACAGGCTATTAAACCTCAGTGACGCATTTAGTATTATATACCTCAGACATAAATATCAATCTATTCTTATCTTTTAAAACAGAAGACAGCAAGCTTAGAAAGATACTATTAAAGGCAACCTCTTTCACGTTTACGAGGGGATATAAATAATGGACTCTTCTTGCCACAAGGGTCACACAGACTAGTGGTCTCAAATATGTTCCTCACAGGAATAGAGTTCAGAAAGCTCATTGCATGAATCTTCACTCCACAACCATCACTCACATCCATCCTAAGCCCCCCCCCGATGAAAGTTCTATGGGCCCATGATAGTATTACTGTTGTGTAATCTTCAGCTATTTTAGGTGCTATACTGCAGTAATTCATTTTACAGTTGTGTCTTTATAGGGGAAAGCATTTCAAATTAACCTTTAGCAGCCAGAAGTTTGATTCCTGAACTTTTCTTCCATTTCTCTGTTTAATGTTACACTTTGAAATGTGCAGTGGATGTATAGGGCAAAGGCCGGCTTTAAGCCGATTCCCCAGAATGGGGCCCTGCACCTAAGAGGGCCCCTCAATGTCCGGGGCTGCCGGCAGAGTGGAGGAAAAAAAAAAAAAAGCCACGTCCTGCTTCTCCCCCCTCCCTCCAGCGCTTGCGCCGCCATACAGCTGATCAGCGCAAGCCTGGGAGGGAGGGGTGAGGAGGAGGAATGCGGTGTTCTTGGGGAAGACGCCAGGCCAAGGCGGGGATTTGGGGAGGGATCCAATGGGGCAGGGAGGGGGCGGAGTTGGGGGGGCCGGGGCGGAGTTGGGGCGGGGGGGCGCGAGACAATTCGCATTGTGGCGTGGGGCCCTGCACCTGCTAAAGCCGGCCCTGTATAGGGCCATCTAAAATGAATCTGGGTAAAAGGAAGACACGTTGTTTCCTGGATTCCTTGCTCTCTTCTTACTCAGGCAAAACTCCCAGTGTCTGAGCAAGTACTTCAGGATTTGACTCATAATGAATTTGGATTCTAGCTGACTTCAGTTGAGTTAGTGTTTATTAACACCAGTGTACATGAGAGAAGGATTGGACCCAAGAAGGGCAATTTTGACTTGGAGATGATTTAACTGCCTTGGTGCCATTTGAACAGTGGGGTACCCAGAGGCCATTAGGCAGAGCATGCATAATAGCAAACTGGTTATGTAGAGTAGAATTTGAAATGTTACAGTCAATTTTATAGAATTCCAGTGATCTATTAGGATATGCATTTAGGAAGTTGGGAACCAACGGTAAAAGGTTAATAAAAGAGCACTAAAGAATGTGGGTGTTCAGGAAGATCATTCCCATATGGAGCTACCTCGAAATTCCAGCTGAACTTTTAAATAGACTTAGAGGGGAAAGGACTATTATAGTGAATATGTGACATCTACCAATTCTTCTGAACATTGGTGCTCTGACACCAATCTCACAGAAAGGGTGCTTTCAGGTGATGCAGCATCAGAAATGCTGAATGGTTAATACTATGTGATGTCACGTTCCATATATCAACCATCTAGAATCTACACAGCAATGACACCACAGCAATGCGATGTGGGGTAACCACAGAGACGAAAGTAAGCTGGCCCTTTAAAGGGCCTGGGGCTCCCCTCAGTGGCCCTTTAAATTGCTGCCAGAGCCCTGCCACCGCTACCCCAGACTGGGAGCCCCAGGGCCTTTAAATCACCCCGGAGCTACCAGCTGCAGAGGCGGCTGGGAAGCATGGGGCTCAGGGGCAAATTAAAGGGCCTGGGACTCCCACTGCCATGAAGCTCCAGGCCCTTTAAGTCCCCGCCAGAGCCCTGCCGCCACTACCCCAGCAGCGGCAGGGCTCCAGAGATGATTTAAAGGTCCTGGGCCTCCCCGCCATGGCAGGAGCACCGGGCCCTTTAAATCCCCGCCCAAGCCCTGCCACTGCTACCCCAGCCCTAGCCTGAGCCCTACCATCCCGGAGTAGTGGTGGCAAGGCTCCAGCGGTGATTTAAAGGGCCCAGAACTCTGCAGTGGCTGGAGCCCCGGGTCCTTTAATTCGCCCCTGAGCCCCGGGGCTTCCAGCCGCCTCTACAGCTGGTAGCTCCGGGGTGATTTAAAGGCCCTGGGGCTCTCAGCCACAGCCAGAGCCCCAGGGCCTTTAAATCTTGAAAGGCCCCGCCTCTTCCCGTTGAGGCCACGCCCGCTGAGGACTCCGGCGTACCGGTAAGTCCTTTAAGTTACTTTCACCCCCGAGTAACCACTCACATTGGCATTGGCAACTCACAAATTCTACTCACTACCCACTTGTTTCAGAAAGGAAAAATATGTTAGTGGGAAGTATTAACTGGCTAAATGCCACTGGCCAGCAGGCAGGCTCAGAATCACACATCAGAATCATGATGGATTAAAATTTTCAAAAGGACCCACTTCTGTTGGGAAACCAGCATGACAAAACCTAGTGCCTCAAAGTTGGGCACCCAAGAAGGGAGGCATCCAAAATTGGCAGCTACTTGTGAAAAATAAGGCAGCTGTTTGGAGTATAAAGAAACCCCTCAGTGATACCACATGAAGAGTTTCTAACAGATTTTTAAAAATCAAATGAAAGCCCAGTATATTACGGCAGAATCAAATGTGAGTCAAAGGAGAATAGCCTTTGGAGGGCAGACCAGCTCAGATAGTTCATCAGGAGCTTGTACTTGACATCTGAGAAAACAGCATAATTATCTGAAGTGTCAAGTAGGCAGCTGCCACTGCTGGAAGAGTCTTTTAGTGTTGTAATGATCCACTCTGCTAAGGAGTAACGATGAGTAATATAATCATATTCAGTCAGTCACTCATAACATATTATTACTGGGGAACATATTCTAATCTTTGCATGATGCAGGTTTTGTTTCTTTTTATAAGATTAAAGATAAGGAAAGGGCATATTTCAGCAAGTCATTGATGTAGGCTTCTTTTTTAGGATGAGGCCACAGGCTGGAGAGCCGTAATACTATTGTGATAGTGCCCCAGTGAAACAAATTATTATCAACAAAGCACTTTAAACAAAAGGTGCTAATAAAACAGATGATTGACCCCTCAGAGTTTATATAGGAAACTGCTTCCTATATATCCTTCTGTGTCAGATCTCTACTCATCCAAGATTTCACAGCAGGGTCCTTCTGTGCCAAACCTGCAGACACCTCTTGACCTAAAGGAAAATATTTGCTTGCTCCAGTACCATCAGGGCCAGACAGTAAAGAACAACCCACACAACAGTCAGGCAGGTGCGATGTTCCATCCAGTAGATGATTATGTTATACATACTCACTGGCCAGTCTGTGCTCACTCCCACACTTCCTGCAGTTAGACAACACTCATCCTTGGGCATCTAGACTTCTCAAAGGAAAATGATTGCATCTGAAAGTTGGTTTTTAGCTGTACTAGTTTGCCAGCCTATTTGGATGGACTGAGCATAGAGTTTGACCAAACTATTCATTATGATGGAATTTTCATAGCCAAAAAAAAACAAGCCAGTACCAAAGTCACCCCTCAGAGCATAAGTTTAAAGGCCTTTTAAAAGATCTTTAGCATTTTAATGCTACATTATATATGAAGGACTTATACTTGCCCCTTTCCCTAATTTATGCCACATCAGATTGTTCCTTCATGCTTTGTTGGTCTACTAGTGGCAGCATGGCACTCTTCAGAGGTCATCCAATAACTATACAATTCAGATTGGCTTTCTCTAGTGTAGCTTTATTAGATTTTCATAAAGGTTGACCCCTTTCTCAGAGCAGTCCCACAAATACCAACAAGGACGTATGAGGCAGTGGGGATTATCAGCTCCATTGTAGAAACCTGGGTAACAAACTCTATAGCTAGCAGAGTACCGGTAAATGGTTGATGCAAGGGACTTCAGCAGTGGATGGCAACCAATGTGCACACTGATCAAGATGAGACTATAAGTAACCCAGGAGCATATTTTTCTCTCCCTTCTTCCCTTTCATCTCATGCACTTGAGTCTGTGAGGGAACTGGAGGTTATTTAAGGAGGATGATATGGGGGATTCTGTTTCATGCTCGAGGCAGAAGTGTTACGTGCTAATGAGATCATATAATGCATGGTGCAATTTTTCAGTTCATTTCTTTTGGGAATAAGCAACTGACTGAGCTTAATTTTTCAATGTATCATTAAGGCCTGATAACCCTATAAGCATTTGGTGGTATCAGTAGGTACCCTAGGCATGTTGAGAATTTTAATACCCACCAGAGCTTGAATATTATATATTTAACAAGGAGAAATCTCCCTGCCTTCTGCCCTTTTTCATATAAGCTCATCTCTCTATTTTACCAAGCTGTGTTTTTAACAGTATTTAAGCTGGCATTTTGATAAATGAGAGAACAAGGACATAAGCTCCCTAAGGCTTCACACACTGTGTGCTTCACATTTTAGATGTATAATTCTCCAGCGCAGTTTGTGCTTGATAGTATTTGGAATAGTAGTAGGAATTATTTAAAAGTAACACATTACCTACAGATCACCACCACCTTTGATCTCTTATTAGAACCACAGAAGAGAGAGAACCTAAGGGATCTTTCCACTTTCTCTAGCCGAGCCTTTGATGAGGACAGCATTGTTTCTTGCAGAACATTTTCTAGTGAATTGTTCAGTGCCATTTTAAGTGTCTCATATACTGGGGCCTCATTCTGTACCAAAAACATAGGTATAGCATGCAAATCATTTCTAAGCATATTTCACTGTCTGATATTTTATTTCTAGGCAGAATAAGCCTCAGTTACCACTTCTTGTCTGACTAGATTATGGTTTTAGTGCGTTTTATAAGAAAGTATCCAAAGTCTTTGCAATGTGGCATGTGCATCAGTTTAGAAGTTTTAACAAGGAAAGGGCTTCTAACCTTTGGCTTACTTTTCAGAAAATGAATAAGACTATCAGCCTCAGACGCCCCAAGATCTGTGTCCATGATGCAAAAGGACTGAAAAACTTTTGGGAAAAAATCATTGAAAATCACACTCAGCAACAACAAGGCGAAGACTCTAGATTAAGCAGAAGTGCCCTGAAGAAGTGAGTTGCATTTTTTCTTTTGTACGGCATCACGGTTGTATTTCCACGTTTCATAATAAGGCAGCCCATTACTAGTTTGCTTTATTCACAGCACATAAGTTTTCTGCTAGCTCTTTGGCATTTTTCCTCCCACGTTTCCATGGCTCTCCTATGTGGAAACTCAAATGCCCCCTCACCCTTGAGCCCCTTGGTCATTCCTCAAGGCCGCGGAGCACAACCACCTAAAAATTAAAATGTATTAATATTATAACTTGTGACAGCCAGGAAATATTGAGATTTCTACCTGGAGCTGGGACGATGAGTAAATGAAAATTGTTAAATTAAGTGGATAGACAAACGGTCCATTAATAACTAGAGTAATAATGTACACTTCTATAGCACCTTTTAATGTATTTCATAACACTTAACATTTATGAAGCCCCACAGTACTCCAGGGAGGGAGTATTATCCCCACTTTACAGATATGGAAACTGAGGCACACAGAGATCATGTAACTTATTTAAGGCTATGTCTCAAGTCAATGGCAATGCTAGAAGTAGAGGAACTCAAGAGCCTTGCTCCCAATGTCATTTTAACTACTAAATAACTGTCCTAGTGTAAGATAATCAGGTTGTTGACAAAGTGAGAAGCTTATTATAAGCAGTTGGACAAGCGGCATCCCTCAAATGATTAAAAATCTACAGGGTTACAGTTCCACAAAAAAGGGCCATGCAGACTGAAACAGCTCCCATAGCAATCACAAGTCATGCTATTTGTGAAGGGATGACAGTTTCTTTTTTTCTTCATTTGGGTTTTTTAAAAGTGAGTTTTGTATAAAGAATAAGGTGCACAAAAAGGATATTTTATTTGCTGAGTGTTCCCGAGCAATTCTGGCTGCACCAAAATAAAACCAATCAGGTCCCATTCAAGGTCATCTTGACCAGTGCCTGAGCTGTTCATAAACTGTTCTAATTTACACAAAGGTAGCTTCAGGAGGCTATGTACATTGATATTGCAAAATCTGCAGGTTGCTGCCTAGCATAGCTGATATCTGGAAGCATTAGCAGCTTTAACTGAAGATGAGTGTTCTCTCTGTGTTCCTTGGGACAGTAGTTAACAAGGAACAGCAGGGAAAACACTGTGTTTTGAATGGCAAATGTTTTTGGCTAATTACGCTGTTTCCTGAGAACCTGAATATGCTCACTTGAGAATGCCAATGTCAGTGTAGAACAGATCAAACTGAAAAGGTTAAACTATCATTTGCAGTCAAAACTGGAAACCAAATTAACATAAGTAACTGTATAAAATATCCACAACCTTTACTGCTGGGTAATTCTGAAATAAAATTGCCAGCTGCTGTCCTTATTGATACATCAAATGTAATTTGCAAAAAATATCCAGTGCTATCTTTAGCTTCGTGATGTGACATTTGATCCCATAGTATTATCTTAGTCAAGTGTTTGATACCCATCATTCCACTGGAAAACTACAATGGCAACAGATAACTTGCAGTGGTCCTGATGACACCCTTCCCTCTACACCATACTGAACCTTAAAGCTATGTGGCTTCTCTCCCTCATGACATCAGTTCCCTTCATTATATACATATAAGGTTTGATGACAATGAAGAAAAAGGATTTGATTATGTTTAAAAGGTTCAGGACACAAAGTAACATCACAATTACGGAATGATACATAGGCCTTTTTCTTCTCCAATGCAGCATGGTAAATTATGTTTTCTCATTGCAACTTTAAATTTGCATATTGCGTGACCTTACCAGAAAGAGTATTTCTGTGTGGCCTTGAGAATGCCCCAGAGAAGGCAGAGCATTCATACTAATGAGAGTACTTCGGCAGTTGTCTGACTCATTAGGAATCCAGGAATGTCACCCACTGTTGAGTGATACCATCATTGCCATCACCATGCTCTATGTTCCTAATCTAGAAAGCCAGAGAGGTGGTAAATAAATCTAAGGCAAGTGCCTTGGTGATGAAAGAGAGGAGAAAGCTTTGATATCATTAAAAAGATCTAGATACATTTGAAAAATTTGGCTCAGCGCTTACTGATCAGAGTGTTTGTTCCTTGTTCCCAGACTCCGACGTGAATGGACCCAGAGGCTGGAAGGCCGAATAAAAATGCTACAAAAGTCCTGTGGAGAGCAGGAAGGACAGATGTCCCTATTATCAATTGAAACATTTCAGCCAATAGATAAAACAGCTGCATAAAGTTACTGTTGGAAGATAAGAAGTATTGGGCCTGATTCTGATCTCACATATACCATTGTTAACCACAAGTAACTCCACTAAACTGGTGAGAGATCAGAATCAGGTCCACTGTTTCTCAGAGCTCAGCCTGCTCCAAAAGCTACTGTAGGTAATAGTAAAACCCTGTGGAATTTCAATAGGTATTACAATGAAGATGGAAGTCTATAGTACATGATTGCTACAAATCAGGCCATGAAAAAGACAAGAACTAAGTATCATCAGTTCTACACGATATATCATTTTGATGCAGTAGGACTTAGCTTTGCATTTCGAAGTGGCAATATACACACACTTAGGAAAGAAAATCACTTATTTAATGGGTTTAATACATTCAGGTGCCTGGGGGTTAAGTTAACTTGAGTAGTTTGCACATTTCCACTTACAGAGATCAATCATACTGTGCCTGACTTAATGTAGATACACGCTGTCCTGTCTGCCTTGATGAGCCTCCTGTGAAGTGAGATAAGAATTACTGTGGTCAGCAGGTTAGAAGTAGCAACAAAAATGGAATCAGGAAAAAAAGAATGAGCAATTTTGGTCGACATACAGGTGATTTTCCACATCTTCATTTTTAAGCCAAGGGAATAAAGGATTTTGGCTTTGGTGTGGGTTAGATAAGAACAAGGTTAGTGGGGTAATTATGAATTAGTATCAGGAATGTCTGGGTAGGAAAGTAAAGAAATTAAAGTTTGAAGCAGAGGCAACAATGCAATTTATCACAATATTCATGCTCCGCAGTGCATCTCTCGCCAATTTGAGATAACCCAAACACTTGTTGCATTTTCTTTAAAAAGACCAAATAGGCCAGAAGAAATGTAGTGGAATATGGATGAATGATGCATAAAGAATATTTCTGTAGCCAGTCTGACACTTTGGCAATTCTTGGATTACCTCTTGTGCATAACAATCTAGTCATCATTTCAATTCACTATATTGACTGCCACGTGCTGGAAAACAGTGCACAAATGCAAAGAGTTACTTCTCTAGCAAAGCCGAGCCTTAGGCCTTGGCTACACTTGCGGATTCACAGCGCTGCGAGAGCTCTCTTGCAGCGCTGCGAGTACTCCACCTCTCCGAGGGGAATAGCTTGCAGCACTGCGAGCGAGCGTGCAGCGCTGATTACACTGGCGCTTTACAGCGCTGCACTCGCTGCACTCGGGGGGGGTGTTTTTTCACACTCCTGAGCGCAGCAAGTGCAGCGCTGTGAATTGCCAGTGTAGCCAAGGCCTTATTCTCCTTAGCCCTGCACCCTGTGAGGTCCTTTACATCAGAGCTAATGGAATGTAAATGTTACCAAAACCAGCATGGTAGTGACTACAGCTGGTCAAAACCTGGACTATCCATTACATGGGAAATGGACACCTTGAATTTTTTTCTCAATTGGAACTAAAGCAATTTTTTCAAAATTTCCCACAAAACATTTTTGAAAAAAATATTGTTTGGGGTTAATCAAAGTGTTTAAGTTTGATAAAAGTCAAACATTCCATTCAGATTTTGGCTTTTTATCTCATAATTTAGACTATAAAATAAAATAAATTTCAAAGTCATTTTGAAACAAAAACCCCAAAATGTCCCATTTTTAAACACATTTTTCATTTTTTAAACCAAATTTCAACAAAAACAATACATTCCAGCAGAAAGTTTCTATTTTGACAAAAGGTACATTTTCAGAAGGAAAATGTTCGGTCAGAAATTTTTTGACCAGCTCTAGTAGTGACTTGCACCAGATTTTTTACAGGGGTAATGGACTCCACAAAGTACAAGTCCCTCTTTTGATAGAAGCCCATCCCAACTGATATGTATTGTGACTGCATGCTTTTCAGCAGACAATGGACTTAAAAATCATCAATATGCTGAGTTATAATAAAGATGTAGTTGCTTTTAACTGTGCAATGTAAGTCTCCTCCTTGTGTGCTCATTTAACCCAAACACTTGTTGCATTTCCATTTTTTTTTTAAATAAAACGTTAGATTAAATGTAGTGGAAAATGAATTAATGATGCATAAGAATATTTCTGTAGCCACTCTGGCAATTCTCTGTTACTTGTGTAAATTATTAGGAACTCAGCTCTGTTTTGATTTAAACAAAATAGCATCCTGAGGGCTTCCTATACAGAATAGAATAGATTCTTATACTGCCTTCATCGCCATCAATTTAAGAAGACTTTCCTCTCATATGGAAAATTAAAGAGGATTTGAACCTGCACCCATTTACACACAAAAAACAAATACCGAGTCACCCTTCCACGAATCTGCTATGGAGGTCTATAGGAGGTGAGGTCTGATAATCTATGAGAGTAGGGTTCCCTTTCTCCAGCCCTCTGGCCTGTCTGGCCATTCACATTTTTATAATGGTGCAGTTCAACTAATATCAATGGGGATTATTTGCAATTTATATTTGGTGTGAGAGGAGAATCGGGCCCTTCGTGTTTATATAAGGTCAACTGATTCTTTTCTATTAAATTTCTTAATGAAAATATTTCTAATGTACACTAGGAGCTTTATTGAATTATATCTGGTTGCTTAGTAAGTTAATAGTAACATTATGTGAGGCAGCTGAGAAGACTAAATGAATGAGAGCAATCCACACATTCGTTTAGCAATTCAGCATTCTCCAGAGAGTACTGGAGACCCACATGATGCCCCTGAGTGCTAGAGTTTCCATTTGGATCTGTGAGTGGGCTGAGGGATGTGTAAAATCACTTCTACTGCAAGCAGATAGCATCATATTGATTACACATCTGAGGAGTCTCATGAGCATTGTTTATGCCAGCAAGTATACAGAATGTATTTCACTTGTGTAATGTGCTCATGATACATTCTTTGCAGGGGAGTATGCACATAGCTGGCATGAAAAGCTAAAATCCTCCCACTTCTAGTCAAAATGCAATCCTTTGGAGAACCTGAGTCTACATGCATTAGACATGCTTATCTATCCCAACACATTTTACAAGACAGCAGTATCTTAGCAACCCTACAGGATTGAGCAGCAGCTACTTTTAGCCCCCAAATACATATATTCTGCCACTTTTTTGGTGCTACTATACATAAGGGTCAGTCTGAGAAAAGAATCAAGTGCTAGAAATGATTAAATTTAGGAGCCAGCTGTACCTTTACATAATGGACTAGGCTATGGACAAAATCCAAAGCAAAATGATGTACCAGCACTTTAGATCATGCACTCTGCTTTGCAATTATTAGCAAACATCTTTGAAAGCAGCAACCATAGTTTTTTGTTTTTTACAAAAAGTCACAACAATTCCAGCTGGAATGGATCATCCAAAAAGTTGTGTCTCACTCATCTGTGTTTTGATCTCAAAAAAAAAAAAAAAAAAAAAAATTAATTCTCAGCAACGTGTGTAATCTGAGCCTAAAGGATTTTCAAGGAGTTATATGCTATGCCTGTAATTAAGGGCATCTACATGACATACTATTTCTCACTTGAAGTTACCATTTTTTGTTAGGATATGTCTGCACTGCAGTTAAAACACCCGCAGCTGGCCAAGGCTCAGGCTGCAGGGCTGTTTAAATGCAGTCTAGACATCTCTGACTGTCCTAGAGCGCAAGCCCAAATGCCTACTACAATTAGACAGTCTCTTACCAGAGCTTTAGCCCGAGTCAGCTACGGAACAGTCACAGATGTCTAATTGCACTGTAGATATTGACTCGTGGCCTTATCCTTAAGCTATGTCTACACTAACCCCCGAATTGATGCTCTGGGGATCGATGCACCGGGGTCGATTTGGCGGGTCTAGTGAAGACCCGCCAAATCAACGGCAGATCGCTCTCCAGTCAACCCCAGTATTCTACCCCAAACGAAAAGAGTAAGGTAAGTCAACAGGAGAGTGTCTCCCATCGACCCAGGGTAGTGTGGACCCAGTGGTAAGTCGACCTAAGCTATGTCAACTCAAGCTACGTTATTCACGTAGCTAACGTCGACTTACCGCACTAGTGTAGACATAGCCTAAAAATACTTACTACCAGATATTGACTTCAGCGGGAAAACTCCTGGCAGTAAGCACTATTTTCATATGTGTTTGCAAGATCAGGCCCATGATCATCATTTTCCAAAGCAGTTCATTGTATATTGAACTATAGCTTCAAAGGAAGAATTAGTAGCAGGAGCAGATGAACTCTTAAGAAATAAAGATCAAATAAAAAGATTGCTTCACCCAATTTGTATCTCTAAAGTGTTTTTCTAAGATGCATCAGCAGGTCTTTGAAGAAACACTGTTAAATTTGACCCAAAAAATACATTTGTAAAAACTCATTTTTCTATTAATTCTCCGTCTCTGACATATATACACCCACACACAGTGGAAACAAAACAAAACAAAAAAGTGACATTTCTCTCCTATTGTGTTTACAACTCAACCACTGAGACCCTGTACTAAGGCCTTGGCTACACTTGCGAGTTACAGCACTGTAAAGCCTCCCCCAACGCTGTAACTCACTCCCCGTCTACACTGGCAAGGCACTTACAGCACTGTATCTTAGTGGCTGCAGCGCTGCATGTACTCCACCTTCCCGAGAGGAATACCGGTTATTGCGCCGCCGCTGCCGCGCTGCGGTGCCAGTGTGGCCGCCCAATGCACTGTGAATGGCCTCCAGAAGTATTAGGCAGTATCCCACAATGCCTATTCTAGCCACTCTGGTCATCAGTTCAAACTCTACTGCCCTGGCCCCAGGTAACCAACCATGTAACCCTCCCTTAAAATTCCCCGGGAATTTTAAAAATCCCCTTCCTGTTTGCTCAGCCAGGTGTGGGGTGGAGTGCTATCAGCGAATCTTTCCAGGTGGCCATGCCTCCACACGCCAAGCGAGCCCCAGCATGGAGCAATGGCGAGTTGCTGGACCTTATCAGTGTTTGGGGGGAGGAAGCTGTACAGTCCCAGCTGCGCTCCAGCCAAAGGAATTACGATACCTTCGGGAAAGTATCAAAGACATGATGGAAAGGGGCCATGACCGGGACGCCCTGCAGTGCAGGATTAAAGTGAAGGAGCTGCGGAGTGCCTACCCCAAAGCCCGTGATGCAAACGGCCGCTTGGGTGCTCCCCCCGTGACCTGCCGCTTCTACAAAGAGTTAGATGCGATATTTGGGGTTAACCCCACCTCCACTCCGAGCACCACCATGGACACTTCAGAGCTGGGGTGGGAGGAGGAAGAGGAAAACAGGAGTGAGGGTGCTGGGGCGGATGGAGACACCCCAGAATCCCTGGAGCCATGCAGCCAGGAGCTCTTCTCGAGCCAGGAGGAAGGTAGCCAGTCGCAGCGGCCAGTACTTGGTGGAGGACAAACAGAAGAGCAGGTTCCCTGTAAGCGGGTTTTTTTTCGGGAAGGAATTTTTTCAGTGCGGGCTCTTTGGGAGAGGAGGGTTAGGCATGCATGCCTAGATGCGAAATAATGCATTGATGTAGTTTATCACATCGTGGTAATCGGCCTCGGTAATCTCTTCGAATGTCTCATCCAGAACGTGTGCAATGTGCTTGCGCAGGTTTATCGGGAGAGCCACCGTGGTCCTTGTCCTAGCCAGGCTAACGTGTCTGCGCCACTGTGACACGCGGGGCAGGGGGGCCATTGCTACACACAGGCAAGCTGCATATGGGCCGGGGCGGAAGCCCCATTGCAGTAGAAGACCCTCCCTTGCTTCCCAGGTCACCCTCAGCAGCGAGATATTGTCCAGGACGAACTCCTGTGGAAAATGTTGGGACAGTGTTCAGTGTAGGTGCCCCCTGCAGCTGTTGGCTCTCCCCAAGGCACAGAAACCCAGAGGACAGTACAGCCCTGAAACAATCAGTCCCCCTTACTCACCATTTTGAGGCTCCCGTGGGTTGTGTGCACTCTGTTTGGGATGGGAAAATTATGCTATTGTGTAGACCCTGTGTGTACCCTCCTTAAGTGTGGGGGAAATCATTACTCTGTCTGGTATAAACAATGCTGCCTCTGTTAAATGTTGCATTTTGCCTATACAGCTGCAAGAACCTTGAGACCTCAGCCATCCCTCTTATCGCCTGCTCAGAGGCTGCAACGACTCAGGAAGAGACCGCAAAAAACCAAAGAAGACATGCTGCAAGAAGTGATGCGGCAATCTATTAAAGAGAATGAAAAAGCACAGAACCGGAGGGAGAGAGAAAGCAGGATCCGCCAGGAAAACGCAGCACACTGGCGGCAAAGCACAGAGCACCGGCAGCAAAGCACGGATCTGCTCATAAGCATCCTGGAGCGCCAAGCTGACGCTATCCAGGAGCTCGTAGCCATGCAGAAGGAGCAGTACCGCAAACGCCCTCCCACCCCCAGCCCTTGTCTCAAAACTCTTTCCCTTGTGCCCCACTGTTACCTCCAACCCACTTTCCCCAACTTCCGGGTTCTTCATGCCACCAGCTGCCTCCAACATCAGGATCTTCACTACCCAGCCCTGAAAACCACGACCCTTACCCTCTGCACTCAACCCCCATCACCATGCAGTATAGCTATCCTGAAATGCAGCACTCACTGCACAGCACACCAGACAGGACATACACGAATCTGTGATTGTACCGTTCCCCACTCCACCCCCTTGCCCTTTCTGATTCCCAAGCAGTTGTGTTTCTTTTCAATAAATAAATTTTTTTTCCCCAATACATTTTTCTTTTCTTTTTGGCTTTGAAAACATTCTTTATTATTTATCTTTATTTACTTTATAAAGTAAAAGATTCCTTAACCCAGGAAATAAACAGGCACTGCAAGTCTGCTTAGCAAACACTGATTCCTAAAGATTGGAACTACTGCACTTCACTCCTGTACACGGCACCAGATATCACTGCTGGTTTTCAGCCTCAAATTGCTCCCTCAAAGCATCTCTAATCCTTGCAGCCCCGCCCTGGGCCCCTGTAATAGCCCTGCTCTCTGGCTGTGCAAATTCAGCCTCCTGGTGTTCAACCTCAGAGGTCCATGCCTGAGTGAAGCTTTCACTCTTCCCTTCACAAATGTTATGGGAGGGTACAGCACGCGAATATAACTACGGGGATGCTGTGTTCGGCCAAGTCCAGCTTCCCATATAGAGATCGCCAGTGGCCCTTTAAATGGCCAAAGGCACACTCCACAGTCATTTGGCACTGGCTCAGCCTGTAGTTGAACCGTTCCTTGCTGCTGTCAAGGCTCCCTGTGTAGGGTTTCATGAGCCACGGCATTAACGGGTAAGTGGGATCTCCAAGGATCACAATGGGCATTTCAACTTCCCCTACTGTGATCTTCCGCTCTGGGAAAAAAGTCCCAGCCTGCAGCTTCCTGAAAGCCAAGTGTTCCGAAAGATGTATGCGTCATGCATCTTTCCTGGCCAGCCTGTGTTAATGTCAATGAAACGCCTACGGTGATCCACAAGTGCCTGGAGAACCATAGAGAAATACTCCTTCCGATTAATGTACTCAGATGCAAAGGGGGGTGGTGCCAAAATAGGAATGTACGTCCCATCTATCGCCCCTCCACAGTTAGGGAAACCCATTTGTGCAAAGCCATCCACTATGTCCTGCACGTTACCCAGAGTCACGGTTCTTCTGAGTAGGATGTGATTAATGGCCTTGCAAACTTGCATCAACACGATTCCAACGGTCGACTTTCCCACTCCAAACTGGTTTGCAACCGACCAGTAGCTGTCTGGAGTTGCCAGCTTCCAGATTGCAATAGCCACCTGCTTCTCCACTGGCAGGGCAGCTCTCAATCTCACGTGCTTGCGCCGCAGGGTTGGGGTGAGCTCCTCACACAGTCCCATGAAAGTGGCTTTTCTCATCCGAAAGTTCTGCAGCCACTGCTCATCATCCCAGACTTCCATGACGATGTGATCCCACCACTCAGTGCTTGTTTCCCGAGCCCAAAAGCAGCATTCCATGGTGAATTGCTTCCATGTCCGTGAATGCCACAAGCAATTTCGTGTCGTACGCGTTACGTGGCTCGATAGCATCATCGGACTCCTCACTCTCACTGTCACTTTGGATCTTAAGTTCGACAGCCAAACGTGACGTGCTGGCGAGACTCGTCAGCATACACCTCAGCAGTTCGGGTTCCATTTTCCGCAGACAGATCGCGCTGCACAGAAACCGTTGAAAGATGGCGCTAAAGGTGGATGGAAACAAAGGGATTTCTGGGATGCGAAGCGATGCATCACGGGGCGTTGGGACAGGACCCAGAATCCCCCACACCCACTCCCCCTTCCCACAACCCACAGCGCCCAAATGGGAAGAGGTGCTCTATGGGATAGCTGCCCATAATGCACCACTCCCAATAGCGCTGCAATTGCTGCAAATGTGGCCACGACAGTGCGCTGGCAGCTGTCAGTGTGGACAGACTGCAGCGCTTTCCCTATTCAGCTGTACAAAGACAGGTTTAACTCACAGCGCTGTACAGCTGCAAGTGTAGCCAAGGCCTTAGATATGAGAACCTGAATGTGAAATTGATTAGAACCTGACCAGAATGTAACATTGTCCATTCTAATTATCCTTGAGAACAATGCAAAAAACGAAGTAAAAGAAACCCCACAATTCAGTAGTGAAAAATAAGTTTTCAAAATTCGTATCTGTAAATATAGGAAGTTTTTTTAATTAAAAAAAAAAACCCCACCAACAGGTAATGTTTAACCTGACAGGCTCCTTTAAACATATTTTAATGCTAAATAAATAGGTTTTCTATACAATTTTATTACCATTTTATTTTTGTCTGAAATCCTATTCTAGTTAAACTATGGATTGAGCTTAGAGTTTTTGGGTACCTAGGTAAGAGTTTTGCATATGTACGTAGGTAAGAGAACAAGATCATCTTTGGAGTGATCACTTGCAACTTTTGAACATAATCTTTTGGGAAAAGGACCTTCTGTTGCACTAGTGACTTCTGAATCTTAAGTCATGTCTGCACTCCAGACACTGCAGTTAGTATATCACTTGAGCGCATGCATACTTGGTTTCTTGCATCAGCACTACGTGCGCTCACCAAGAGTGCTTGTGATGATGCACACTGTGGTACACTGTGGGTAGATATCCCAGTGTGGAACCAGCCACCATCCAGCATACTGTCTTTTTGGAAACTTTTGGCAATTCATGGTGTGGCAGAAATGAGTAATGCAAGGGGGACTGGGAGCAAGGAGTCAACTTGCCAGCATGCAACAGTCTCCATTCCATAATGTCAACTATATCCCATAATTCTTGCACCTGTTTAAAAAAAAAAAAAAAAAAAAAAACAAGAACCCAGGAGGCCCTCCTCACTGTCACCATCTCAGAGAGGCACAGAGCCTTCACAGCTCTGTAGTAACAATACCACAGCACAGAAAATCCTGTGCAATTTAAAAGCAAGTACATTAAAAATTTAAATTACTGGAACAGAACTTAAAGGGAAGAGCATTCATATCCATTTTACCTACACACACAGCAATCATGGCATTCACACATCCATGTATGTGAAGCTGTAGTGGTCCTTAATGTCCCCAGGGTGCAGTGATGGGGTATGGATGTGGCCCTTGATACCATGTAGAGTGTTGAGGTGCTGTAATGGATTTCACCCTGGACTGCAAAGGGAGGTGAACCTGTGATTGTTGAACCTTCAGGTCCACAAGAGTGTGCAGTTAGCATCTGGCATTGTGGGACAGATGCTGGAGGACCTTAGGTCTGCTCTACACTACAAAGTTAGGTCAATATAGTTGTGCATGTATCTAAACTAAGTATATCTCCCACAGATATAAGTGCCCCATTACAGCGACACAGTAGCCTCAACTCTCTGAGTGGCCTTGAGCCATGGTCAATGTACTGAGGTTGACAGTAGGGTTACCATATTTGAACTTTCAAAAAAGAGGACACTCCAGGGGGAGGAGGGGTAGCCCCACCCCTCACCACTCCCTCCCACTTCTCACCCCCTACAGAACCCCCAACTCATCCAACCCCCCCTGCTCCTTGTCCCCTGATCACCCCCTCCCGGGACCCCTGTCCCTAACCACCCCCGGGACCCCACCCCCTATCTAAGCCTCCCTTGTCCTTGTCCCCGACTGCCCCCTCCTGAGACCCCCCACCCTAACTGCCCCCCCTAGGACCCGACTCCCTACCTGTCCCCTGACTGTTCTGACTCCTATCCACACCCCCGCCCCCGCCAGATTCCCGGGACTCTCATGCCTATCCAACCGCTGCCTGTCCCCTGACTGCCTCCCCAAACCTCCAACCCATCTAACCCTCTCTGTCCCCTGACTGCCCCAATCCCTCTCCACACCCCCGCCCCCTGACAGCCCCACCACAGAACTCCCGACCCATCCAACCCCCCCTGCTCCCTGTCCGCTGACTGCTCTGATCCCTCTCCACTCCCCCGCCCCCGACAGCCCCGCCATAACTCCCAACTCATCAAAACCTCTCCCTGACTGCCCCCCCGGGACTCACCTTACCACCATGCCGCTCGAGCCACTGGCTCCACATGGAGCAGGCTGCCGCGCTGCCGTGTGTATAGCCCCTCCCCCACGGAGTGCTGAGGCAGGGGGAGGGGCGGAGGGGCTCTGGCTGCTGGAGGCCAATGGGAGTGGCTCAATCGGGCCCAGCCACCCTATCAGCCGCGCCACACTCTGCATGGGCGGGGGGGAATCCCGGACCTTTCTATCTTCTTATCAATTCCTCCCAGACGGCTATTTAAAGACAAAAAAGCCGGACATGTCCGGGGAAATACAGACGGATGGTAACCCTAGTCGACAGCACAAGTCGAAACGCTGTGTTACCTACACAGATCCTAACAGTCCTCCATCACCTGTCCCATAATGCCCAACACTGACCACTCTGGTCAGTTATGAACTCCACTGTCCAGGGGTTATGAAGACTAGAAGCACCCCTCTCGTCTCCTCCACTTTAAAAGGCCCAAGAGCTCTTAAGATGCCTTTTCCTGATTGTCCAGCTTGGGGAGCACACCTAGCAGCAATCCATCATTGTGTGCAACTGCTCAGCTGACCATGGTGGCTCCAGAAGCACTTTCCTGTCTACTCCAAGGTGATATTGATCTCCTGGGCCCGCAGGACATCTTCAAGCAGATGCAGGGGATGCAGGAGAAGAGCTACAATAGGGACTCGCTGAAGTGTCATGTGAAAGAAGAGTAACTGCAGCAGGCAGATCAGAAGGCCAGAGAGGCCAACAGTTGATCTGGTGCTCAGCCACAGGCTTTCCACACAGAGATGTCCCTTGAATCCTCCTTAGAGATCTCGATGAAACTTTCATGGAGGAACTCTGCAATCCTCTCCCAAAGGTCTCTAGGGATGGCTGCCTTAGTTCTTCCTCTGTGGTAGGACATTTTCCCACGCCAGGCAACATTAGCTTCAGCAGGCATCATTGCAGGCTAGCAGCATACGGGCCCAGCCTGTGGAAAATGGTACTAATATTCAGTGCCATTGCCCTATACTCATAATTGCTCATTTTTATGAAGCTCCCTCCACATTTCCCTCATTCCTGGCATGCCCTACCCACCATGGCTGAAGCTGCGAGGGGCACCATGCACAAGCATTCCCAAACAGAAGTGTCAATAAGCATGTCTTCTTTAAAACTTCAGGGGAGTAAGGGAAGGGAGTTCTAAATCTTAAGTTTAGATTTTCATTGTGACTATTTTGACAATGGTACTTCTCTGTGTTTTATCTGCAGAGGCTGCTGTTGAGGTCTTGAAAGGTTCCCGCTCTACACCTACGGAGGACCTGAGCCAGATAAGGGGGGAGGGAAGGGAGAGGAAGGGGGAAAAAAAAAAAAAAAAAAAAAAGGACCACCTTGGGATAACATGTTCAATGAGATCCTGTAAGCCAGTACTGCATCAAACTGTGAGCAAAGTGTCTGGAGTGTAAAAATAGCCGGAGGAGAAAAGACTAGACAGGAGAAAGTCCCAGCAGGAAAAGGAAAGGGAGATGTACCAGGACATAATCGGTTTTGTCTGGCAGCAGACACAGATGCTGAACACTCTTGTGGATCTACAGGTTCAACAATCACAGGCTTGGTTCCCATGGAGAACTCCCTTACTGTACCTCCCTATACCCTCCCTCAACATTCCATGGGGTATCAAGAGCCACATCCCTACACCTACCACTCCACCCCAGGGGAGAGTTAGGACAACCACAGCTTCACATGCACAGATTTGTGAAAGCCACAGTTGCTGTACATGTAGATAAAATGGACATGAATGTTCTTCCACCTGTTAAGTTCTGTTCCATATTCATTTAAGTTTTTAATGTATTTGCTTTTAAAATTACACCAATTTTTCTGTGCACTGGTTTTGTTACTGCAGAGCTATGCAGTCTCCATGCTTCTGTCAGAGATGGCCACGGTAGGAGAGCCTCGGGAGTTTGTGGGACAAAAAGAAAAAAAAAAAAAGCCCAAGAATTATGGGATAGCAATGACATTATGGAATAGAGACTTGCTGGCAAGTTGACCCCTTGCTCCCAGGCCAAGTATTCCTATGCACAAGAGTGGCAGGTTCTATACCAATGTAACTTGTGGGGACCAAAGTTTGGAGGGTAGATATGGCCTCACAGTTGATATAAGTAGTGCAGTGTCTACCCTTATGCTGCATTGACCTCAGTACATCAGCTAGGGCTTCATGCTGCTCAAGGAGGTGGTGTTTACTGCATCACCATAATGGGGCACTTAAATTAGTGGGACACAAATTTAAGTGTAGGCACATGAGCAACTAGGCTGATGCAAGGTGGCTTACATTACAAAGTTACGTCAATGTAGACCAGGTCTTGGTATGTTTTCAAGGTAATGCTAATTTCAATGCAGTTCTGCCAGGGATTAATTTTGGCCATTTGTACTGTGTTCTCAGTTATGTGTACCAACAGTTTTATACAGGGATAAATGCTAGTAAATGGAAAAAAATACTTTTACACACACACAGCTTCAATTGACATGTTATATTATAAATATGGGGTATTGCTGCAGCAGTCATTTTATTAGGGCCTATATAGTGATAAAGCAGTAACTTACGAATTGTACTCCAAAGCTTTATAGATACTCTGCTTTCATTCAGTACATGTGAATGCTGATTTTGTTCATATGGTCCTATTATATATGTATTTATAACACTTACCACCACCAAAAAATAGGCCCAATCAGCAGCAACAAGGGCAGCCTAATATACAATACCAGAAGCAGCAGTTATTATCCACCATCTCAAATGAACAACTAATAACCTGGAACTAAGTCCCTTCAGGCTCCATTTATGATATGTACATACTTCTGCTGCAGTGATGACAAAATACTCCATTTTCTCAGGACTAATGACCCTTCTATAATATGTACTTGGGGGCTGACACTCCTGTGGAATGATTCGTGTGTCAACAAAGTAACACAGTGCAACCACATTTGGAAAAAGTTTTACGCCTAATTACGGGCCAGGGATTTCAGCACTTCCTCCCTATAATAGGCCCCTCTGGCGCTCTATCAAAGCTG
Organism: Trachemys scripta elegans; assembly: GCF_013100865.1. NCBI lineage: Eukaryota > Metazoa > Chordata > Testudines > Emydidae > Trachemys > Trachemys scripta. The sequence goes on from NC_048303.1 coordinate 83,647,057, forward strand.
TGCAGCATGGTTTTGGTTGAGCACTTCTCTGCAGCTGGTTTGTTTATTTGGTTTTGGTTTGGCTTTTATAGTATAAGAGGAGCTCAGGATGGAGGTAATGAATATGTGACACTTCACTATGTGGAAATGAGATACTAGAGACTCATTGGCTCTATTAAGTTTTGTTGGTCCCATGACGTACTAAAGAGTAGTCTGCCCTTGTTATAACAAACACCCCCAAAGACAGACTTTCACCCCAATACACCTTTCAAAGAGGATTTGAAGCCTAGATACTAGTATGTCCTATAGCTTCCTGACACGGATTTTGACAGTGATGGGTTAATATATTTAGCACAAATAAAAAATGATTAATGAAGCTATACTTGGTTGTTTGCACCAATTGTATTAGCTATAGCATTTGCCTTACTAGAGGTTCTGGCTACATTTCACAGAATCATAAGGGCCAACAGGAATTTTTGATTATAAATGAGCAGACAAAAGGGACATGATCGGCCGGTAATCAGCTTGCACTAATCATGCCACATGCTTAGAGCACCTGCTCATATGAGCCCTCTGTCTACTAGAAAATCTGAGTATAGACTAGCTACCTCATCTGTAAGATAGCTTTGAAAAGTACAGTGTTTAGCAGAGATGGCTGGGAACTGTTCAACAAAACATTTTTTCATATAGAAAATGCTGATTTGTGAAAAATGAACTTTTCTGGTGAAAATTATCAGTTCTGATGGCCCAAAAGGAAATACTGGTCTGAAAGAAACTCCCATGCCTAGTGGTTAGGGCACTCACCTGTGGCACCTAACAGCCTAGCCAACTGATTTTGATTACACTTGTGGTTCAATATTAAAAATGTTCAAGAGGCCAAATACCCAAGTTTAGCCCATTTACAGTCTTAAATGAAAGGAATATAGTAGAAAAAGGAGCTATGCATACAAGGGAAACGGGGTTTTGATGAAATGTCTATAAGGTGGATCAGTGCTGGGTCCAGAACTAGTCAATATTTTTCATTAAAAGACTTAAATAATGGAGTGGAGAGTATCTTTGTAAAATTTAAGGATGACACCAAGCTCGGAGAGGTTGCAAGTACTTTGAAGGGTATGATTAGAATTCAAGACAACCTTAACAAGTTAGAGAAATGATCTCAAATCAGCAAGATGAAATTCAACAAACAAGTGCAAAGTACTACACTGATGAAGGGAAAAAAAAAATCAAATGCACAACTACAAAATGGGGAATAACGGCTTTGGCACAGGAAAATAGGAAGCCTGTTAAAGGCAAGATGTACCAGAACAAAGAAAATGTAAGTTCAGAGGTACCTTCACAGGTAACTTTTGCATATTATATTCTAAACAAGAGAAATAAGAAAAGGTACACCATTGTACCAGAAAAACGAGGCAAAAAGCAGATTGGTAAAGTTTAGTCATGGTGGGAAGCGGGAGGGGGAAGATGTACAGCATGCTTTTAGCTAGGATATAAAATGTGGGGGGAAGGGGAGGCTTATTTTAGAGCAAATCTTCTGTGTGCTGAGAGAAACAGCTTCCTGGAGGGAGTGGTATGGAATAAAAAAAAAAATGTAGAGCTGGCAGAGACCAGTGGCACATCAGCCCAAGCTTCTCTTCTCATGGCATTCAGCTCAGTCCTGGGCAGCCCTGCTGGGTGTGTCCTTGCAGCATGTGGTCTTATTGTGAGAGGGGGAATATGCAGGTGAGGCAGAAGAGAGCAAACTGCCTGAAACAAAAACAAAAGAGCGAGCGCAAGAGAGAGCGCGCACGAATGACTGGGGCAGGGCATAACACTAGGAGGCACAGGATGAGACACAGTCACCTATCCAAAAAGGAGTTCCAAACTGTTCTATCAGCACTATCTTGTGACACCTTCAAATGAGGCACACATTCGCACCGAGTTTGCAGAGCTTGCTGTTACAATACTTCCCTATCTCACGGGTAAGGCAGATTAAATGTTCTGAAACCACAACATCCTAAGAATTTTAAATTAAATGCACTAGCCATTTGGACATGATGCCTTTCACCATCTCCGACTATCCAGACAACCATCATCCACACCTTTGTTACCTTTATCCATGACTACCATTACGGACTGTAGAGCTACTGCTGAAGTCCACCTGGGAGATCCAATTAGTGCAGAACACAGATTGCAACCATCAGCTTGTTCATAGCAAACATGAACATCTAGCATTTATGTACACTGGCTCAGTTTGTTTCAAGGTGATGATTTTTAAGCCCCAAATGATTTGGGATGCAGTTACCTCCCTACCTCTTAAGATTGGCTGGGAAACATTTGTTGCCAAAACCTACGTTTGAATACTTTGTCACTAGTTCTAATCTTGTTTAGACCAGTAAAAAAAGACTGTGCATTCTGCAGAGTGACTCCTGATTTACACTTTTATGTGAAAGAATCAGGCCTTCTATGTCTAGTGGCAGGACTTTTTCAGCTGAAGGCCTTGATCTTTGAAATTCTCTCCCCTTGGTAGTCTATCAGAGCCCAAACGTAGTAGCCTTCAGACTACAAAGCAGGACATGAATATTTTATTCAATTGGCAGAGCAACAGCACTACAGAAATTAGTAAAATAATACTAATTATTTATTAGTCCACTGATCTATTTAGATGGCATGAAAAGAATCAAGTATGGATAGACATTCTTGGTAGCTTTATGGCCCCTTTGACAAAATTCCAAAGATATGTTAAAATCCAATTTACATGGAGTGAGTTTTCAATAAAATTTGCATTGAGGTAAGGAGAAAAGCAGAAAACTGAGTTGTTCAGAAAGACTTCAAATACGAGATTCAAAAGAAGCTAGGGGCAAACATTTACCATCCCTTTGTCTCTAAGGTCAGGCCTTCGAATCAGAGTTTACGCATATCCAGGCTGCCTCAGACAATGCTTTAATGCTAGTACCAGGATAAAAAGTTATAAGCAGAGTGCAGCATATATATCTGCACATATGCTTGCTAAACTTGTAATCCCACTTTTGAATAAATTAGTTAGCACCAATCAGTTAAATCCTAGCAAAAATAAATCACTAGTTTCATGTTTATTTCCTTTCTCCCACTTGCAATCTATCTTGGATCACACATGGGGGGAGGGGAAGAGGCCAGAGAAGTGGCGTGGTTTCCACCCTCAACTGAATCAAAGGCCACCCCCTAGCACACAATATACTCCATAACAAATACATTGGTCATAAACAAGCAAACCCCTCGCACTTACACTGTTATTTGCAGGGGAAGGGAGAATTGCAAACAGCTGTCTCTTGCATAGCTGTGGTCCAGCTCCAATGCCACTTCTCTCTATTCTGTTCAGCAGGCCCTTCCCCAAACAGGTTGATGAACTCCAGGCCAAGGCCATCCTCCAGTGAGTCTCTCTGGCCATGTGGTCTGTTACAGTTCCTCTACTCCCCCTGCCACAAGGGTTTCCTCTGGCTCTATTAGTCCTTTTACCTCCAGTATAAAAATCAGACTGCTCTGCCTCAAAAGCCCATCAAACATGGCAGTAGGATCCATGTTCAGGGTGGTGCTGAGAAGTTGGTCAAACTCCTCATAGTCGGGACAGGTTGACAGAGAGTTTCCAGTCCTGACTTCAGTGTCTTTTGCCTTGTGGTACACACCCTACAGGTTTTCTACTCTATACCTGCACTTAATTGTTATGCAAGACCTTGGTGTGCCTCTGCCCATCTAACAGTACACTGTGTTGAGGAGCTCCTGGATGAAGTCTCTATTCCAGAGCTGTTTGAATGAGATGACCTGTGCAGAGATGGAGCAAGCTACGTGGAACAAGGGATTTGAACACCAATCAGGTGTATATAAATGGGTAAGTGGCTTCCAGTGCCTAGAAGGTGAGTAGGTAGAAGAGCAGGAAATACAGCCTCTGGGGAATTCTGGGAAGGCACTGGAGGATTATCTCAACCCAAGCACTGTAACTCAGGCTTTAGCTGCATCCATATTGCAAAACGGGCAGGTTAAAGTCCTCCAGAAAGCAAAACCCAGGATCTAACCTATAACTCCAGCTGGGTAAGCAAATCCAGGTTCAAATATACATAAACCAGAGTAAAAGTTTGTGTGTGGACAGTAGGGGAAAATAGAGGGTTGGGCTGAAATCCAGGTGAGAGCAAGAGTTAACTCTGTGGTGAAGACTCTAAAGAGAGGGAGCATCATTAGAACATGATGCTCACTACTTCTCTGAAGGAAAGACAACTTTCCCCACTGAGTTTTGAGAGTTGAACTTTGTTTTGTTAGTTATGGTTAAACCAATAATCTAAAAATGAATTGTGCCAAATTGGAGTAAGTTTTAAATGCTTCTTTCGCCTAAACAATTCTAACTTCTGGAGAATGTTAGAAAGTTAATTTACCTTCTGCCTGACACGAAGTTTTGCTTCCATCACACAGGACTTCATGATTCCTGATCAGGAATTAAAATCTCAGATAGCCAGCACCTATGATGGGCTATAAACCCCAGGAGGCGCAAACATTACTGCCTTTTATGAGAGGGTACTAAGCTACTCTACTAAAAATCTTCAAAACAAGACAACACCACCACCACCACATGTAAAAAAAGACACTCAAGGAAAGTATTTGTAAGATAGTTTATTTTTCCTACAGAAAAGTTAAGTTGTTTACTATAGCACAGCACAGGGCATATTTGCTACCAAGAGTTTTCTTGTTCTTCATGGGTTTTGTAAAAAAATAGATTACAAAAATGAAGCATACTTTTTTACTCCCCACCTCCACTTGTCCCATTCAATCCTTGTAAAAAGGTGGGGATTTAAAAAGTGAGATGAAAGTTTTTAAATCCCCATCAAATTTTTCATAAATTCTTCCTCTGCACCCCAAAGAGTCAATACAAAATTCCAGCCTCCCTCCCATTTTCAATGGTTATTACTTTGTCCCACTCTATTCCCATGTTCAATTTAGCATAGTCTGAACAGGTCACTTAGGCCAAAGTTTTCAAACATGACTGAAGTTAGGTATCTAAATCCATAAAGCAAGCTATGCCATTTGGGAACTGGCCTGAGCGAGGATGGTGCAAGCTACTCCCCAGAGTCCCACTTTGAGCACAAACTGCAGTTGTGACCAGTCCTTGTGAAGGCAACACAATGAAAAGAGACTCCTTGCATGCTCTTTCTCCTTTCTGTACTCCACCCCAATCTCACCACAGCAACATAAGGGCCATTCACTATATGGCCCATTTTTAGCTTGATATTTAGACAAGGTTTTCAAAGGGATTTAGCACCCACAGCTCCCATGGAAGAACAAACAAAACAGGAGCTGAGAGTACTCTCCACCTTCAGAGATCAGGTCTCTTTGGGCAGATCTTCACTACAGGGGCGGGGGGGGGGTCGATTTAAGATACGCAAATCGACGTATCGCAGCCGGCTTACTCCGCTGTAGGGACGGCGGCAAAAATCGACCTATGCGGCTTCCCTTCAACGGCGCTTACTCCCACCTCTGCTGGTGGAGTAAGAGCGTCGATTCGGGGATCGATTGTCACATCCCGATGGGACGCGATAAATCGATCCCTGAGAGGTCGATTTCTACCCGCCGATTCAGGCGGGTAGTGTAGACCTAGCCTAAATTTGGGTGCCTACCTCCAGCACCCAAGTTTGAGAATGTTGGCTTTACCATCTCTGAGCTTCACTTTATCCACTTATAAAACACAGATTCCAATCGCTGCCCTGAGGTAAAGTGTTCTTTAAAGTACTCTGGGGATCTCATATTTCTGTATACTTGTATAATAAACTAATTGCTGCTGCTGTTCAGAATTAAAACTGACCTGTTCATGCAATGCAAGAGAAGTTTAATTACTGGTGTTACTAAATCCCATTCCCAAGCTGGTAGAGAGCCAGTCCATTGAAACAATGCCTAGCAAAAAAAAGGGAAGTCTGGTTGGTATATCCAGCACCAACAACTCTTCTCAGCAGATAGACAGGCAGATTTATTAATACACATTGAATGGCCAAGGAGCCAGTTAGCATTATTAGAAATAAATAAGGCTAAGATTTTGTCATGGTTATTTTTAGTAAAAGTCACAGACCGGTCACAGGCAATAAACAAAAATTCGTGGAGCCCGTGACCTGTCCGTGACTTTTACTAAAAATAACTGGGGGCAGGGCTAAGTAGGGAGGAGGAATGGAGTCCCATGGGTAGGGGGGGGGGAAGTGAATGACTGACAGGCTGCTGACAGCTGAAGTCACACAGGTCCAGTAAAGTCATGGAATCCATGACCTCCAGGACTAAATCATAGCCTTGGAAATAATTAACTAGAAATGGGAGGCAAGGGGAAGGGGAAGGGGAAATGTGGAAACGTAAGGCCTGAAGCATTAAATCCTCCTAACTATCACTAGGAAGGCACGGTAAGGAATAGAGCCCACTGCATGGCAATTGTACATTAATGAATGTTCTACACTCACCTGCTCAAATACCCAGTGTATTTAACACTAGGAACTGATGAAGTTTTAAAACCAATATAGGATTGAGCAGTGCACACATACCCATGGAATTTGCTTCATGGTACATTTTAAAGAGTCTCTTCCCTCTGTACTAAAGATGAATCAAGGACATACTGCCACCGCTTTTGAAATTGAATCTCCCTGATGTTTTCATAACACTACTAATTTGGGGGTGGGGAAAATTGCATGGTTTAATTTAGGTTTGGGATTCCTCAGCAATGATGCCTTCCCATAGACCTGACTGGGGGAGGGGGGCGGAAAGGGGAGAAATCTTTTACTAGAGTCCTAAAAATAAAGTGTATTACACACTGTCCTGCTATAGTGCCATTTAACTTGATGTAACAGATTCATCAACCCAAATATAAACAACTCTAAAAAATTGTGAGGTATTTTGACCAAACAGATGATTTGAAGGGCATGGCAAAGAAGCAATCTGAACAGCTGTCAAAAGGGCAGCCTTTCGACAATGTGGTTAATGTTCCACAGAGTTCCCCATTATGTGCCTGTAAACTGCTTTCCACAACGAGGTACTGCATGGTGATGTATTGTTTCCACATATCCATGCTCACTTACCCTATCATCTACATTAAAAATAACTTCAATAAGGGATATAATTCTCCATGATCAAAGCAAAACTGCAGTAGAGACAAATTCCATGCCCGTTCTTGTAAAGCTTTAAAGTTAATCTACACAATGCCAAAAATTCATTAATTAGTAACTTCTGCAATTAATAACTACAACATATTTATCTGAAATACATTTTTATCCTTCAGCAATCTGGACTGTCATATCCATAAACCATTCCAGACTGTGCTTGTTAGGAAACAAAACCATCTAGAGTTTTGCTAATGCTTTCCATATTGTGCATATTTCCTTTCAAATAAAGTTTCCTCCAGAACAAATTTCTCCTAACATTTTTTGAGGCAATATTTCCAGAGCTCATAATTCAGCCTAATATCCTACAAATTTAGAGATATAAAAATTAGCTGTTTAACTATCAGCAAAAGTTCCACTTAGGGAGATTGCAAACAGTAGCTACTGTCAAAGTTATATAGGGTCACGTGCTTTCCTCCAGTGTAAAGATACATTGGGGGGAAGGTGGGGAGAATCACGTGTGGGTTTTGATGTGAAACCACTGAATTAGATTCTGCTAACCTACCAACTGCCCTTCATCCTGTACTCACCCTCTACAGAACTAATGAGGTCATGGTAAAGAGTGAGACCATAAAAAGCTGCGAAGACCAATGATCCATTTTTAGATGATCTCAAGTCTGCAGCTGCTAAGCAGGTAAACAGAGGGACTGAACCATTTCACCAGGCACCTTCCAGGACCACCCCTGTGATAATGGCAGCATAACTGTTCATAACCATGCTGCCCCTGGCTGCCAGGCTGCGCTTGGTGGTCCTTCTCCTGTTGGCTGTAGACTCATTGACTTGAGTTAGATTACTTACATATGTAATTCATTTCATGCACTGTAAGACTTTGCAGGACTGGGCCACAGAGTACACAGGAGAGTCTAGGTATTTTCCACACATCAGCTACTTTTCATAACAGAGCGTGGGTAGGGATGGAGTGCCATGAGATGAATACCCAGCCCCCATGAAGACAGTGGGAGTTTTGCCATAGACTTCAATTTCACCCTTAGTGATTAAGAATACCACACAAGAAATGACATGGTGTTAGGTTCAGTAAAGGTTCAGGTTAGAGGATTGCAACCAACCCAAAATCTCTCACTATTATTATGAGAGAAGATCGACAAGTGCCACAGTTCCCTCTTCCCCCACTCTGTTCTCTTTCTACTCTATTCCCTCTTCCTCCCACTGTCTGCTTCTGCCGTCCACCAATTCCTTCTTGTTGGCCAAAGGTGGCTCAACACCTCCCTTGAAGTCCAGAGAAATACCTGTCCATACCCCAGAGGGCACTAATGTTCTCTGTGAAGAGAAGACTGCATCCCACACATCAGGAATCCCAAAACTCCTATCAGAAAACCAGGCTTTTTTCAGGGGCTGATGAAATTATACTCAAACCATGAATGTGATAAATTTCACAATATTTTATAAATAAATGATTCAACATTTTTTTTTCATTCTTTCCCCAGTTGATAGATCTGAGCATATAATTCAGGAACAGACACCAAGGGTGAAATTAGGCTGGTATGGCATACCAGTAAGAAGTCTCCACCAGTACCGGCCCGTACACAGCTGACGTTTAACATCGCAACCCCTTTTAACCCCAAATGGGAGTGGGGGGGGGAGGGGTAAAAAGGGGCAACTGCCCCAGGGCCCAGCAATTTAAAAGGGCTCAGGGCTCTCAGCCACCACCACCACGGCAGCAGCTGGAGCCCTGGGCCCTTTTAAATCACCGCCAGAGCCCCAGGCAGTGCAGGCCAGGCAGCGTGGATGGGCTGGCTGAGGTAGGCTGACCCCAGCCCTGCCCCTTCCACCTGAGACCCCATCCCTTTTGGGGGCCCAGAGCTGGCACCCGTACCAGTAAGTCATCTGTGCTACTTTCACCCCGATAGACACCTATTGTGGGTGATGTCTAAAATACAAGTCAACGTTTTATGATTTGTCCAGCCAACTCACTTTTTGCAAAAGGACCCAAATACCATCCTGCATTCAGAAATTGCTATTGCACCACCTATTGGAAATATAGGTAGAACTGAAAGAGAATCTTGGTCACTTACATAAGAGTTAACATTATTATTTCCTAGTGTTTGTTTTAATTATAATCAAGTCAAAAATGTTTTAAATATATAATTTTAATGCTTGAATGTTGTTTGTGTAGAATTTTAGAGAATACATAACTTACAAATGAGTCACCCTAATGTGCAAAGTACTGGAAATTGATGGTGATTTGAATAGAATGCTGTAGAACTATGCTGATTTATGCCACTGTTGGATCTGAACAAAAATGTTAAGCAGTACAAAGCAGATCCATATTGATACGAAGGATTTTGAGCTGCTCTATTTTGTTTCCAAGCACAGCACAGAAAAATGCTGCTCTGCCATCATTAACTGATAATAGGGGAAAAACCAAAATAAAATTAAATTGATAAGAAATAAGGTGGCAGCAGTAGACCATAACATTAAGATGCATAAGTTAACAAATATGTATATATTAAGGTGATGGTTTATAGTTCAAAAGTCTGGTAATTTAAGTGTGCAATCAATGTTGACATACAGCCAAGAGCAGTGAGATGGCAGTTCTAAGCAGTTTAACCTATGGCTAGCGTGTTGCTGGGCAAATATGGACTGAGGTTAGTTAAAGGTCACTCCAAAACTGTGAGGAGGGGTCAACTAGGCCTACTCAGTCCAAAAACATGTGCAGGTCACCATAGATTTAGCAGTTATGATTGGTCTACAAATATTGACCAATCAGCAAGGGTCTGAAGGTGATTTGAGGATAGGTATGCTAAATGATAGGATTGAAAAATAAGCCAAATCAGTCAGGCAAAAGTTGGTTGGCTAGGAGCAGGAGAAGATCAGAGAAACCTACAAGAGTAAAGAAGAGCAAAGAAGATGACCCGAAGGAAGAAGCAACTCAATATAACTATCTCCAACCTCCTTTGAGTCAAATTCTGCCCTGATTGACACTTTGATTTTAAATGGGTGGCACATTTTAAATCAGGGTATAATCTGGTGATCTGTAGCCTTGACATCCTCTCTCTATCTCCTCTCATCTTCTCACCACCTTTAGAACACCTTATGAACATCACTGCCTCTGCTGGAGTCCTCAGGCATATCTTCATCTCTTCTAGTCTTGACAATTGCAGCTTCCTCCGCTGTGGCCTTCCCAAGACCCAGCTCCTACAACTGCAGCATGAATGAGTGAATGAATAAATAAAAGAATAATAATAATGTGCAACAGTATTTCCTGATTTCTTCTCACACCAAAACATTCAACTGTTGTTCCCATGTTCAAATAATTCCATTGGCTACTCATTCATTTCAGGAGACCCCTCAAAACTGCCCAATTCTGAAATTCTCAGAAGCGCGCTCTCTCTCTCTCTCTCTATTTCCCTTCCAAGTCTCTCTGCTTAACAAACACTGGCCTCCTCTCCACAACTTCACCAGGGCAGCTGTAAGAGCCTTCTCTTTACTATAGTAACGGAGACCATTAATTTTGCCATATAGTTCACATAAGACATGCTGAAGAACATACAGTTGCATTTGCTGGTATTCCCTAGTGTGCTATAGAAAATAAGTGCCTTACCAAGAAAAATAGCTTATTGCAGAAACATCTGCATTAGCTTAACTTGAAATATTTTGCACCTGGGATAAAAATAAAAGTAGGATGCTTGTCAAGTATTTTTAAAATTTTAATCCTCAGATTTACTCTTGTCGTCAGCCTGTAGGATAACTTGAGTTATAGCTTCTGGATTCTAAAATTCCTGTCTTGAATTAATTGGCTTTTCTAGTATTCCACAGTATTACTTTTCCACAAAGAATAGATCCATTGAAATGTGACTAAGGTTTACTAAAATATACTGTCCTTTCTCCCAAGCATGAACTGAAATCCCTTTTCATTCATATTGCTCATAAAGTGATTAAGAAAGTGATCCTGATAATAGTAGTGTCTTGTTCTGTCCCCAGTTTCCAATGTCCTTCCCTTCAAGCAGGTAGCCATGTCATTTCATTCTTCTCATGTGCCGCCACCATCACCACCTCCTTCTGCTAACTCATATCACTGAATATTTTTTGTTCTCTACTTTTTTTCCCCCTTCTTCCCCCAGATAGCATGCTTCAGGCTTCTCTGGTTGTAAGAGACTTTTCCCCGTTATGCTTTTCTTTGGAAACCATCATCGTTCCCTGTCTTCTCTTGTGGCATACACTCAGAAGTAAAGGCGGGGAAAATACAAGTCTATTTCCTTCTACCTGGGATAAATTTACAAACGGATGATCTGGAGAACCAAGAGTAACACTGCTTTGGAGCAACAGTGTGTAGTATCATGTTCTGGGTTTTGAGAGTGCAGATATGATTTACCATGCCCTTTGGCAATATCTAAACCTCCTCCATAGGTTACTAAATAGAAGTTAAACTGAACAGAAACCCAATAAAGTCAACAGGTTCCCCCTCCCTACCCCAGTTCAAATGCCACACTTCCCATTTAATAGACATGCTTACTAAGCATTTTGGATGGGTAATTGGTAACTGAAGGTCCAAAGTATTTATTTTCATTGGTATTCATTTACTTCTCGCTTGATGGAGAAGACTCTCTATTAATAGGCATTTGATATGGGGATTAGTCTGAACCCTACATGTGAGAGTCAATCTGAAGATATTCTTTTTTCCTTCAGACTGCAGGTCATTTAGATGGCAGATGTTTGCTCAGATGGAAAAAGTAGAATCTGAACTATTTTATTTTAATTTTTATCCATATTGCGGTCTGGGGGAATACAAGTATCAAAGTGATCTTCAGAAATAAGTAGCTTATTTATATCCCTTTGAGGAAGTTCACTCAAGAACCCTCAGAAGCATTACATTTTAAAACGTTGACAATAGAAGATATACAGATTGTCAGACAACTAGAAATTAAAAGCAGCATTGGCAGTTCTAGATTACTTATTCTTACTAGCCAGCCTAGATAAGTGCCTTGGGGAAGAGATATAAAAAGGACCAAAGTAATGTTGGAGGGGCATTGAACAAGCTAAGTTTGTTTTTTTGTTTGTTTTTTGGGGGTGGAAGAAAAGTGGATGGATGGATTAAAAAAAAAAAAAAAATCTAAGACCTGAAACCTTTTTAAATCATGTAGAATCAGACATAACCTATAACCTGACTGGAATATGTGGACCAAATTAAAGCACAGATTTCAAGTTTCAACATTCTGAATTTTTCTACAAATATTTATGTCAATTGGGAAAGCTCTCACTAACTATGACACAAGCTATCTTTAATCTTTAGATTTGAAATTCTTTATCCATCAGCTTAGCATCATATTATTAAGAATGAAACCATATGTCACCTAATGACTCAGAGGAGATATTGGCATATGGAGTCTTTCACATCTTAGCTGCCGGTTTGAATCCAGCCCATGTCAGTAATGGCCAAAAATTGCTACCATCTGAAGGCTATTTGGTAGCCTATGTGAGATGAGTTGACCATCTCAAGCCAATTTGTAGAATTAGGATGTCTATCACAAAACCATTACCACAGATGCCTCTAATTGGCACACTTGTTCGTGCTCTCAGTGACAGGCCAAGGACTAAACAACCTTGGAGAGTGAGCTATCTTCTCCTTTGTAGAAACTGCAAACAAGGGATGAGATATTGACAGGTCAAAGCCAGAAGTTTGCACTAGTACTGTCCATCCTGTAGGGTGACATCTAGAGCTGGGTAAAAATTTTCAGCCAAGATTTTTTAGTTATTTTATTTAATTAGGCAAAAAATGCACATTTGGCAACACCAAAGTGTTTTGCAAATTTGTAGCAGTTTTGAAAATTTGTTTATTTTGGGAGGAAAAAAGCCAAAATTCTGAAAAAAAACCTTGAAATGTTTTGTTTTGATATTCAGAACCACACCGTTTCATTGTTTGGTTCAAGGTGACTATTTTTTTTTAAACCTCAAATGTTTAAAAAAATTCTCAAAATCTAAATACAACATTTCATTTCAGGTCAGGTCAAATAAAATTGTTTGACGAAAAATGAATTTAAAAAACTTTTTGATCAATCAAAAAATGGGAAAAAAATAATTGCCAGTGCCAACTGGAAAAAAATCCATAATTTGCTGAGTTCTAGTGACAGTGCTAGACACTGAAGTGGTGAAGTCTTGAACTTTTCACAAGCACAAATATTCATTTCATTCCCCTTTCTTTACAAATAGAAAAAGGGACAATATTACCAGTAGAAAAGATTAAAATGCTAGAACAGCAAGCATAACAGGATCCAAAGTTATCTTATTGTATAATGGGTAAAACGGTAAGTGGGTAAGAAGCAGTTAACATCTTTTGAAATAGCATCCCTGAAGTAGGAAAGAACTGAGGGAGTAATGTTAATATGTCGATTGCTTTGGTAGAACACCAAAGAAATTCTATAGCCTCTTTGGGGAAAAATTACTGGAAGACCTATCCCAGATGATCAACAGGGAAAATTCTAGAATATGACCGCTCAGTTCTCTTTGCAGAAAAAACATTATCTATATATATGGTATTTTTGATAGTTAGATTTAAAACTCTTAAAACTGTCTAATGCTGGAAAAATCTGAAGACAGAGGGATGTGCATATGCACTGGCTACTGTAGAACTAGAAAACATGGAGACCAGGAAGATGAACAAGTTAATTTACACTGGGCCTAATCTGGTTTCTAATTAAGTCAATAGGAGCATTGCCATAGAGATGGTCAAGAATGGGTGTATACTGCAGAAGAAACTAGAAGACTACTTTGAGAACAGGGCTATTCTTCCTGAACAGACTTCTTGTGTCTCATAAGGTTTGTTTTGTGCTGGCAGCTTTTTTCTGATCACAGCCTGTGGCTCAAACATACATACCAGAAAGCAACACTGTTTAATTAGTCCATTTTGTAGCTATTATAAATCAATAGTTATAGAAAAAATACGTACTATACAAAACAAGTATTAGCCTGACAGTGTCCTTTTAAAAAAAAAAGGAAAAAAAAAAAAAAAGACTATAGATAGTCTAGTTATTACCATAATGCAGGCCATCCGAATCCTTCTTGTGCTGTCAAGTGTCGCTTGTGGCACAAACAAGGCTCTGCCATCTGTCTATTCTGGACCACTCTTTGCATGTTCTCTATGTGGTTATGTCCCATAAGTTTTCTTTCTCCGAGTAGTGTTTGATGGCGAGATTCTTTCAGTTGGCCCTTTTTGTGGTTTCCTCCAGCTGCCCAATGGCACACCTGCCAGGACAAACACTATGGGGCTTCATTCTTAACACGTCCCAGATACTTCCACCTTTTTAAAACTGGATAGCTTTAGAGATGAAGTTGAACTGTGATGAATCTCAGCATGTGTCATATTCATTCCATTTAATACCTGTCACGTTTAAGGCATTTGCTTTTGAATAATTTAAATAACTAAATGAGATTATATTCATTAATTCAATACATTGCTATATGCTTATTTCCTCTTTGCTATTTACGCTATTTACTATTTGCCTTTCACTTGTCTTAACCACTGAAGTGAGACTCGCCAGTTATATTTAGAACTTTTCTAGTCAGTTGGCATCCCTCTCCCTCTTCCATGCACTGACAGACACAGAGGTTTGTGTCTGGGTTGCAAACACTACAAGGGACAGTTTAAAGTTTATATATCTTCATTTAAAACATTTTTAAAGAAAATAAAAAAATGTATATTAGGTTTGGATTAAAAACACACACACAAACTAAAGTTTGAGCCTAAACTGGCAATAATCTTTAAGAACTACAGTACAGGTAGTAAACACACTAGTCAATAAACAGAGCAATCGTACTGAATAATGATAAACAGACATCTATATTTAAATGTAATAGTGTCCATCTATCTGAACATTTGGCCCTGTACACAATTAAAAACACCGCAAGAGTAACTATCCTTAGTGCAGTTCGAATACCAAACAGGTTTTAAAAGTCAGGGGAAATGGCATCGTTCTAGGATAGGTAATTGAGCAGCCTGATGGGTCTGGCTCAGCAAGAGAGTTTTCAAGTAATTGATTTTGGTGTCAAGGGCAGGGATTTTTGAATTTGAAGTGGTTATGGCAAAAGGAAGACCATATTGCAGCTGGTACTTGGACGGGAGGACTAGCAATAGAGAGCATGCTGTGTGCCTGGAAGAAGGCTTGTCTCCCCTCTGCTGTACTTGAAAAAAAGTAAAATATTTCACGGTAATTAGGTAAATGGTTGATAAAATGCACGTATCCATCACTGAACAGAAAGAACAGCCTGCCATCCCTCCTTCACAGATGGGTTTGGTTAAATAGTCAGACAGGCTAGGTGTTAATGTCCAATCAGATGTGAACACAAGCGTTCCATCCTGTAAGGTGGATTCCTACATCAAGGCGTGGAAGTGTATCTTACCTGTTTTGAACCTCTGATCAGCAGTGACATTTTTTCCCCATTGATACAGATATAAGTTAACTGGTTAATCTTTTTCCAGACTTCTTCATATCAATGACATCCAGTCACTATGTAGACATTAAAGCAGTGGTTCCCAAACTTGTTCTGCCACTTGTGCAGGGAAAGCCCTTGGCAGGCCAGGCCAGTTTGCGTACCTGCTGCTTCCGCAGGTTGGGCCGATCGCGGCTCCCAGTGGCCGTGGTTCACTGCTCCAGGCCAAAGGGAGCTGCTGGAAGCAGCGGCCAGTACGTCCGTCAGCCCGTGCCGCTTCTAGCAGCTCCCATTGGCCTGGAGCAGCAAACTGCAGCCACTGGGAGCCGCAAATCGGCCCAACCTGCGGACGCAGCAGGTACACAAACCGGCCCGGCCCACCAGGGTCTTTCCCTGCACAAGCGGCGGAACAAGTTTGGGAACCCCTGCATTAAAGACATGTATTTTAGCCTGAAATTAGACATGTCCTGTTTATACATAGTCAGGAGAAAGGAAAAGTCATTCAGATTCCAGGGTAACACGAGTTAGTGTCAGAAATTCTAGTATCTTGAACTTTTGTCTGGACAAAATGTCAAAATATCAATTCTCTCCCTCCATGGAACAGAAAGTTCAGAAAAATTCTATTTGGAAATGTCAAAGCACTTTATTTTGGCTAGGTTTGACACTAAACAGAGTCCACCAGAGCTGCCACAGTAGGGAGTTGCAGTTCAGGTGCCTCATGCCCCTGTAGTCTTCTATAAGCTAGCCTCCCTGACTGGACTACATTTCCTATATGGAGTCTGGTGGCACCTTAAAGACTAAACAGATTTATTTGGGCATAAGCTTTCATGAGTTAAAAACAAAAACAAAAAAACCACACACACACACACACACACACACACCTCACTTCTTCAGATGCATGGAGTAACTTTCACTCCATGCATCTGAAGAAGTGAGGGGGTTTTTTTACCCACGAAAGCTTATGCCCAAATAAATCTGTTAGTCTTTAAGGTGCCACCGGACTCCTTGTTGTTTTTGTGGATACAGACTAACACGGCTACCCCCTGATACATTTCCTATGATGCACCACAATGGATCAACCATGCAGTGCCTTGTGGGAGAGCCTGGCCCATAGAGAAGAATGGCGACCCAAGTAGACTGGAAATATATTTATGCATACAAACAGTAAGCTTTCATAATGTACCTAAGTTAAGTACTGTCAAACAAACACTTACTTTTATCCCCAGATTCCCTGTCTGGGCTTCACAAATGACCACACACTCTTCCAAGAAAGTATATATCCTAAGTCAAAAATTCTGTCCATTCTGATTGCCACATAGGTCAATAAGCTTGATAGGAATGGTGTTGGGGAAACAAAGTACAGTACACTCAGTATTTACCCCCATGTTGAAAGGAGAAGAGACCAGGGAAGAAAATTTAAGAGGTAAGAAGACCTGCCCATCACTATGTTTCTAAAGCCATACATTTCTTCATGTGAAGTTGTTCTGCTCAAATTCTGCATTTACCCAGTTTCCTAGTTATTTGTTAGAGCCTCTAACTTGTGAAATTTTTACCAATTCATATGATGCATCTCTACCAACTTGATCAAGACTTTTTATGCTTTGGAAATGTCCTTTTATATCCTTCTCAGAGTTTCCTCAATTCTAATGAGCCCCAACTCTTATGTTTTTATCATAGACTCTTGAGACATATGCCCTAATATTATTACATTCTGGATACTGGGTATCATCTTTATTGCCCTATGCTGCACCCTTTTCAAGGTAATAAATAGCTTTTTTGTGGCATGGTGATTGGTACAGCACACAATATTCCAGTTGGGAGACAAAATTCTGATCTCCTTACACCCTCAAGGCACTTTACACAGGTTGAATATGAGCATAATTTGGCCTAGGGAGTCTTATAAAGATCTAGAATAATAGTATGACCTAAACAGTTGGTTCTCTACTCTGTACTAATGTAACCAGGTAAACAACTACAATGACTCTAGTAATGTTTTTGTTGCTTTTATAATTTTACTGTTTAATCACATTTCCAGGGGAAGTTTTCCTTGGTAAAAATAAGTCTGCCTTAAATATTATTTGCTATTAATACTAACTGCTTGAAATACTCCACTGATATATTGATGGAAGAAGTCGAGTATAAGTACACTATAGATCAAATTATCTACCCGAGATGGTGGGCATATTAAGATCACTTGAACTTCATGTGCATGATCATTCTGCTAAACATACTAGCTGTGCTGCTGACTGCAGCATTTTGAAAGACACTTGAAATTGCTGCTTAAAAATAAAACACACACATTGCATCATTGAGTATGCAGGAAATGAAATGTGTTACCTCTTATCAATTTCAAATTAGGTTCAGCACATAACTGTATGAAGTGAGCACACCTAGCAATAGTTTAAAAAGCGTACTGGGGAGACAAATATAATCAAAAGTAATCTGGTGTTAAGCATATTGAAAAGCCTTTCATTAGCCAGGGATGGGCTTGATTTATTCATATGCTGTGCAACATATGTTGCTTATACTGTGGTCTACAGCAAATAAGTGTTTCAGTTTCTGATTGATGTTTTGGCATGCTGCCTGTTTTCAATTTTTCATTGTGCAAGGCAGGTATTACAGTCTCTGTGGTTGCTGGCTGTCAGTGTTGCATGGGCCTCTTAACATTATAGAGGACACACCCTTTGAGGGGAAAAAAGACTTTAGGTGGCAATCCCACACTTCTAAACAGAAGGAGAATGGTCAGGAAAGGCAGTACAGCAGGACTGGGCTCTGTTACGCACTTCCGTGGGCATCTCATTTGGGGCCAGATTTCTAAAAGTATTTTGGAAATTCCAGTAGATGCCTATCAGCATCTTTAAGTGCTGAAATCCCCTTCAGTGGGAGTTAGGCACTTAGTGAGATTTTCAAAAGTACCTAGGTACCTAAAATGCCTTTACAAATCTGGTCCTCAAGTTCTGTGCCTCAGTTTCCCCATCTGTAAAATGGAGAAAATAATGGTTTCTTTCTCCCATCTGTCTTACCTGGTTTGTAAGCTCTTTGGGGAGATTATATATATAGGTAAAAGCCAGGCTCCATTTAAATCAATGGCAGTTTTGTCAGGGCTCTGGTGTTGGTGCGGTTCTCTAGGTCAGTGGTTTTCAAACTTTTTTTCTGGAGACCCAGTTGAAGAAACTTGTTGATGCCCACGATCCAATGGAGCTGGGGACAAGGGGATTTGGAGGGGCTCAGGGCTGTGGTACAGGGGTGAAGGCTGTAGGGTGGGGCCAGGAATGAGGGGTTCGGGGGGGGTGCTGGGCTGGGGCAATGGGTTGGGATGCAGGAGGGGGGCAGGGCTGTGGGCTGGCAGTGCAGATTCTGGGGTGGGGCCAGGGATGAGGGGCTTGGGGTGCAGGAAGGGGTTCCAGGTTCGGGGGGGGGGCTCAGGGCTTGGGATTAGGGTACAGATTTACCTCCGGCAGCTCCCAATCAGTGGTGCAGAGGCAGACTTCCTGCCTGTCCTGGCGCCGCAGACTGCACTGCTCCCTGGAAGTGGCCAGCAGCAGGTTTGGCTCCTAGGCAGAGGCGTGCAAGCAGCTCTGCATGACTCTCGCCTGCAGGCACCACCCCCTCCAGTTCCCATTGGCCGGAGCCAGTGCTCAGGGTGGGGGCAGTGCACCAAGCCCAGTGGGCCCCCCCCCCAGGAGCTCAGGGTGGGGGCAGTGCATGGAACCCCATGTGCCCCCCCCCCCCCCCCAACACACACACCTAGGAGCCGGACCCACTACTGTCTGCTTCTGGGGCACAGCGTGGTGTCAGAAAAGATAGACACTAGCTTGCCTTAGTTGGGCCGCACTGCCGACAGGACTTTTAATGTCCCAGTCGGCGGTGCTGACCATAGCCAGGCGACCCAGCGCCTTACATGCCGCAACCTAGTAGTGGATCACGACCCACAGTTTGAAAAACACTGCTCTAGGTTGTACCATAATAATACTAATTATAATAGCTTCATATTTTTATGCTTATCAAGTCACCAGTCAAACAAATATAAACATGCATTCTTGATTAGAAAACTCACCAAGACACAGTTTAACTTACAATGAAAGGTGGATATTTGAAATACCTTCTGTGGGTATGTTGAGTGCCTTTCACAAGTCAGAAACTGAAAGGTAGATGCTTTGATGCATTGTAAAACTCCCATGCATTGTATAAACTCATTATGTGCAGAGTACAATCAAGCAGAGCAAGAGCATAATGTGACTTGTTCCTTACCTTGCCAAAATGGGTAGAGTGAGCTCAACTACATGCCAGATGCACAAATGAAGTCTTTACAGATGTGTACAGTTCTTGAGCAGCTTTAGGCATCTGGAAGCTAGAGTCATCATTGATGAAACAATGATACTACTTGGTATCTAGAAAGCACCCTAAAGCATTAGCTAAATACTCCTAATATCTAAGTGAGGTTGGGAAGTAAACTTAGATGTCCCAATTTTACAGAGGGGGAAGTGGGCAGAGAAAGGCTGTGTAGCCTTGGCAAATCACATCACATCAGTTGCAGAGTCAGTATTAGAGTTTAAGAACATCTAACTCTGTACCTACTACAAAAAGAAGAACAGGAGTACTTGTGGCACCTTAGAGACTAACAAATTTGTTAGTCTCTAAGGTGCCACAAGTACTCCTGTTCTTCTTTTTGCGGATACAGACTAACACGGCTGTTACTCTGTACCTACTACCTATTTCTACAGGCCAAGCTATCTATATAATAGTCAAAGTACTAGTAATAATTCACATCAGCTGCTAAAATGCCTCTAGAGGTATAAATTGAAATCTAGGATGTGGACTTGGGAGGAAGAAGGGGAGGCAGTTGACCCACAGAAATACAGGAGCAAGGCCATTTTTTAACAATGCTGAAGAATGCACTTGAGAGGAGTATACAGCATCCACAACATTTTGCATCTATGTTAAAATATTAGACATGAAAAATGCATAGGAGACACGGTAACCCTGGCATCCTTAACAAGTGTTCTTGTGATTTCAAGGGAAGGAATAGAAGCTGAGTTTCTTCTCTGCTTCCTCCATCTCCCAGCCCACACTCCCTTCCTATATTACCTTTTCTTTCTCCTTCCCACCTGCTGATCTTCCTTGCTTCTTTGACTCCACACTCAAGAGGGTGCTTGCCATTCTGGGTTATAGAAAATAGAGTTCCTACCTGTGAAAAAGTGGGTCAGATTACTGTGCTGGGGAAAGCCTTCCTGATAACAGAGCTTCCCTTCTGCCCAGCCCAGGACCCCAGAGACCTCCCCAAGTCCTAGGGGACTGGCCAGATGTGCAGCTGTTTACAATTTGCATGTGCGGGCATGCTCAAGTTCTGCTTTGAACTGAGGTGGAATTGAACTGGAGAAGAGTATGATCTAACAGACAAGATTCACTTGGAACCTTTATTCCTTCCCTTCACTGAAAGTAATCATCAACTGAATTACAAATAACGACAGTCACTTGTATTTGAGATGCAGGCTCATCTGTGTCAATGACATGATACCTTTTGTTTATACAAGTATAATAGTGATAAAGAAAAGAGATTACATTTAATTAATTTTACACATAAATTTGGCAATATTAAAACATTGTAGCGTTAAACTAAATATCAAGATTTAGGGAATTCACAGCTTTGGCACAGGGAACATTTTTATATTCTATTTTGCCTACAAACTTTAAAGTGCATCTATACATTTAGCCAATTAAATGAGATGGAAACCTAATTTTAACAAACAGCACCATCTAGTGGAGTCCTTTTCTAGCTAGTAAACTGCAAAGACCTCAAGGAGTGTTTATTTAGGAACAAACCTGTTCTAGCCGATAGTTCAATGATATTTTATTTTCCTGTTAATAATTAGTAGCCTTAACAAAATTAAGTACAAATGATCTTCTGGGGCACATATGCAACATAATGTCTTGAATATGGATTGCATAAATAGTTGAGAATTTTAGTACTTAGCTCAGTTGGGTCTAGGCCTGGATAGCTCAGGGGATTAAGATACAAAACCTATACACCATAGTTTTGAATCACAAGTAACAATAATCCGGGTTATTCAGTGGCATATGTGAAATGGGTCCAGTTCCTAGTTGACTGAGTTTCACATCATAAATCCACAACAAGTGGCACTAACTGTCAAACACTGACTGGAGACTGAACTACTGTTAAGCATACAGAGGTGGCCCCTTCAGATTATGGTTGAAGGGAATTGGTGGGTCAGTGAGGGGAAAGCTTGAGGTGCTGCTGCTTATGCTAGATTAGCTACCCGGATACAGACTGGGGCTTCGTTTTTCAGCCCTGTCAATCCAACAGCTTTCCCCAGTGCCAAAATTACTTTAAAAATTAAGAATTTTAATACTAAGAACTATGGAGCTATTTTTCTTGAGATCAATGAGTGCCTGAAGGAAGAGTCATATAATCACAGAGTTTAAGGCCAGCAGATCATCTAGCCTGACCTCCTCTATACCAAAGACCACCAGAATCACCCAGCACCCACACACTAAACCCAACAACCAAAGTTAGGCCGAAGTATTACAGCCCTCAGGAGACTATACTACAATGTGCCACAGGCAGAGAATAGGAGGGACCAAAGTGCACCAATACCTGAGGTCTCTGCAGTGGTAGGGAAATGATTAAGTGAGATATACCCAGATAATCCGGGCAAGTGACCCGCACCCACATACTGTAAAGGCCAATTCCTTACCGACCCCACATAATGGCAATCAGCTAGACCCTGAGCAAATGAACAAGAACCAGCCAGCCAAGTACCTTATATAAAGAATGCTCAGTGCCACCTCAACGCCCTGGCCCTCCCCATCCAATGTCCTATCTCTGGCCATGGCCATCCCTGATGCTTCAGAAGGCAAATGATAAAAAAAAACCTAAACAGAATATGTTACCCTTCCTGATCCCTGTAAGTGGTCAGCTGAAATCCTGAAACATGAGCTTTTAGGAACATAAAATATAAACTTGAAGTGAGCCCCAGGGCTATTGAGCCTGCCCCCCACCTTTACAAGCAACCCCGCCAGACAATCCCACTCATAAATGCATCCAGCTCTCTCAAAACTAATTAAGTTGCCCTCACAAATCCTATTGGGAGGGGCTGATTCCAGAACTTCCCTCCCTTCCCTGATGGTTGGAAACCTTCTTCTAATTTCCAGCATTAATTTATTCATGGCTAGTTTATACCCATTTGTTCTTGTGCCAACTTTGTGCTTTATCTTAAATAGCTCTTCACCTTCCCTCGTATTTATAAACGGCAATATCACATCTCAGCCTTCATTTTGTTAGGCTGAACAAAGCAAGCTCTTCCAGTCTGCTCTCATAAGATAGGCCCACCATTCCTCTGATCAGCTTAGCAGCTCTTCTCGACACCTGTTCTAGTTTGAATTCACCTTTCTTGACCAGAATTGTACACAGTATTCCAAATGAGATCTTACCAATGCCTTGTAAAATAGCATTAATACCAGCAGCAATCATAACATCAGAGAAATAAGTGGATCTGTAATGTTTCTTATTCTTTGCATTGTTCTTCTTCAAAGTAATTTCAGTCTATTGCCATTTAATTTAAGATACCCAATCTTCTTCTATAGAGCTGATCAATAGACAAGGCAGGTATTCATCCTACTCCAAGAATCTGTAGGGATAAATGGAAATGCCATGAAATGGCTCACAGCCCTCCCCCTCCCCTTCTATCTAACCCAGAGGGTGTTTGGACAACTGTTCCTCTACTTCCAAGAGTCAGTCCTCTCCTCAACATGATTTAGCATCTTTCTGTGCAATTCAGAGAGCTAGGAAGTCAACAGGAGCTGAAATGGCAGCAAAACAGTGATGACATCCGGCTCTACAGATCTTTAATGTCAGAGTTAAAAGGCATAATCTCCCAGCTTTCATAGTGCTTAGCCAAAAATCAATATCTGGATTAAGAACTGGCTAAAGCTGAACTCGGAGAAGATTAAGTTGACAGGCAGTAGTAGTGAGAAGCTAAATTGGTAGGAATGATGATCAACCACCACCTCCAGGGTCTCTAAACTGGTGACATTTCAGGACCAGGGATACATGTGCTCCTCTGGCTGAGTGCTGGACATATGACCACACCAGGAGGAAAAGAGAAGGCTGATGCCTCAGACCTGCTATGTGGGAAAATGGCATTCAGAAATGTCTGATGTGATGTTCCTTTACAAGCCACAACCAGCCATGCACTGAGCACAGACAGCCATTTGATCTGCAAGGTGATGGTATCAGAGGTGGCAAGAAGCAACATCTGTACCAAGAAGCAGTAGCAGGATGGGGATGATGAACAGTAGCAGCATCAAGGGTGGTTGAGCAGCAGCAGTGCCACAGAAGATGACAAGAGGCAACACCAGAGCAGGGGGAAGGGGACACAGCAACAGGAAATAGTGGTGAAGGAGAACTTGCATGTTACCAATTGCACCAGAGTGAGCATTTACTCAGTGCTGGGTTGATGATCTCATGAAAGGGAGTAGGACTGTTGAGCACCATGACATGGACTTCTGAGAGAACATGCAACTGCTGACCAGTCACAGATGGAAAGCATGTCCAATCCTTTTATTGAATTCAACCAAGCTCCTATCCTAAACAGACATCTAGTGGCTATTATATTGCCTTTGAAACAAAAGTCTTTCCTTTTATCATTTTAAAATTTGCTGACTTTCAATTTGTTCAGATTTCTCCTTTTTCTTACTTTATGGGAAAGGGTAAATGGGAGAGTGAGTTTTCCCTCTCTAAAACAAGGTTTGACTAATGTATTTTCATTAAAGCTTGCTCTGCAAAGACAATGCCACTTTGGGGGAAGGAGCTAATTTGTTTTGTCTCCTTTTCACAGAGTTTACTCACCACTGGGGAACCACCTTGTGGCGGCATCTGGGGATTAGCTCTGCCCAGTCAGATGCCTTCCTTTGCTCAGCAGTGCCACAGCCCCTCTTGCTCTCCAGGAGTCTCAGGGGCACCTCTTCATGGCTTTACCCTCCAGCCAGGTCACTACAGGTCATAACAGAGTCTCACTGGACCAGCTGTTCAGGTACCATCCCAGGTAGTCCTCCAACTCAAGACTGTGCCACTTTCTCAGTGGCTGGTAGTAGGAAAACCCAGGCTGGCCAGCTACTCCAGGTTCCAACCCAGAGATCCTACAGTCATCAGCCAAGGTCTGCACCATCTCAACTCTTGCTGCCATTTCCCTGTTCTTCTTCCAGCTCCAACCTCTGCAGCATTCTTGCTCCCCCACCCCTCTGAGTAAGCTCCTTCCCTCAGGATCAGGCTCACAGGGCTTCTGCTTCACCAGACCCAGAAAGTGACTACACCCCTCCATACTTCTTCTCTCACTTCTTGCCATATAGAAGCCACTGCTTACTCCTGCCCAGATGGGCTACATTTTCAATTACTGCTTGTCAGTCAAGCCTAAATTTTCCCCCAGGTGCAGCCTACCAGATAAAACAACCCTTTCTGAGACACCTTAACCCCTTTAGGGATAATGTAGAATGAATACCTCATCACAGTCAGACATGATCATCAAAATCATCACCTCCGCTCTAATTTCAGAATCTTTACTGGTCATGATAAATAAGACAGAGAACACAGCTTGAGTTTCAGATCCCTGTTAGAATTTGCAGGACTGGAAGTTAAAAAAAATTACTGAAATTTAGCACACAGGGATGTCACTAAAAGAACAAATATGGTGCCCTATAATGTCAGTGATACAGTGTTGGACATACTGTAGTGATAGAAGCTAGAAAAATAGATTACATAAATAATTCTCTTTTCTAACTACTGTATACATGAGATAGCTTTTTGGAACCAGAGAAATATGTTATGTCTAAAAATACTAACCTCTTTGCATTGTTCACAGAGCTTTTTCTTATGACCATCGTAGGTTATGTTGATAGATTAGATTAGTCATTGACAACAATTGTATGCAGTGTTATTGTAGCTGTGTTGGTCCCAGGATATTAGAGAGACAAGGTGGGTGAGGTAATATCTTTTATTGGACCAACTTCTGTTGCTGAGAGAGAAGCTCAAAAGCTTGTCTCTCTCACCAACAGAAGTTGGTCCAATAAAAGATATTACCTCACCCACCTTGTCTCTGTAATTGACAACAACTGGCATTCAAGTTTTCTTCCTATGTACAGCCAATTCCAGAATTGTTTTGTGCCCTTGAATTGTAGAGGCCACAAAATATAAAGATTCTTGGCTCTTGCACAGCTAAATAATTATCACTTATTCTGGCAACAGATATACAAAGGGTAAAAATCACATGTCCTAATCACATTTGTACACATATTAATTTCCTCAGAATACAACTCAGCTTCAATTTAACTTTGAAACTCATACAGCTGCAAGATGCAATTATATAAGTAGGATATAAAACTGAACAAGTCAGAACACAGTAAAAACCCTGAAAAAGTTTCACATACTCAGAAAAAGTAATAAGCAAAACTGATTTATTAAGCTACCTGACATACAGGGTTGTATTTTACTGTAGCTATATTGTGTAAGCTAAAATATTACTGTACATTATTGCAATGAAAATGAGTTTAAATGTCCTGGAGCCGGTGTCCTGTGCTACCACACAAGAACTCTATGTTTGATTCCAGGTTCTGGTTATTATTATTTATAACTGTAGTGCATAGGATCCCAAACCAAGATTGGGAGCTCCATTGTGCTATGAAACATAGCAAGAGACAGTCTCTCACTTTCTGGACTAGTAGGGGTTGAGAGCACCATATGAACATAGATTATCTCAACACTGTTATCCAGGAGTCTAACAATATAACGGGTAAACCATCTGTGTGTGAGAGAGAAAAAAAAAGTGGTTGGGGGGTGGTTACATTTAGATCAGGTCTCTCGAACTCCAGAAAATATTCGAAGGATTCTGTTTGGAAATCAGAGGAGGTTGGTGCCCAGCCCCACTCCTTTTTCCATGGCTTCCTAACAAGCATCTCAGTAAAGTGTGTTTATTTAAAATCAGCAAATTGAATTGAGATTGTTGTACAAGCACCCCTATAGGCCTGTAATAACAGTAAGCACAAACCATCACCAGAGCATGGCAGCCAGAAACAGAGAGTGGACCTAATCTGCCTTCAGCTACACTGGTATAAATCCAGAGTAACCCCCTTGAAAAATAGTGGAATTCCTCCAAATTTATACCAGTGTAACTGATGGCAGATTTGGCCCAGCTTGTTCAGTGGCCGCCAGGGCCTAAAATAAACATGCAGTGATGCACAGATGTGCACTGGAGTTTGAAAAACATGCTCTGTCTTTTTTGAAAGCATGCACCATGAATATTAAACAACCCTCTGCCATTGCTGCCAACAGCACTATGTTCTCTGTTACATGCAGCATTCTTCAGAATTCTAATGACAAGTTAAATTCTAACATAGAACAGCCAGGTAAAGGTTCAGGGAGCAGTGACAAGCTATGGTGTCTAAGGGGTAAAAGACTCTTCCATCAATTTACAGATTCCTTTCTTTTTTGGGTCTGGGAAGCCAAAATAATTTTTTCCAACAGACCACATCTTATATCTAAATTGATCCATTTTTATCAGCATTAGAGGTTTTGGCAAAGGATTCTGATTGCCAAACTGTGCAGTTTCCTCAGGTCTATTTTTCCTCTTTCCTATTTCTGCTTGCTGTCCCACTACCCTTGTAAAAGAATGGGTCAACCAAATGGTCATAAAGACAATATATGCATGGTGTGTTGCATGAAAACTAGAATCTACAACTCCCCTGGTGGCCACAATTTTCTAGTGACCTTACAAATGTGTTGTGAATGTCTTTGCAATTGGATTTCAAGGCAGGAAAGTGATAAAATGATGTTTTAGAGTAAATGTTTAGACAGCAGGGTAGTGGTAAGAGAGTACTGTGGTGATGTGACAAAGGACTGTTTGAATGACTAGAAAGTGTGCACAATGCCCTACATCCCTACCACTCATCCACTAATTAATCTAATTTTTTACTTAGGTCTTCCTGAAATATATCATATCTAATACTTTATAATAAACTAAGAGATATGAGAGGACTCCAAGAAGTCACCTCAGCTTCCAATTTATCATTTTGCAACAATGATAAAATTTAACTATAGTTTGTGATTGTTTATCTGCTTGAAAGAGCTTATTTTTTAATATCAATCATCTTAGATCGGGTAGGCAAACTACGGCCCACGGGCTGCATCTGACCTGGCAGCCATTTTAATCCGGCCCTCGAGCTCCCACTGGGGAGTGGAGTCTGAGGCTTGCCATGCTCCGATGCTCTGCGCGGCTCCCGGAAGCAGTGGCATGTCCCCCTTCTGACTCCTACGTGTAGGGGCAACCAGGGGCCTCTGCTCCGCACACTGCCCCATGCACTGCCCCCGCAACGGTCTGTGGACGGGGCAGCGTACAGCAGAGCCACCTGGCCGCGCCTCTGCGTAGGAGCCGGAGGGGGGACATGCCGCTACTTCTGGGAGCCATTTGAGGTAAGCGCCACCTGGAGCCTGCACCCCTGAGCCCCCCCCCCCCCCCAGCACCTCAACCCCCTGCCCAAGCTCTGATCCCCCTTCCACCCTCCGAACCCCTCAGTCTCAGCCCAGAGCACCCTCCTGCACCCCAAACCCCTCATCCTCACCCCCACCCCAGAGCCCGCACACCCAGCCAGAGCCCTCACCACAACCCCTGTCCCAGCCCGGAGCCCCTTCCTGCACCCTGAACTCCTAATTTCTGGCCCTACCCCAGAGCCCACACCCCCAGCCAGAGCCCTCATCCCCTCCTACATCCCAACCCCAATTTCATGAGCATTCATGGCCCACCACACAATTTCCATACTCAGATGTAGTCCTCGGGCCAAAATGTTTGCCCACCCCATCTTAGATGGTAGCAAATTAAAGTTAATACTATCTAGTCTGTTCTTTGTTAGAGATGGTGCCTTCTGTTACTGTGGCCTGTGCTCCAGAAGGCATATGCCATGGACCGTCATTTTCAATGAGTTCCAATGTACATTTAAACCCTTGTTAAATATCCATTTCTAACTGTCACTTTTCAGTGAATATTTGCTTGAATAAGCAACCATAAAATGTATTTTATTTCTGTTGCACTGAAGAATAACTTAAGGATGCTTGCTTGAAAGGTAAATGCCACTACACTGAAAGATCAAAAGTAGACTCTGGAACAGCAAACATTTTAACACTCTAAGGATGCCGGGATTTAGGATCCCCCAACTGCACAAGACCATACAGGTAGACAACAATGGAGTATTCAGCACAACTTATTCCTTATCAATTCAAATTCTTCTCTATCTTGAAGAAAGTCAGTGTACCTTTGCAAAGCTGTAATTGTCCGAGTGATGGACTGACGCCCCAACAGTTGGACGTAGACTCAGATTTTGAACACCTGAGGGTATCCAAATCCAGGGGCTCAATTTGGACCCATCTCTAAGTTATTGATTATGAGCTATTTGCAAGAAGAAATAAAGCTGCTTTCTAGAATGAACTTCTAGATTTCTGCAGACTTCTAACGGAGTGCAGTGCTGTCCATTGGGATGATGTAGCCTGCTCCCCACCCACCTCTCCCCCATAGTATGCTGCACCCAGTCCACAGACCAGTGCAGAGGGGAAGCCGGGCCCTGGCCCTACCTCCTCCCCATCTCCTCTGGGTGATATGTTTCCCTGGGAGCACTCCGAGAGAATATCCCTGTGCTTCCGCAAGTGCAAAGACCGTGTGTGCGTGTCTGTGTGTGTGTGTGTGTGTGTGCGTGCGCGAAAGAGATCCACTGAATTCCTCCCTACCCCTGAGTTCTCATTGAAGGGCCAGGGGACTTTCTAATCGCAAGAGATGATGGATCAATATGGTTTCTTAAAAGGAACATAAGGTTGCCAGTTAATTATCCTTGATGTTCTTCCTCATTGGGTTTATAGCTCCCTTTTTCCAAATGAGGACAGTGAGGGCCGGGTGGGTTTGGAATTATTATTATTTATGCAGAGTATTACCACAACACTAAATTAACCATAAATTCCTCTAAGTCCAAAGGCCAAATTGTATTTTATATAGTTGCTGTAAACATGCCTAAAAAGGCTAAATAATAACCAATTTACTACATCCAAACAGTAACAAAATGTTTATAAGCATTTGATCAAGATATTTACAAATGGGCTAAACCCCAGCAGTGCTTAGAGCCATATTGGTCAGCTCCAACGAGGTCAAGCAGGTTAGCAACGCACCCTTTAAGAATTTACTTCTTTATACCCTTTAACAAACAAGTGATGTCACTGCCACTTACTGACTTCATTTAAAAATCAATTATTAATAAAATCCTTATTTCCAGTCTTAATCCAGATAAGATTTACAAGATTTACTTTCTTCCCAAGACTATTCCTCCCTGTCTCCTCCCCTCCTTCTTGCTGACCAACAGTTTTTCCATTGCACCTGGGTTGACATAAGCTTTAACATTGGTATGTGAGTTGGGAAGAGCCATATTGGCTCATTTTAAGACAGATTATTTTTGTCTTATTTAAAACCATCTGCAGTCAGATGGTCAGAGGCCTTATTTTTAGAAACTTTCCCTTATCCCATTAGTTTATTCATTAAACCAGAAGTCCTCTCTACTTCATTCCCCCTGGCCTTATTATTTTCAAGGCCTTCCCTTCTACTTGCTAGTCAGGGCCTTTCTTTACAACACAAACACATATATATTTCCTTAACCAATTCTAACTAAAGCTAACCCTAATTCTTTAATTTCATATTTATCCTGAAGGGGGGGGTTATTAATTCTTTTTATAGATGCATATTTATGCTAATAAACTCGCCTGTATGAGTAATTTTATGACTCTAAGACTCATTTTAAAAGATACATTATTTTACCTAATTCTCATAATACCTTTTTGGGAAATTATAAGCATGCAAAACATCCCAAGGGGAAAAGAGCACATCTCTTACGAACAGTTCCTGTCAGAAACCTTGCAGCAGCCTTTCTACTATGATAACATATTGCAAATAAAAAAGAAAGAAAGGCGAGGTAGAAATGGAAGTTAACGATGCACATGGAAGTTGTCATAGAAAACAGAAATTGGAATAAGAAAAAGCAGAGATGGTCTTTTGTTGAAGGACCATCTTAAAAATAAACCTGAATGCTGTTAGCTTCAACTGACAGGTTGACTGATTCTGGGAAAACAGACTTAAGAACATATAAGCAATGGTGTCCTGTGCTTCTATGACACCAAGTGGTTAACCTACAAACTTGCATGCCAGTTATTATTCTGTGCTCCTGCACATTAAGAATGTGTTGAAAATTATTTCTATAAAATCGGAGATTAATATTACAATAATACCTTGTCCTTATAGAGTACTTTACAGCAATAGATCTCAAAGTGCTTTACAAAGGAGAAAAGCATCATTTGCCCCATTTTTTATAGATTGGGAAACTAAGGCATAGAGTGGGGAAGTGAGTTAGCCAAGGTCACCGTAGGCCAGTGTCACAGCTCAGCATAAAGCCGAGATCTTGTGAATCCCAGCCCAGTGTTCTAGCCACTAGGCAACACTGCTTCCCCAGCCTCATAGCTGCCCCGTCTGTCTCCCCAGACACCTGGGACCAAAGTTCTTTCTTCCAATAGACAGCCACCAAATAACAATTGTGGTTCTTATGCTTATTCACTCCCTTTCACCCTTCAACAGGGTGTTCACTTATTTGTACTCAAGAGAGTGTTCACTTTGGAGAGCAAAATCAATAGATTAAAAAGGAACAATCTCTTAGGAATCACACAAGCAGTCTGTGGCTACAATAAACACCCCATCCAGTTGTTTTTAAAAATAGCTCACAAAACAAGAGATTTTGTTCAAAATCTGTTTAAAATTAAAAGCTTTAAACCAAAATGACAGTTTCTCACAGTGGGACACAAATGGAAATGGAAAGATTAAATCCAGGGCCTTGAAGTGGCCCTGGAAGTGAAACGTAAGCCATGGAGGACTTGGGTGATGTGTTCTCTGTTTTTTTCTGTTAAGGAGGTGAACTATACCATTCTACTGGTAATTTCTGTGTGCACCATTAACCCCAGATATAATGAGTTACTGTACTCCTGTGTTGATATAATGAACACAGATCACAGTGATCAAATTTTCATCCTAAAGAAATAGGCATGATTACCTAGCAAGCTGGATCTGAAAGAAACATTTCTGACTCCAAATGCTAGCTCAGTGCCCTGGATTTGTGAAAAGTCAAGTAAGACTGCGCTGCCTTAGGCAGGCGGAGGGTAGATACCGTCAATGGAGGTCAACCTCATGGCTGGATCCTTGAAGTATTTCTCTTCTCACCAGTACGACTGCAGTCCTGTCTGCATCGATTGTGGCTGCTCTCTGTCAAGTTGCTCATCTCTAACAGGCAGTGGGACACCTTAGTGGAGTTGATTTCAAACGGATTAGATTTTGTTGTTACCAAATAAGAAATGCAATTGTTCTGCCTGAGATTTTTCAGTTATAAGTGTTTCCTAGAATGTGAAATGTAAATGTGACTCTAGGTGAAACAAACCGAAATATAGCAAAGGGCACAGGTAGCCAGTTAGGTATTGGCTAATACTGGGTGTCATGTGGACCTGCATCACTCAAGTGAGAATTTGTGCTTCAGTGAGGCACAACCATTCTTCAAACAGCCTGGTGTGTAAGGCGATTGCGCCTGTTCCCTTCAGCAGGCGGGGGGGGGGGGAAGCATGGTCCCACCTCAAACCTGCCCCTATCAACTCCCTCTGAGGCAAGATGCAGCCCCAGGTACACAATCAGTAGACTCTGCACTCCCCAAAGTGCAGGGACTGAAACTGGCATTTGGGGAGGCTCCATACACCCCAGTACACTCCCCGACAGGAGGCCAGTCTCACTCTAGGCCTAAGAGTTTCATAAACTATTATTTGCTCAGCAATGTTACTACATGTTGTAATCCTCCAGAAGAATGTAAACTGTATGTTAGGTAACTTACCTAGTGGAGTCTCTTCCTTCCTTCCTAGGCAGCAAACATTACTGACATCTAGCAGCATTTATCAAAAGCAGTCTCAGTATTAAACTAATATCCCACAGTGTCAGGCTGAATGCAATCACTGGAACTCCTGTCTTTCAGGTGAGATTTAAAACAACCTGAGATCCTGAGCACTTGTGCTAATCAAAGATCCCCAGGCACTTTAGATGAGGGCAGCAAAGTTAGCCCTGAAGTTTTGGCTAAATTACTTCTTGGCAATTGCATTCCATCATCCTAAATGAATACTGTATTCTCCTTTACTTCCCAGTTCCCATCGTACATTTCGGTGTAAAATTCATGTGCACTATTAAACAGCTGACATGTGCCATCCCAGATGTGGCTTCTGCAGTAAGTGGTTTGTAAAATGCTATGGGAGGGAAAGCATAATGTAAATATAGCAGTTGTAGTAGTAAAAGGGCCTTATTCAACCTTTGCATTTATTCAACCTTGAGTAGGTAGTCCTGAGACTATGGGCCCTATTCATTGAGCATGAGTGGAGAGAAGCCAAATGTGGCAGAACTAACTGGAGGTATTTGAAAGAGAGGGACTGCAGCATTGCTAACACCAAACACTCAAACATCATGAGTCAGTCCCCCTGTCCCCCTCCCCCCCCCAATGATATTTTTAAAAATAATACATGTTGGGTTCTTTATTTGCCTTCTGTTTTTGAGTCTTGAACCTGTACTTGAGTCACATTTTCAAAAAAATGTCCATAACCAGGGGGGCTAGCAATATATTTTCTCATTTAATGGATGTTGTGATTCTCAGGTGATACTTGTCCCCAGGAGCTGGGGCTTTAAGTGAAATACCAGATCACAAACCTCACAATAAAATCTTGAGAACTAGCAGCACGGTGACTGCTGTGTCCACAACATGCTTCCTCTCCATCCCCTCCATTCTATAGAAGCCTTTCCATGTGAGTTTCATATTGTCAATGCTCCATGCAAATTTGGGAGCAGATGTTGATGGAGTCAGGGAGTGGCTGTATTTTACAGCATGCTCCCATCTACATCCCATGAATGTCCAAGAGGGAGTTAATACACACTAACAGGAACATGTGCACAGAAAATGGGGGATTTCACTCCTGCAAAGTGTCGCCCCCTTAATTCTGACTGTATAAAACCCCTCCGGGGGAGATGCCATGGGAAACCAGCTCCTCAAAACCTGAGGTGTGGGTAGCAAGGTTCTTTTATCCCAGAATCTGTAGGGGAAATCACTGAAATCCTTCTGACAGGTTTTCCCCTCTGCACTGGGGAATCTTCCTTTGTTGCAGAGGGCATTCCATAATACTGGCTCAGCAACCCAACTATAAATCCCCCTTTCCCCCATTCTCTTCTTCTGGAACTGGAGTCAGTTAAATAACTCCACCTATAAGATAATAACCGTCAGAATCTTCCCAGAAAGAACAGCCTACATCAGCCCAGGTTAGATAAAACAAAAAAATGTATTTGCTGTAAAAGAACATAGGAGAAAAACATGCCAAAACAAAAGAGAGATTTGTTTAAGTGACCTGCAAAATTGCTATGAAAAGCTGAATATAGAGTAACTATTCCAAAAAACTATTCCTGAATAACTTCATGTGTGGACACACTTTTTCTGGAATAAGAGTGTCCTGTTCCAGTTTAGCTTAATCCACTTTGAAAGTAAATTTAAATAAGTTGGATTCAAATAAAAGTGTCCACACATAGAGTTATTCCGGAATAGTTATTGCACTTTAAATTTACACTCTAGCTTTCAGACTGTAGACAAGCCCTTAGTTTACAAATTAGAAACTAGATGGCTACTGTGATTTAACTTGTACTTAGGCATGTCTACACAGAGACACTAGGAAAGTAAAAACAAATGAAATAAAAGTGTGAATTTAAAGCACAGTGAACTATTGTAAACCCCTGTATGGATGATCTCTCTCAGTCAGAAGTAAAATAGTCTTAGTTCACTTTAGCTTTAAATTCACAAAGGCTGGAGGGTCTGGCCTCATGCATTATATTTATAGTATGTCTATGTTTAAATAAGAAATCTTCCTTCCGTTCTTCCGCTTCCTTCATAATTGCATTATTTGCTTCAACAAGGTTGTTAATCTGCTTCAAAAGATACTATTTAACTTCTTAATGAAGATGAATTATTTATATAGTTCCACATTTTGCCCTATTTCTCAGTACTTTCATTAATCTTTCTTCTTGATACATATATTTCTATTAGAATTTGTAGTTTTATGTACACACACAATGCTAACAGATAAAAGGGGGAAATGCAGTAAATGCAAGTAAATGTACATTTCTAAGAACCGGGAATCATGAATAAAAATGCATTAACATATCAATGGTAACACACTCCTCCATAATTGAAGTGTCTGTGAGTGATCCAATGTTATGTTTGCAAATTGGTAAAAAAGTCATTTATATTAGCTATCCTAACTCACATATTGTTGTTTTATTATGCCATGGTTCTTTATATAGAGTCAACTCATACAACAACCTTCCATGCCTACATCCAATGATTTCACACATGAAGAAGAATAGAAAACTAAAACTAAAACAAGAAAAGAAAATTACAAGAGAATCACCAGGCTGATCCCACCCTGTATCATATCACTTCCACCCTGCAAAAAGCCCTGTTAGAATCTGCTTGCATTTTTCCTGCTATGCCTTTATAAACTTATTTCCATAAAGACTTACATTTTGTTGCCTTTAAATTGTTTCATATATCAAAATTGTATACAAAGCAATCTCTGCCATTTTTCCATATCAGCCTTTGACACTGAGATCATATAATTTCTCCCTCTGAGTAGAATTACTCTGTTGGCACAAGAAAGAAAAACTGATATCCACTGTTTAAAAATTCTTGTTGGAACCTTTGGCACTTATGCCTTGGTTCTGCAATGAATGCCTCATAGACACCCACAGCAAGCCGCATTGACTTCTGTAGGGTTCTGCTTATACAACATAATTTGCAGGATTCAGGCCTTTAGTAGTTTTATAACAAAATTATCTGTGCCAATGCTGGCTACCCTTTAATTCTGCCAAGTAAAATTCTGAAAAGAAGTAATAAGTTATCTGTGTTAATTCAAACTATATGGAATCCCATTGAAATCAGTTGGAGATCCACATAGAATTTGAACATACCTTACCACATCTCCAGCAATCACTACTTTCCACTAATCCAACTCATACTCACATAGCTTCTCTTGAGTGGCTGCAGACTCTGTTGCTGCTCTGAGATGGAAAGTCCCTCTAGCGCCAGGTGGGAAATGGAGGCAGGGCAATCTATAGGGCTTCTCCGATGTGTATCCCTGTATCATCCCCAGTCTCTCTGCTAATGGTTCAGGCTACCTAACAATTCTGGGATGGGGAGACCATCACCTATAGGCCCCCATTTTTATTTCATACAGTTCATGACTAGATAATTCAAGTGACTGGTAATAAAAGAGAAAATCTTTCACCTTTAGGCCACTACTTTTATTATTCATCAGGAAGGGAACAAAAGTGAAAACTATACAGTTTATAGTCCTGGGGTAAGCACATATATTACCCCATGCAAACATGTAATCAAGAAAGTTAATGGGGCAACATATTTTATTCATTTTCATTAGGGGATATACATGTGTATAGTCTCACAGGTCTGTAGTCATTAAAGGTAGAAAAAAATCCCTGCTAGACTGGACACTGGCAAAAATTCCACCAACTACAGTAGGAATGGAATTGGATCCTAAATTAATCCCCCAGCAAAGACAGGACAGGAGACATCTCTTATATTAAATTGATGTTACCCTTGCACATAAATTAAATTTTAAAAGGTTTTTTTCAAAGCATTGATCTGTGCTAAAGTTAGCAAGAGCTTATGACCTCCAGCTACTGTATTATACCATTCACTGGCCCCAGGAAGAGAATTCCTAAACCATAGCCAAACATCGTAGCTATAACTAGTGGAGCCACCCTGACTGAATCTATTACACCCATCTTTCCTTTATACACAGAAAATATGAATATGAAGAAAAATAGAGAAATTACTTTCTCTGGTATGCTCTTCCAGTGTAGCCACAGGCAACATAGTATTGAGGGAAAGCTGGCTTCAGATTACTTTGCTGTGAGCAAAATACTTTCTCTCTATTGAAAATAATTACGATGCTTAACCTTTTTAGAAATGTATTATGTGTTTGGATAATCAGACACCAATATAGGAGCATTAAATAACAAAGCTAAATTCAAGCCAAAATAAGTATGTCATAACCAATCCCCTTCTACTCTCCTGCTTCACCTCATAATCCTTTAATTTAACTTACATTACAATTTAAATTTTCAGAATATTTATCTTACTTTCTAAATCCCTTAATGCTAACAAGACACATGACAAACTATTCAGTCACTTTGTATTTATGTTGTATCCCTTTCCTCATGTACTGTCTCTATTTAGCCTTTAAATAATTTCTTTGGGGAGGGAAACTTGATTTCTTATAATTCTTTCGACACCATATATACAAGTGACACTAGCTAAAAAAAAGTTAAATGGTTTCTCATCATGTATTTACTGGTTTCCTTGATTAAACAGCATCTTCTCCTTTACATCTAGCTGGTCACCTCTGCTTCTCATTTAGAACATATGGGTGGGTAGCTCCATAATGGAAAGGAAGGGGAAATTGTGAGCTCTGATTAAGTGCATTGAAGGCTCTGCTTATACCGCCAGGTAATATCTACATGGTGCACATTTTGCTTGATATTGCTATGTTTAGTTTTGCTGTGAAGTCTACCCCTAGAGTAACTACCACCAGTGTTAACGTTGTGAAACCAAATACAAACAAGATCCCTGGGGAAAAAAATATAACTATGATTGTTACCCTTTAAGAAAAAGATATTTTAATAGTGTTAAAATTATTGGTGCAAAGGAGGAGGTGACTAATTCTTTTTATATATAAACACTCTCGCTATGAGCTCAGTCATGTAGCCCTTATTCTCATGAACAGTCCCAAATAAATCAATGAAGTAAGAATGAAATTCATCGAAATAAAGGTTGCAAGTTCAAACAGCTTATCTGAAAATTGTTGGGTAGGGACTGAAAATGTAGCATCTTCTCAGGGATAATAAACGGAAAACTATATCAGGAGATAAGAATACTTTCTATCTGGGAGAGAGAGAGAGATGAAGCAGCTAGCTGCAAAGTGACCTTTTGAAGGCTACAGCTGACTCCCTCTGCCAGTTTTAAAGGGCCAGTTCCCAGAACAGCATGCTGGCAAGAAGCTTCTATAACAGGACAACAGGGGAGAGTTAATAAGAAACAAATAATCATAAGGGGAGAACCACTTGGAAAAGGGATTGTAGATGCACATCATTTTTGTACCATAGGAGAAAGTATTTTGTTACCATAATTTAAGAAATTATCATTCCAAGTGTACTTTTAAATACTTAAGAAGCACATATATCTGTTGTATCAGTAACGTCACATCAAAATGTACAGCTACAGCAAATGTAAGTTTTTCATTTACTTAATTGCTCTTTCAGATTTTTATTAAAGACACTGTTAACAGAACTCACTTATCTGTTATTTAGATAATTACTTTCGTATTTAGTATGAGATGATATTTTTAAATCTAGGACTCCTAAGGCAGATCCACAAAGTTACTTAGGGTATATCTACACTACAGGGGGGAGTCGATTTAAGATACGCAAATTCAGCTAGGTGAATAGTGTAGCTGAATTCGACGTATCGCAGCCGACTTACCCCGCTGTGAGGACGGCGGCAAAATCAACTTCTGCGGCTTTCTGTCGGCGGCACTTACTCCCACCTCCGCTGGTGGAGTAAGAGCGCCGATTCGGGGATCGATTGTCGCGTCCCAACGGGACGTGATAAATCGATCCCCGAGAGGTCGATTTCTACCCGCCGATTCAGGCGGGTAGTGTAGTCCTAGCCTTAGGCACCTAAACCCCAGACATAGATGCTTTAGTCTTGGGTTTATGTACCTAAGTTCCAGTTTCGACTCCACTGTGATCTACAAAACTCCCACTGAGCCCTGTAAGGGCCTAAACTCACTTGGTGCCTAAGTTTTCAGGGTAAAAGTTTCCTAGGTGCCTATGTATCTGCCTCTGGGCATGTGCACTACTGTCTCCTTCTAGGTGTCTGATCACCTATCTCCCTGCCTAAACCCCAGAGCCATTCACATACCAGGGGAAGATGGGCGTTTGTCCATCTAAATCACATGCAGGGCCCTGTCTGGTAGGCATGCTCAGAGGCCACCTACCGGAGCAGGTCCCACTCAGATTTCAGCTACCACAAGAGGAGAAGGCAGTGTTGCCATCCACCTTGTAATTTTTAGCTCAGCAGTTAGAGCACTTGCCTGTGATGTGGGAAACCCAGATTCAGTTCCCTCTCTCTGCCAGTGGGGGAAAAGGATTTGATCAGAGTCTCCCACACCACATAAGTAGGGCTCCCACATCGTAGGTAAGTGTCCTAACCAGTAGGCTAAACGTTATAAGGTGGGCACTACCACCACTGACATTCTTGTGTGGAGCAGGACAGATGTCTAACTCATTCCTGGAAGAAACACCTTAGGCACCTAAGCCACCTGATTCCAGGCGAGAGGTTCACATTCATGGATTGCTAAGCAGAGATAGGTGCCTTCTGCAGCCTGGAGTTAGATGCCTATGTCTGAGAGAGTGGCAGGGTTTAGGACACACCCCTTTTGTTGGCATCTCCCATTGGCTACCTGAGGTAGCTCCTCACTTAGCATGCTGGCTTTTGTGGATCACATTCTAAGGCATATGTCTCCCTGTTTGTTGCCCAGGAAGTCTAGGTGCCTAACTCAGTTTTGTGGATTGGAGGGTGGATTTTTTCCCCCTTAAAGTGACGGGTTGGATCACAGAAACCCCCTTGGGAGCTGCCATCCGATGTGCGAAGACTACCCCTGCTTCTGTTTTCCCTGCCAGCTCAGGACTCCAGCACCCTTGCTGAGCCAGACACTCCCGTCTGCTCCAACACAGACCCAGGGTCTGAATCACTTGTCCCAGAGCTACAAGTTTACCTGAAAACAGCTCACAGAAGTGTGCTTATCTTTAGCACTCAGATGCCCAACTCCCAATGGGGTCTAAACCCAGATAAATCCGTTTTACCCTGCATAAAGCTTATACAGGGCAAACTCATAAATTGTTCGCCCTCTATAACACTGATAGAGAGATATGCACAGTTGTTTGCTCCCCCAGGTATTAATACATACTCTGAGTAAATTACTAAATAAAAAGTGATTTTATTAAATACAGAAAGTAGGATTTAAGTGGTTCCAAGTAGTAACAGACAGAACAAAGTAAGTCACCAAGCAAAATAAAATAAAATGCGCAAATCTATGTCTAATCAAACTGAATACAGATAATCTCACCCTCAGAGATGCTTCAGTAAGTTTTTTCTCAGACTGGACACCTTGCAGGCCTGGGCACAATTATTTCCCCTGGTACAGCTCTTGTTGCAGATCAGGTGATAGCTAGGGGATTCTTCATGATGGCTTCTCCTCCCCTTTGTTCTGTTCCACCCCTTTATATATCTTTTGCATAAGGCAGGAACCCTTTGTCCCTCTGGGTTTCCACCCCCCCCCATTGGAAAAGCACCAGGTTAAAGATGGATACCAGTTCAGGTGATATGATCACATGTCACTGCAAGACTTCATTGCCCACTTGCCAGCACACACATATACAGGAAGACTCACAGGTAAACACAGCCATCTGCAGACAATGGTCCTGGTTAATGGAAGTCATCAAGATTCCAAACCATCATTAATGGCCCACACTTTACATAATTACAATAGGCCCTCAGAGTTATATTTTATATTTCTAGTTTTAGATACAAGAGTGGTACATTTATACAAATCGGATGATCACACTCAGTAGATTATGAGCTTTGTAATGATACCTTACAAGAGACCTTTTGCATGAAGCATATTCCCAGTTACGTTATATTCACTTATTACCATATTTTTCTAAAACTATCCCAGTTACATTATATTCACTTATTATCATGTTTTTATAAAACCATATAGGCTGCACAACGTCACAACCATGATGTGCACCGTTGCAACACCTAAGTCCTTTTGTGGACACCATCGCTCTTATCTCTCTTATACTGATAAGTAATAGTAATAAACTTATTATCAATTATTTCTAGGGCCTGGTTTACACTACATAGTTAAGTTGACACAAGGCAGCTTACGTCAACCTAGCTGTAGATGTGTTTACACTTACATTTCAGTCCCGCTGATGTAACTGCCCTGCTATGGTGACTTAATAACACTACTTTCCTGAGCGGCATAGAGTCACAATCAATGTATTTAGGTCAACACAATGTCACACTGCATTA
Source organism: Trachemys scripta elegans (assembly GCF_013100865.1). Taxonomy (NCBI): domain Eukaryota; kingdom Metazoa; phylum Chordata; order Testudines; family Emydidae; genus Trachemys; species Trachemys scripta. Next base: position 83,687,877 of record NC_048303.1, read on the forward strand.
CTTACATCGACTGTTAATGGTCTCTAGGAGGTGTCCCACAATGCCCCACCCTGACTGCTCTGGTCACCATTGTGAACTCTGTTGCTCAGGGACCAGGTGGATAGGAAGCTGCCCCAATCCTTTAAAGCCCCACGAATTTTTGAAATTCCTTTTCCTAGTTGCTTGGCTTGGCAAGAACACCTAGCAACTTTCCATTGTGTGCAACTGGCCAGCTGACTATGCCAGCTACATGCTGCAGATGTGCTCCTGCCTGAAGTACAAAGGAGGTGTTGGATCTCTTGGGTTTGTGGGGAGAAGAAGCTGTGCAGGCACAGCTCCGATCCAGCCACAGAAATTTTGACATCTATGAGCAGATTGCTCAGTGCATGAAGGAGAAAGGCTACAAGAAGGAGCAGCAACAGTGCCAGTTGAAAGCCAAGGAGCTGCAGCAAGGAGTCAAGAAGCTGTGTACCAGAAGGCAAGGGAGGCCAACAATCAATTTGGTGCAGAGTTGCAGACCTGCTGCTTTTACGTGAACTGCATGCCATCCTTGGTGGAGTCCCCACCATGCCCCCAAGAGCTATGTGGATACTTCAGAGGAGCCCAAGTCACAAGCCCTGCCATGAACAGCAAGGAGGAGGAGTACGGGGGACAGGCGACCAGAGGATCCAGCTGCAAAGCAAGCCAGGACATGTTTTTGACTCTATCGCAGTCCAGCCAGTCCCCACAGTAGAGCGTGGTTGAGCCTGATGCAGGGGAAGGAACCTCTGGTAAGTATGCAGTTTGCTTTGAAATTACAAGGATGGAGCCCCCAAAGTAGCAGGATACATCTGTTGATTTACTTTTTTTTACTTGTGCTGGAAGAGATAGTGAAACAACCAAGAGAGGTAAAGTTGCTATCTGCTTTTCATTCTCCTCCAGAGTTAGGCAGAGGGGGCCATGCGGAGCAGTTTATGTGCACCGGGATGTCCCCTGAATCCTCTGTAGACATCTTGATGAAACTTTCATGGAGGTAATTTGCAATCCTCTGCCAAAGGTTTCTGGGAAGGGCTGCCTTATTTCTTCTGCCAGGGTAGGATGCTTTCTCACAACACTCAGCAATTATTTTAGTAGGCACTATTGCAGCACACAGGCTAGCAGCATATGGCCCCGGGGAGCAACAAGACGCCAGCAGCAACTGTGCTTTCTCTGCCTCCGTTAATCCCAGGAGTTACATATCAGCTAAAATCACCCCCGCCTGTGGAAAATGGGGTCAGTATTCAGTTCTATTGCCCTATAAATATATATTCATGCCTGTGAACTATCCCCAACAATCCCTCATTTCCCCAGCTCCCCCTCCACTGGGCCATACTCCCCATGGCTGGTGGTGTGACTGGCACTGTGCTGCATCGATCCCCAGGAGAAGCGAGAATGCAGTACTTATAGCTTGCGGGGATTAAGGGGAGTGAGTTCAATATCCTACATTTTGATTTCTGTCCTGAATACACTGGCAATGGTACCTCTGTGTGCTGTATCTTCAGCTGCTGGTATTGTGGCCTTGAAGGTCTCCCCTTCCATACATGCAGAATGCCTGTGCCAGATAAGGAGGAGAAAGAAAAGTACTTGGGATGACATGTTCCAGGAGATCCTGCAAGCCAGTGCTGAATCAGAGAAGGAGCACAGGGCCTGGATGATCACCCTGGCAGACAGCATGGAGAAGGATAGGGTGGAGAGGAGAAAGGCGCAGGAAAAGGATAGGGACATCCAGCAGGAGATGGTTGCGCTTCTCAGACAGCAAACACAGATGCTGCAGACTCCAGTGGACCTGCAAGTTCAACAAACCTATGCTCACCTCCCTCTGCAGCCCATAGAGAACTCTATATCGGGACCTCCCTATACGCGCTCTCAACATTCCATGTGGCATCAGAGGTCGGTGCACTACCCCTGCCACTCCACCCACGGGGACATTAAAGAAAATAACAGCTTCACATACACTAACCTGTGAAAGACACAGTTGGTGTATGTTTTCCTGAAATGGAAATGACTGTTCTTTCCCCTTCATAAGTTCTGTTCCCTTAATTTATTAAGTTTTATTAAGTTCTACATGGGTTTTTTATGATCCTGGTTCATATTACATAATAAAATTCTATATTTTGGAACATAATTCATCCTTATTAGTTCCCAACATATGCTGACTGGTAATGATCTGGTCTCATAGCGATCAATTTCCTGTTGCTGCACTGTGTCACAGAACCCATAAAACAATATTAATAGGTGCATTGACAATGTTATGTTCCTACATACACAGCAATCATTACAAGATTCATTCTGAACCACAAAAGAGAAAGGCCAGGTAGAGCATGTGACCCAGGGTGCCTGCGGCAGCCCTCACTGAAAATGCCAAGAGCAGGGCCGGCTGCAAAAAGGAGAGCAGATTCTCCCAAATACTGGTGGTTAACATTGAAGTACACTCACCAACCAGTCACAGACTGTGCTTCTGATCCCCCACACTGGTTATCAAGAAGCAAAAAAAGAAAAAAAGAAAAGAAATCACAGAGCCCCTTTTATTGCATTCCAGTTCTCTGGCTCCAAATCAGCACCTAGGGTTCAGTTCAATGAGAGTTATTTAAAAAACTCCACTCACATATACAAAATGTTCTTCTGAACCCCAAAGATCAACCACATTACCAGGTCAATATAGGTTTGGATCTTACCCAAAATACCACGCTGCCAGCCAATCCTTTAGTGTATAAAACTAAAGGTTTATTATGAAGAAAAAAGAAAGAACAGGAAGAGAGTTGTTAAATGATAAAGCATTCAGATACATACAGAGACTTCAAAGTCCATATATCAGATTCTTTGCAGTACTGGTGAGTTTTCTGGCTTGAAAGTCCCTCTGGAATACACCCACAGCTTGGATGGGTCATTCCGTCGTTTGTTCAGAGCTTCAGTTTGTAGAAAAGTTCCTCCAGAGGTAAGAAGCAGGATTGAAGACAAAATGGAGATGATATAGTTGCCTTTTATATTCTTTTGCCATGTGGCTTATACTTCCTTTGTCCCAAACACAAGCTGACAGCACATGGCATGGAAGCCTTAGAGTTCTCTGTCCACAGGCATATCACATGCCTTGCTGACTCATAAGATGTCTTCCCTGGTTCCTTTCAATGGGTTCATTGTACAGCTGATGACCCGGAGGGGCCATCAAACAGGCTAGGTATTGCTGATGCCAATCTGTCTGGGGGCGTCACCCAGAAACACAACACAAGTTTGGAAATACAGATATACCCTAGGTTTCAGAGTAGCAGCCGTGTTAGTCTGTATCCGCAAAAAGAACAGGAGTACTTGTGGCACTTTAGAGACTAACAAATGTATTAGAGCATAAGCTTTCGTGCGCTACTGCCCACTTCTTCGGATGCAGCCAACGAAAGCTTATGGTACTCCTGTTCTTTTTGCAGATATACCCTACATATCTATATCTCATAATACAAAGGTGATACAAATATATAAGCAAGATTATCATACTTGGCAAATTATAACATTTTTGCAGATACCTCACATGGCACATCTGGTCGGATTCCTTGCAATTTTATAATATCAGTATCACCAATATCATAAAGTGTCTCCCAGATTCCATACAGCCTCACAGAGCATACTACAGTAACATACATTACTCTGGCTCACTATTAAAATGTTCTTTCAAAGCTTCTCTAAGCTCTGAGCTGAGCTCTTCTAATAGCCATAGTATTTAACTGTTCAAATTCAGCAGAGAGCCACTCCACCTCCACCCTCCACCCCAGTAGAAATGTTTCCCCCTTTACTTCACAGATATTATGCAGGACACAGCAGGCAGCTATAACCATTGGAATATTTTTTTCATTGACGTCCGGTCTTGTATGTAGACAATGCCAGTGAGCCTTCAATTGACCAAAGGTACATACAATTGTCATCTGCACCTGCTAAGCCTGTAGTTAAAGTGCTCCTTGGTGCTGTCAAGGTAGCCGGTGTATGGCTTCATCAGCCATAGGAGCAAGGGGCAGGCATTTCATCATTCCCAATGGTGATCCACCAGTCCGGAAAGAAAGTCCCTGCTTGCAGCTTTCTGAACAGTCTTGTGTTCCTAAAGATGCACCTTTCCTGACCAGCCCATATTGCTGTTGGTAAAGCATCCCTGGTGATAAACCAGTGCTTGCATTACCATAGAAAAGTAGCCCTTTCTGTTGATGTACTCTGTGGCAAGGTAGTCTGGTGCTACAATAGGAATATGTATGCCATCTATCGCCCCTCCGCAGTTCGGGAAGCCCATTGCTGCACATTGCCCAGAGTCACTGTGTTGGATAGCAGAAGGCAATAAATGGCCCTGCAAACATGCATCACAACAGCACCCATGGTGGATTTCCCAACTTCAAATTGATTCTCAGCTGATCGGTAGCAATCTGGCTTTGCAAGTTTCCACCACTCGCTTCTCAGCTGTCAGTGTGGATCTCATTTTGGCGTCCCTGTGTTGGGACTGGATTGGGGTGAGTTCGGCACACCAATCCAGGAATGTGGCCTTGCACATCCAAAAGTTCTGCAGCCACTGCTCATCATCCAAAGCTTCATGACAATGAAATCCCACAAGTCAGTGCTCATTTCTCAGGCCCAGAATGGCACTCCACCATCTGCAGCAGCTCCATGAATGCCACCAACAACCTTGAATTGTTTCTTTCTGTGTCCCACAGCACTCTAGCCCCCAATAAATCATCATGTTTCTCGTGGCTCTTTTTGCTGCTCTGCAAATACTGCAGGATCAGGCACCTCATGATCACAGTACTCATCACAGGAATGCAGAGCAGTGCATGATCCATGCTTCTGTCACAGATGGTGAGCAGCAGGGAGGGAGGCATGGGCTTGTGGGGATTTTGAAAAGAGGCATGAAATATTATGGGATGTGGATGAAGTTATGGGATGGAGAACACTGCATTATGGAAAGTTGAACTGATGTTCCCAGCCACCCCTGCAGGACTTGTTTTCACCGTATGAGGCACCGCAAAAACTTCACAAAGCACCCTGCGCTGGATGGCAGTGAGTTGCACAGTGGGATAGCTACCCAGGGTACACTGCATTCTGCATCAATACAAGCACTTCTGGTGAGCACACGCACCGCTGACACAAGAAGCAGTGTGGACATGCACAAGTGAAATAATAACTGCAGCAGCTGTATGCTGGCGTAACTTAGGTCAACATAATTTTGTAGTATAGACATGGTCTAGGTGAAGTCCCAGATAACATATGTTGGACTAAAGTGGAAATAATGTTGCCTTGCAAACAAGCATATACTACAATAAGTGGATGCATTATGTTATTATTATAGGGAGTGGTGATCTCTCTTAACACACTATTCAGCTGATACAAATGAAATATTCAGGTTACATATTTACATTGTTTCATTAGCCACTCTAGAATAGGTATGTTGTTCTACATCTGTGTGATGTTAGTTACTCACTTTTCTCATGAATTCAGGAATCTGAATCTCCTATCCAAGGTGCAACACAATTCATCTGTTAATTCAGTATTTTTCATAAGTCAGTCTGTGAAAAAGTGTCCCTCATTGGACATCAGTGATCTTTTTAAAGCCTGGCTTGACAAAGCCCTGGCTGGGATGATTTAGTTGGGAATTGGTCCTGCTTTGAGCAGGGGTTGGACTAGATGACCTCTTGAGGTCCCTTCTAACCCTGATATTCTATGATTGTATGATTCTTTTCCTTTAATTAATATGTGTAAAAACTTGTATCATTTGTATGGAAATGTGGGGGATTGGCATATTTTTTTAATTATATTTTGGGATAAAAACAGAAGCACAGATGTCAATGTGCTAATTATCCATTCTGCTTAGATTTTAAAATGTGTTTCAAATTTAGGACAACATAGTGTACATCAATATGGCAAGTTGTACCTTTTAATATTATTAACATTTCTGCATGTAGAAGGTGGAAGGTGAAAAGAAAGGGGGGAAATGGGGGAGGGGGATAGAGGGAAGGAGAATGACTCTAATCAAATCCATATTGGAATGCTCTATTGCATTTAGTGAACCAGTGCTCTTAGGTAACCATTGTTCCAGTAGACCGGGAACTGACCTGAAGTCAATAGACCTGGATTCTGTTTTCAGTTTTGCCACTGAAGCCAATGGCACTTAAACCAATGTTTAAAGTTAAGCACATAGTTGGATGGTTTTCTGGATCAGGGCCTGAAGCTACATTTTCAAAAGTGGCTGCTATTTTGTGAAAACATCAGCATTAAACTTTCTCTACTTGTTTCCCTCTCTGTAAAACCTGAGATTATTATTTATATTACAATAACATTTAGGAGCCTCGGTCAAGGGTCAGGGCCCTTCTTTTACCTTCTTTTGTAAAGTGCTTTGAAAACTGCTCTCTATTAGTATTATTTTGTTAAATCTAAGCATTTAGGATCTAATATATACAAACTAGTAAGTGAACAGAAAAACTCAGACATAGTTCTGAGAACTGTTTTGGGGGCATATGACACAAGGCCTTTCCTAATCATAATAGAACATAATTTTTCAAAAGATTCAGAAATCCTCAATAGGTTTGAGATCACAGGCCATATAAATAAAAATAATTCAGAGAGTATTTTGGATTGTAACATAACTTCTAAAAATGCACCTTTTGGCAAATTATGTATAATAAATGCCAAAACAACAGGAGACTCTAATGTACCTTATGTGGGCTCTAAAGTCTTTTTGGTAAAGTTTTAACAGAATTGGATTGATATTCCAAATGGAGAGTGAAACTGAGCCAGCTCATCATGGATAAATATATGTACTCAGTAAAAAGAGTGAGATGACTTTGAAGGTAGCTGACTGGATTTTTTTACAGGTCTATATGTACTATAAAACTAGATGACCTCCTGAGGTGTCTTCCAACCCTTATATTCTATGATAAAAAAACGGAAGTTCTCAAGTTTGCTCACTTCCCTTTTAAAAGTTCTGTAGTAGTATCCTGTAGTAAAGATCCCAAGCCCTGCAGTTTAAAATAATAGTAGGAGTGCAGCATTTGGCGGATGCTGCTGGAGAAGCCTGTCGTGTTTTTTCATTGTAAGGGTAACAAAGCATTTCTAATCTCTTCTAGGTGCAGAGATTTCTGGGAAGCATCTTTTTAGGCACCAGCCTCTTCAGCTCCTCCTCAAATGAAGTGAAGCGGCTGCTGGTGTGGAGTGTTTAGCAGCTGACCCTGCTGCGCTTGGAAGTGGATCTGCTCCAGAAAGGAAAGCGAGATGATGCCCTCCCACCAGCGCTGGCACTTCATCTCACAGCCTCCTCTACCGCTGCCTGCCCTTCCGCTGCTTCTTTCCGGGGCCCGGCCGCTAGGGCCCGGCCCAGCCAGAAGCAGAGAGCAAACCCCGCCATGGCGAATCTCCCAGCAGCCCCGATCACACGGCAAATCGGTAGCCGGGATCGCGCGAGGCTCAGCGACCAGGAGCCGGGGGAGCTGCGAGACGCCGCCCGGCGCCTGCTGGTGGACCGAGACGGGCAGAGGATCCTGTTCGGGGCCCTGTTCCGGGAGCACAGAGCCATCGTGGTGTTCGTGCGGGTGAGGGGGGATCCGCTTTTCGTGTCGTCCCACCCGCTTGTGCAAGCGGCTCTTGCGTAGCGGGACACCGCTGTTTAATAACTTGCTCCCTCACGCGAAAGGGTCCTTAAAATGGGCTGGGACGGGTGGCGAGACAAGCGAACACATTGCGCAACAAGCACCCTGTTTGCACGGATACCCCCGAGCTGTTTGTGAAAGAGACACGCGCTTTTCACTCCACGGTGAGGGCGGGGGAGAGAACTTTGATTTCAAGTGCTTGTTGAAATAAGACCGATTCCCCAGCTGAGAAGCACTGGCCCTCTCTGATTGTCCTTGTGACCCCAATGCCTATTAGCGAGAGCCCACAACAAGATCCCAGCGCCCTCAAACTTTGATAAAACTTGGATCCCCATCCGAATTTGGCAGCTGGGTCTCTTTAATAAGCGCTACTCCTTTCTACCTCCAGTTTCTAAGCACTCACCCTCCCAACCGAGGTCTCTGTCTGAAGTCCCTTGTTGCTACATTGCCACGCGATTGTGTTGGTTTCTGATATCTCCTCCTGGCTATGTTACCTTTTCAGCATTTCTTATGTTACACCTGCAAAGAATATGTAGAAGATCTGGCAAAAATTCCCAAGAATTTGTTACAAGTAAGTCAGATGCCCTTAACCTGTCTGTCAAGTATCAGGGGTAGCCCTGTTAGTCTGTATCTACAAAAACAACAAGTATCAGAGGGGTAGCCGTGTTAGTCTGAATCTGACTTGCATCTGAAGAAGTGAGGTTCTTACCCAGGAAAGCTTATGCTCCCAGTACTTCTGTTAGTCTTAAAGGTGCCACAGGACCCTCTGCTGCTAAAAACAACAAGGAGTCTGGTGGCACCTTAAAGACTAACAGATTTATTTGGGCATAAGCTTTCGTGGGTAAAAACCTAACCTGTCTGTGTTCGTGTGTGTTGGAGAGACAGGAGTAGTAGGGTTCACCGGCATCTGTAATTCTTTACATGACGTTTGATGACCGGAAGCCCATGGGGAAGCGAGTAGCGTCTTCACACATTGCTGCAACAATTGCTCTGTTATACCTGCCCGTGAGAATTTAGAAGGAATTTGTTGTTGTACCATACAGCATTACATCTTGTTGTTTGGATTTTTCTGCTTTCCTAAAGAACTAAGTACCCAGTTCCTGTTGGTGAGTAGGGCATACGATGGCGATTTGCCTGCTAAATTAAAAAGCTCAGTCTGCCTCTTTCTATTCTGCTGATTGAAGCTATGCCACATTTTGTTCCCAGCATCAGCATATGGCTGGTGAGAAAGGCTGAGATCCTCAGGGACAACGAACTCCAGATGGAGCAGGAACTTGAGGACTTTTAAAGTGAGAGGGGGTGCACTTTCCCTTTGGACATAAGCAGGTTTTTGCTAAAGCGCTGAATTAATCATATTTAATAGGTTTTTTTTAAAAAAACTAGCTGCTCAGATAAAAATAACAGAATTATATTCTTCTGTATTTTCAGGAATAATTATATCATCATCTATGGGGTGACTTGTTTTGTCAACCAGCTAAGTTATTCAAATTGTTTATGGAAGGAGTACAGTGGTAGAGGATATTAATAACCCTTAGTTCAATGAATGATTTGTTTGAATGCATTGCTGAGTAAAAGGAGTCTAAATTAATTAACATTATGGGCCAAGGTTTTAGACACAATTCCTGATGTTGCACCTCCAAAAAATGTACCTAACAGTGAATGTGAATGTATTTTGCATACAGAAATGTGTATTTGTGCATGCAAATCAGTTAGACACTCTAATATGCAAATAATACAGGTGCAAATACAGTTTTTCAGATGCAGACACGTGACTGTGAAGTTTTGCAAGTAAAAAATTGTAAGCAGTTTTGAAGCCAGATGAAAATTTAATCCTATAGATGCAACAGAAAATAAAACAGATATTCATCTGTAGGTTAAAAAAAAGCTGCCTACCAACATTACTTTTTAAAAAATTAATGGAAATGTAGCCCTGTTAATTAATATAGGTTTTTGATATTGAAAAATAGTCAAATTTTACATGTAGAATAACTAATACCTTTTGTATCCTGTGCCCCCAGATCATTAAGCTAAAATACAGATATTTATATTATTGTTTTGCTGATATACATAAAAAAATCACTCCTTATTAATAGTTTTTATATCTATATTCTGTGTTTTTTTTTTCTAGGATGCAAAAGTGAGACTGATAGTTATTGGACAGACATCTCACCATCACATTAAGGTAAATAAAATACTCAGTGAGGTAAACGATATATTGTATTATGCTTGTAACAAGTTCATCTAGTTAATTAGGGGTTGGATTTCCGAGTCAGTGATTTTAATTGACTTCAAGTGGAGCTGTGGTTGCTCACCTTAAAAACAGGCCCTTATTACTTTTCATGAAGCAATTCTAATTGTAGTATAGTGGGGGAAATCTTACGTTCAAATCCTGCAAATTTTGTTCAGGCAAAACTCCCACTGATTTCAGTGGAAGTTTTGTTTGAGTCAGAACTTCACGATTTGGCCCTTAGTGTTGGTTGGGCTTAATATGAAGAATTCAGAGGGTTTCAAAATCAGTATTTTTCATATTTTTTTTACTAAACATTCAAATTTAATATAATTATTTTATGTTCGTACGTATCTTCTAGCCGTTTTGTAGTTTGACAGGGTATCCCCATGAAATCTATGTCGATCCAGAGAGGGAGATTTATAAAATACTTGGCATGAAAAAAGGTGAAGCAGCCACAACATCAGGTAGGAACCATGTTCTTCCCTTGATTTCTTTCACAGAAAATTTCATTTAAAATGCTCCGTTGGCATAACAATAATAGATTAATGTACATGCTAGTGTGCTACTCTACAACAACAATGCTGACTGTTTTACTTCATTATTCTAAAGGAGCTTTCTGGTCATTGGGAGAGGCTCACTATGGGCTTGATCCTGCTCTCATTGAGTTCTGTTTAAGATCTGATTAATCTAGTGCATTACGTTTAAAATGCCAGGAGTTCACATAAAAGCAGAGAAGGCTGGAAGCCTGCAGGAAACCTGAGGTCCAACATCAATAGAGCAGTCTATAGATCAGGAATCGGCAACCTTTGGCACATGGCCGGTCAAGGAAATCCGCTGGCAGGCCGGAACAGTTTGTTTACTGCAGCGTCCACAGTTTTGGCTGATCGCAGCTCCCTCAGGCCGCGGTTAGCCATTCCAGGCCAATGGGGGCTGCGGGAAGTGGCATGGGCGTAGGGATGTGCTGGCCGCTGCTTCCCGCAGTCCCTATTGGGTTGGAACGGCCAACCGTGGTCAGTGGGAGCTGCGATCAGCTGAACCTGCGGACGCTGCAGGTAAACAAACTGGCCCGGCCCGCCAGCGGATTTCCCTGACGGGCCGCATGCCAAAGGTTGCCAATCCCTGCTATAGATTATTAGTTTTAAGACAGAAGAGAAACGAGCCTGTTAAATCCATTGATATGTCTATTCTTAGTAATATATCCAATAATGGGGAAATACAGACTCTAATTGCCTGATTTTGGTCTCACACTATTTTTGTACCCTATTTTATCATTGACTTTGGTGGTTACATCTGATTTACATAGGTGCAAATGAGATCCGAATCAGGACCTTATTATAATAGAGTTGACTTCCTTTATACAGTAGACTAGTCTCTGACTGCCAGATGCTGGGACTGGATGATAGAGGATGGATCGCTTGATAATTGCCCTGTTCTTTTCATTCCCTTTGAAGCATCTGGCATTAGCCACTACCAGAAGACAGTATACTGGGCTAGATGGACCACTGGTCTGACCCAGTATGGCCATCTTCTGCTCTTTTTGTGTGTGTCTGTTTTAACAGCTGTAAAGTAATGTATATGTCTACGTAATGCTATTTTGTTGTTATCTAGATTTCTGTTATGACACTGATGAAATTATCTAGTAATATTTTAATCTATTTTAGATAAAATGTATTTTGTTGTAAGATATCCTCTAATGTTTTAGTGCAGAGCCCACATGTGAAATCAAACTTGCTGTCAGGAAGTATCAGAAGTATGTGGAGAGCAATGACTGGCCCTGCTTTTGATTTTCAGGGAGATCCAGCTCAGCAGGGGGGGACTTTGATTTTAGGCCCAGGTAAGCATATTTGTTTTATTTTAAAATAATCTTCCCCTCCCCCAGCTGTTTCTTATTACACTTCTGAGAGTCCTCTTCATCCCTGGTAGAGCCCTGAGGATTCCCAAAGAGAAATATAGTCTGTGCTTGTTTATGGTTCTGCTATGTAAACAAAGTCTGTAAATGTCATTGCATAGTTCCCCCTCCTACAAAGACCTGAACTATTCCTGTTGAAGCCAGTGAGAGTTTTGCCTTTGACTTCAGTAGGAAAAGGATTGGGCCTAAGTTTTGCTTGTTGACATCTTGGCATCAGTCTATACTCTGCCATTACATTGGATTCTAGGTATTTTATTTGATGTGTTTTTAAGAAAGCAACAAAACATGAATGGTGGTTATCATGATAAAATCATTCTCTTGAGGTACTAGGAAGCAGAAAAGTACAGGTCTAATTCGACCACTTACCTTGTCATGCCTTGTTGCTGTAATATTTTTTTTAAATGATAAAAATATACATGCTGTGATTAAAAAACAGAATGTTATGTAAATTCATGTATTTAGTGCACAGTTTTAGACAAATTGCTGGAAAATCAGGATGCTTCCTTAATCCAATTAGCTGTTATAATAAAGCAGTATTTTGTTCAACTATTTCCATTTTTATTCTCATTCTGTTCCAGGTAGCAAAGTCCACTTTGTGCACCTTGATAAAAATAGGTTGGATCATGCTCCCATTAGCACAGTTTTGCAGCTTGCAGGAGTTAAAACGGTAAATTTCACAAACAAACATCAAATTATTGACATTTGACTTGCCAGAAAAAACAGATTACAAATTAAACTTGATACAAGAAGACAAAAAATACTCCAGAGAATTGCCATGGATGTCATGTTTTATGTTCTTATATAACAGCTGATAATACATACTGGATCTCAAAGCACCAAGTAAATTGCATTGTGCTGAAGATGCAGATGAATTCACACTTGCAACATATAGAAGAAAGCAATAATTAAGATATAACCTGCCTTTCGACAAAATAATTCCTATTTGCTCTTTTCTGTCTCAAAAAATTCTTGCTAATGCAATTTAAAAATCTTGATTCAATATGAAGCATTAAGCTACTTGAAAACAAAACTCTAATATATCACTTTGTTCAGAAAGAAAAGCTTGGAGTTTTTGCCATTCAGTAGGTCATATTTTTTTCACTGCTGGCTTGAAACTTTCAGCATTATGTGAACTTCATAACATAAACTATCAAAAAAGCAAGTGTGAACAACAGGAAGCTGACACAAGATTATGCCTATTCCTGTATCTGGCCTTAAAGAGGCACACCAAAACATGTTTCTATAGTTCTAAATAAATGTTTGAATTACAAGATCCATTGTTTGCAATTACTTTTTTTTTTTCTGGTTTGCCACATCTAAATAGTAGCTTTTTAAAAACAAGGCAGTGATGAGTTTTAAATGTATTCCCAATCAGATTGTCAGTTTTAAAATAGGTTAAATTTAGGGTCTAAATTGAATAATAGTATTCCCTTTAACCGGGCAAAATCTCCATTAGTACGTGCAGCAGGAGGTCCTTGCAAAAATATTGCTGGTTATTTTAATCAAAGCCGCAGAGGTAGTAGCACAATAGCATTTATCAGATGGATGTTTAGAATCTTCCTACGTCTGCTTATTTTCAGAATCCATAGCTTTCATTCATATAGATCATGTCCTTTTTCATCTATGAACCACGTTTTACCTATTTAAAAATGAAACTGCAAATTATTTATGGATGAGCATGTGCTCATTCTCTCCTGCAATTTCTGAACCTTGTTCTCTGCTGTAAATTGCTCCTGTTCGTGCATATCTTACATGTCACATGCAAAATCTCTCTGTAGATTTAAGCCTCCAAAACAAAATGCAGTTGTACAAAGCATGGCCTACTCCTTCATCCATTAAGGTTGTTGTCAGTCCCAGAATAAACTCTTCAGAGTTCTATCCATTAAATTATGTTTGAAATTAAACAAAATGTTCAGTGACTGAAAATGCAAAGCTTACATTAAAAAAAATAATGATTAATGAGCAACCCAATAGCCACAATAGGATTTCATCTCCTAGGATGTGAGTGTTTTTGTTTGTTTGTTTTCAATTACCAGTGTTTATAGTAACTAGTTCAAATGTTTAAAGAGATACTGTCAATTTGAAAATCTTGTCCTTGAATCACTCTTCTAGCCAAGCTGAACTTGCTACAGGAGAAGCAAGGGTGATTATGCACTAAATTTGAGCTCCTTTGATCCTAGAGCTATCTAGGGGCCTATCTGGCACTCAGTGTAAAATGTCCCCACAGTCCCAGGCAGGGCCAGCTCCAGGCACCAGCTTAACAAGCAGGTGCTTGGGGCGGCACCTGCGGCAATTCAGGAGTGGCAGGTCCCTCACTCCCTCTAGGAGTGAAGGACCTGCCGCTGAACTGCCGCCGCCAATCGCGGCTTTTTTTTTTTTTTGCTTGAGGCGGCAGAAATGCTGGAGCCAGCCCTGGTCCCAGGAGCCGTCCTGGCAACAAGGGGATCACCAGGCTAGAACTCAAACTCCCTTGTCCTTGGCAATGTTTCCTACACCCAGCCGGGAGAGGGTATTTCTTTCGTTCTGTGCCACTCAGGGATTCTACTACTGGGTTTTCAGCTGCTTCACAGCCCTAGAACATCTAAAAGCAGCTGTTGCAGACGCAGGAATTAGATCCCATATTTGCTAATCAAACACACTTCTGCCTATCTTTGCCTGATACTTTAGATTATTAAAAGAGAAGGAATGTTAAATATACAGTTTCCTTGTCACCATTTATGCCCTCTATTTTCTTTTGGCCTCATCATTCAATGAAACTGAATTTAGTTTCACTTTTCTTTATATTTATTTTCACTTTCAGATTCTTAGAACTGTAATGTTTTGATTTGCAAACAATGAAGGGAAATTTTGAGAGGGTTCTTGTAACAGGTGCTTTCAATAATTCTTTAAAAAAGAATTCTGAAAACATTTCTATTGGTCTTAAGTTTCACTATTTTTAGAAAAGTTTAAAATTGAACTATAACTAAGTGGACAGTGTCCCTTTAAAGTGGCTTACTGTTTGTAAAATATGCTAGTTTGATAGCACTGGAGATTGAACTTAATCCTTACAATTATGGTACAGCTGGCTATAACAATGTCGAATTCCCCACATTATCTCATCGGTGTCCTTTAATCCTGATTTGGAAGGATCATCTTTAAGTCAGTCTCTGTGTCCGTTCAGTCCTTTGCCTCTCTACTGAGACTACACCAAAGTAATCAGCGAGGGCCAAGTTCAGTGGTTGTTAAGTAGACACTAGTTTACTAGAAACTGAACTGCAACTACCAAACTGGTTTCAACTAAAAGGAATATACTACCAAACAGCCATCAAATACATTTTTGTCACTATTGAAATAGGCCAGATTCTAAACAGTGACTGAGGGTTGACTGGCTTAACATCCCATTATTAATGTCCCGAGCAATCCAGTTCACTATGAACCAACCATTTTTTATAAATTTCAGTGCAGTGGCACAAATTCAATTTCTGTAAGAAATCAAATGCCATTAACAGCGTTTGTTTGGCCTTCAGAATAAAGAACCATAGGTTTAACAGCAGTATTAAAGTTCAGCATGCTAGTAATCATTATTATGGTGTCATAGACATCTTTGTCTATGAGGGGGACATCTTAAAAGAGGCCTTAATCAAGCATCTAATAAATTTTGTGCTTGAAGTCAAATGCAGAGGAACATGACAGCATTTACACATCTAATTACATGATTCATGAGTGCAATCAATTAGAAACCTATGTTCTATATGCACTGTTGTTGTAGCTATGTTGGTCCCAGGATATCAGACAGACAAGGTGGGTGAAGTAATACAGTAACTCTTCCCTTAACGTTGTAGTTATGTTCCTGAAAAATGAGACTTTAAGCAAAACAATGTTAAGCGAATCCAGTCAGAAATCAAACCCTTACATGGTAGAGCAGAGCATAACCATAGAGTCAGCATGCTGCCTTGTGAAAAAAAGACTTATTAATTCAAACCTTTGATATTTAAAAACTCTAAACTAGTACAGAAATTCTAAAATTGTATGGAAAAAAAAGACAAGAGTAGGACTGAAAGAACTAATTAAAGCTTCAATTCTACATTTTGTGTGTGTGTGAGTGACCAACTGGGTGAACACAGAGTCTCATTAACTTCATTGGAGCTCTGTGCAGGCATAGCAATCTGCCCATGCTGTTATCATTGGCATCTAAAATTTTAGGGTATTAGCCTACAATGGCACTCTTAATTTAACCAAAGGGTAGCAAAACTGTGGCCCGCCCTAAAGGAAATGCCAGGGTGTTACCAAGGGGCTTGTGTCCAACCTGCAGAGGGCGCCTCAGAGCAAGCTAGTCTTGCTAACCCCTGAAAGGACACAGATAAAGCCTTCCGCTCAAGGATGAACACACAAGCAGTAATTCTTCAAAAACAAAAGATTTATTTATTTATTTTTAGGAAATAAGTGGTTACAATGTATTTAATGAAGCAAGTCAGATTATATAGAACATAGTAAAAATGCAATAAAATTACATTTAAAACATCTTATAATTAAAGCAGCACAGGGAAATAAAGACACAGACTGCTTACAATATTTGACACCCCACACAAAGAATACAGTAGCTTCAATTTAACATGCACATAGATATTCCCATATACACAAGGGCTTTTAGTGATAAAATTTAACTCCTTATTTAATACAATGTGGTATACGCAACCTCTATATACCCATAAGAAAAACCATTACAGTATTCACAAAATAAAAATAAAACATTTACTTAACATCAACCTTGATTCTTAACATTAAACATTCTGTAAATGCTGGCCAATTGGCTACAAGATGGATAGGGGAGCTCTCACTCAAGACGCAGGCATCCAGCTTTATTTACAGACACAGCCATACACTCTTAAATTATAGATATAAAGAAGATCAGACTTACACTTCTTATTCAAAAGTTTCCCTCTGACTCATCTAATTGGTCCTTCTGCTCTGTCTGATTTCCTGAACTATGGGCTCCACAGCTGCGCTGTCGCTCTGTCAGGCCACAGATGCAGTGGTGGTTGCTGCTCTTCTGTTGCTGCTGGCAAGGTAGCTGCTAGCAGGCAGTTGTTCATTGCCACGGCAACCTTAGAATTCTGCTGCTGCTTTGTCAAGTAGCTGCTTTTCAGGATGTTCAGGTCTTCTTTTTAGACAGCTTCCATTCTTAAGCAAAGCCTCAAACCCACTTCTTTTCAACCTGTTAGTTGAAAGCATGCTACACCTAATCCACTACAGACTCAGCCTGCTTGCTGTCAGCCTTATATACTGGTTCCTCTCTCATGGTCAGCACCTCTCAGCCAATCAGCTGCTAGCTTTTTCCAGCTCCTCCGCATGACGTCATACCTATTCTTGGGTAGGAAAGCTCCTCCCTCTAGCGGCATCTTGGATTCTAGATGTTTTTAAGCACCTCCCTCTGATGCCATCTTGTTTGCTAGAACTTTCCACTACCTAAATTTAAACTATTATCCTTGTCTCTGCCATTTTGGCCAGCCATGTTGTATTTTCTAAATTTAAACTATCAATTTCTACTTAATTAGAGCCTTAATCTTAAAACTAATTATTGTTTTATGCAAACCAAAGTGTCCTAATACTTATCACCACTTTAATTGTATCAATTGGGAGAAGTGAGTTTTACGGCATTTTCAACCCCCTTCTGACACTTTTCTGTAAGCCTCTATTAAGAAGTTGCAAGGTATTTCAGAACACTCAAAGCAAAATTCTCTCATTATAGCGACCAATGAATGGCAAGACTGGGGCCCATGTTAGTAATGTGAAATGTACAAAATCTGATCATAAGTTTATGTCTTGTTCTAGTTCAACATTAATTAAAAAAACTCAGACAGTGAATAGTGAAAAAAACAGAAGGAGACAATCACCTCATACCCAGCAGATGGCAGAATACACTCAGAAAAAGGTTCCATAGTCCATCAGATGGGAGGGGGGAAAAGGCTCTGCTTTTCAAAAACTGCACTTAAATTGTCTAACCATATGTCACAGGGTGGCTAGCCCCTGTGATTAAAGCAGTTCATTGCCCCTGGGCCAGAGGAGATGCTCCTAGTTGAGCCAATTAAGGGGGTGGGACAACACCTGTGCTATAAAGAGTCTAATGATGGCTCTGTGAGAACAGAGCTCGAAGGGGGAAGGATTGCATTGAAGTTGTAGGGAGAGAGGGTCTCCTCTAGTGGTTCCTAAAGGCGGGAGTTGGGGCTAGGTAAGAAGATCCAGCTGTAAGTTTTGTTTTTGGCTTTGGGAAAAGGCAAAGAAGGCACCCAGGCCCTGTGTTCTCTGCAGAGGCTCAAACAGTAGGAAGGGACAGCACCTCAGGGAGGAGGGGTTGTGCCCATCTTAAGGCTGGAGCCCAGTTTAAGGATTGGTGGAAGATTTTGGTTTTGTGTTTGCTTTTCTGGAACTTTTTGTTAATAAAAATCAGACCCCAAAATGGGATGTGATCGGATTACAAAGACAGTGTGGAGTTGGTTTCAGGAGCCCTGAAGAAGAGGAAAACAGATGCAGGGCACTGCGGAGACACCTCTGGCCACCATGGAGTGCTTATTTGGCAGCTACTGCATTACACTGCACTTCTGTTTTATTTTTTTTAGCCATTTTAAATGACAGATTTATTTCAAAGTACCACAGAGGACAAGAAGCATGCATGGAAAAATAACTATTTTCAACTATGTTGAGTCTTCGTTTTCAAAATTTAAATTTTAAAACCACAATTTTTAAACATTATTTGTTGACAATAGAGATATATTTGAAAGTCTCTCTTTTTAGAAAGAGGGTCACTTAATGATGAGGTAGTAGGCAGAAGATAGCTGCAACTCCCGATCAACAAAATGTGGCCTTTACTCTCAGCTGCATGTTGCAAGAATCACAGAGGAAGCTTTCTTCACTTTGGGCCCAATTCTAAAAGATGCTGAGTATCCTCAACCCTCGCCAAGCTCACTTCTGACGCCCTTGCTTACACTGAGTAGTACCTTACACTGAAGGTAGGCTCATTAAAACTAGTGGTATTATTCAAGGAATAAGAGCAGCAGAATAAGGCCCCCATACTTGAGTCATCCCACTGCAGTCAAATCATGTGTGTAAGTGTTTGTAGGATCAGGCCCATAAATCAGGATCTGACTATGGCTTTGCTAGCAATTTCAAATGAGCTCATAAACTTGCCAGTTCAACCCTCCCATGATATTACCATAATCTTTTAAGATAGACATGCCATTACACATAATGGACCAAACTCATCAGGGACTGCAGTTAGACTGGAAGACCTAGTATTGTTTTTATAAAAGATCTGATAGTGAACTCCTTCTACCAGTTGTTATAAGAATTATTGCCTGAAGGGAATTACTAAATATACAATGTATATAATATAGTGAGTGTCCCTGCCTAAACCCACAGCAGCAAGGCATGGAGAGCAAACAGAAAATGCTGTTGAAGACAAGGGAAGATAATAAGCAAACATTCCCTGGAAAACTGCTATTTGAGAGAGTTGTTTTATTGGTCACTGTTCTGATCTTCTGAATCAGCTGAAAGTAGTAAAAATGCCTATGCTCTCTATACTACATCTTAAAATGTTAATACTATTACAGCTGAGCTGCACCTGCGTTGAATGCCTACCAAATATGCTTACATTTATTCCCAGTGTAGATAGGGCCTTAGGGACTGGAGGCAGAGTGTGTGTTGCATTTCTAGTTCACTCTCTCTGGCAGTCTGTGAGACCCTGAGTATTTTTGCTTTTAGGTAGGGTGACCAGACAGCAAATATGAAAAATCGGGACAGAGTGTGGGGGGTAATAGGTGCCCATATAAGAAAAAGCCCCGAATATGGGGACTGTCCCTATAAAATTGGGACATCTGGTCACCCTACTTTTAGGACAGGAAGCCAAGCCTATCTTCTTGGTCAACCATCTGTTTGCCTGGACCACTGCTATGTAGGGGTTTCTTTTATGGTAGACTGGGGTTGCTGCTTGCACTGTCTATTGTGGAAAATTTAATTTTATACTTTCCAACCAGTGGAGCAATCAAGTTCTCCAAAAATTGAAGAATGTGCAAGGCCAACACCTAAAGCATCAATATACAAGTTTCTGGAAAGCACGACTCAAAAACAACCATGCTACATTGCTTCAGATCCCTGCACAGAACTATCACACCAGCTGACTACCTCAGCATACTAAAATGTGCAAACTTTAGGCAGGCTTTACCAAATACAAAATCATTAATCATAAACTAGAAGTGGAAACAGGAAGACACAAAATAGACTTCAAACCCAGAGAGATGCAGCGCAACCAGTCTGATGGAGAGGAGACTGAGATGGAGGGACATTCTACTACAATGTCCAAAATACAATAGGGTGCAAAAAAGATATTTCTTCAAAACACTAAAAATGATTAAAGGTTTTTATGTAAAAGCAATGAGAGAAAACTGTCTAAACCTAGGAGAATGGAGAGAGACAGCAGAGATGGCATCACAATACGTAGCAGCCTGTCTCTTGACTGAGAATGGACAGAAATGACAAACGGAGACAGGAAAATATAGCACACATACACTGTGAAGCCTTATCCTGGGCAAAGTATACCTTCCTCTGACAGCTACCTGAGGAATTTGTCTCTTCCTTAGGCTTTGGCAACACTTGTATTGGTTCTTAGGCCAATAACATATTATTAAATGGAATTGAATTGCTTACTCTTAATATATGGTAATAGGTATATTACAATTAAAAATAAATCTAAAATATTCTATTCTAAAAAAGTCCATTTTATGTAGAAACAGATGTTCTTTTCATAATAGCAAGTTCCTTCCCCTACATTGCTGTGTGATAAACTGTGTGCCAGTTGGCTGGCACTCTCCACCCCCAGAGATAGCTGAATTTCAGCGGCGTAGTATGTGTAGTCTGTGACTCTATTTGGAATTCTTTGGTATGTAAAGTGCTATATAAACATAAAACATTATCTAGGGCACTCTAAGAAGAGAGGATAAAATGGTTTTGTATATGAGTGTGGATGTATCAGAGGTTATTATTAATTCTTTCTTTCTTTCTTTGAATTGTAGTAGCACCCCATTCATTGACCAGGACCCTAGTGTATTAGGTACCATACAAATACAGAATGAAAAGGCAGTCTCTATTCCAAAAAGCTTACATGGGTGTGTTGGGGGTATATGAATGTGTAAAATGAAGGGCCAGACCTAGACCAAATGGCGCCCCAAGTGAGAAGCGTCATCGTTGCCCCCCTCCATTTGTTATACTTTTGAATAATTTACAGCACCTTGAGCCCAGCCCCCCTCAAGCCCAGCACCCACGCGGTTGAATGGGTTGCTTGCCCCTAAATCCAGCCCTGGTAAAATGTGTGTGTGGCATGTTGGGCTTGAATGGGTGTGCATATGGGACAGTATAGAGAGACTGAATAGGTGTGGGGGGATATCTGTGTATGAAGTCACAAGTATGTGGTGCTGGAACAATCTGTATAGCGGCAGGGATACTGAGAGCCATTGAACCAAACTGTAAACACCATATATGATGGAAACTACTTCAAGCCAACTCCAGAACCCCTAGTTCCAGCACCTGTGAAGACATGTGAGAGATATGTGAAGTTATATTTTATATAGGGCAGGGCATATCTGAAGTGTATGGGGTTGTATGGGGGTGGGAGGAATAGATGTATGGGTGTACACGGACGTTGTATATGCAATGGTTTAAGGAAAGGGTGTATTTCAGTGTGTACTGTGATGTTTATATGTATAAGCGATAGGGTGATTATATGTCCTGTTTTGGCTGGGACAGTCCCTTTTTTAAGCCCTGTCCTGGCTATCCTGACTTTTTTTGGCAAAAGTGGTCATTTGTCCGGTTTGTTCTTGCCAACTTGATCAGTTGGCAAGAGCAAACAGGACAAATGCCCACTATTGTCAAAAAGTGGGGTGCAGAGGAACGAGCAGGAGGGTGAGCGGAGATGCCAGCCCCCCCTCTGGAGGCTGGGAGGAGGCAGGACTTATGCGGAGAGCAGGTAGGGCTTGAGCGAGCAGCGATGCCAGCCCCAGCCTTTGGGAAATATGGTCACCCCAATAAGGGAGCATAAGGTGGTGCATAGTGGTCTTTGTGGGGATATATGAAGGTGAAGGAACTTTTGATTATGGGCGTATGGTGCTCTGGAGCCTCTGGGCCGCCCGATAACAGAAATAATATAGACCAACATGTAGGGGTGTTTGTGTGTGCATGTATGTGTGGAAAGGCGAAGCGGCACACAGCAGGGTGTGTCGGTGCAGGAGGCAGGTGCATGGAGCCATATGGACAGGGTGGATGCAGGCACGTGGGAAGGTCACACAGCCCTTTGCCCCAGTATACCCCAATGAGCATTTACCACTATGACGTCACTTTACCCGACGCGAGCTGGTCACGATGACGTCACACCCGCCCACCCAATCAGACGCGCAGGGAGGGGGCGCAGAGCCCCCCCCCCGCTGCGGGGAGGTGGCCGAGAAGCGTCAGCCGCTGCCGTTGCTGGCTCGGGGCCCTCCCCTCAGGCAGCCCGAGCCCCGGCCCGGGGGAGCGGCTCAGCGCGGCGGCGATGAGCCCGGCTGCCTCGCACCCCCCGTAACGGCGCTGCCGCCGCCATGAAGCGGAAGAACTGGGCCGGGGTCCGGCGACACTCGGCCCCGGCGCCGCCGGCCGTGAAGAAAACTCGGAGCGCGGCGACTGCAGCCGCGGGGGTGGAAGAGGAACCGCCCCCGTCCGGGCCGGAGAGCTGCATGGAAATCACCGGTGAGCGGGGGCGCCGGGGCGGGAGGCACCTGCGCCCAGCTTGCCTTGCCGGTGCAGGCATCACGGACGCCGTGTGTGCGATGGGCAGCGGTAGCGTCAGTCCGGGGGCAGCAGCGGGGTCTGTGTGGCGGGATTTACGGAACTTGCGCGTCCCGCTCCACTGGAGGGAAGGCACCAGCCAGCTCTTCCCTCTCACCAGGCTTCAAAATCATGGGTCAGAGCAAAACCCTTCTCGCTGCGTCCACTTGCCTCTCGCAGCAGCCTCCGCCCCCGCCGGGTTTCGCTGGGCACGTTACAAGTTGTTGTCAAACTTTGTGGGAGCCGCCACGTCGTGTGACAACTTCCATGGGTTTTGTTTTAAACGCTAGCCCCAGAGCGGAGGGGGCTTGGCTGGTGGTTCACGGGTCTCCCTGAAAGCGCAGAGAAAATATGTAGGTCTCCCGTGGCCTGAAATGCCTCTGCAGAGTGTTTGCCGTTTAAAAACCATTAGCAGAATGCGTTAAACATGCATAGGAGTGGTCTACTCATCCTGTCTTGCAGTACTCACTTTAATTTTGGGCTTAACAAAGAGTCAGGTGTAAAATATCCTGCGTGAAATTCCTGGTTTTGCTTTTCCTGAGTCCTAAATGAAAGGAGTGCCTGCAAGAAAAGGAAATCTCCTGCTTCTTGCTTCTGCTTTTCTTCTTCCCTTTCCCACCCTCCTCTCTTGTTCTTCAGGGCAGCTTCCAGTACAGGGAAACAATGCTTTGTTGTCTTTTGCCGACTCACTTAATAAATGCTTGTCTGACTGGCTGTTGTGGATACAGTAATTGTTTTGCACAAATTTCAATTTTAGATGTTTTTACCATAGCAGAAAAAATGCAGACAAATTTAGCATTCTTATCCACATCACAGAAGTCCAGAAAGGACTACTTTTAAAGGGCGGCACTAGAAAACAGCTGTCTTGCACTATTTTACAGTACTGATGGAAAAGAAGAATGGAAATATAGTTCAACCTGTCAACCCTCTTAGTTTTCTGTGTGAACATATGGTGTGGTCTGTGATATACAGGAGGTCAGATTAGAACAGTGATTCTCAAACTTTTTGTAGTAGCAACTCCTTTCAGACAGCAAGCCTCTGAGTGCGACCCTCCCTTTATAAATTAAAACACTCTTTTTATATATTTAATGCTATTTTAAATGCTAAATTTATAACCAAATTGTTTAAAATAAAGCTAACTTTTCTCACCACTTTTAAATTAAAGTTTAAAACACATTTTTTATCAAATTATTATGAGCAGAAAAAGTTTTTTTTTTAAATAGTTACTATTTAATACTGGGAGTGGGGTGCGAAGAAACTTTGTCAGTATCACTTGTCACAGCAGACTTAGCGCCCCACTGCCACCCTTACTTCTGAGCTGCTCTGCCTTCAGAGCTGGAGGCTGTGAAAAATTATATTAACATACAAATATCATTTTCTACAGCAGACTTACTAGTGCTCTGTGTTTCCCCCTAAGGCAGTGGTGGGCAACCTGCAGCTCGCAGGCTGCACGCTGCCTGTCAGGGTAATCTGCTGGCAGGCCATGAGACAGTGTTTACATTGACCGTCCGCAGGCACAGCCGCCCACACCTCCCAGTGGCCGCGGTTTGCCGTTCCCGGCCAATGGGAGCTGCGGGAAGTGGCAGCCAGCACATCCCTGTGGCTCATTCCGCTTCCTGCAGCTCCCATTGGCCAGGAATGGCAAACTGCGGCCACTGAGAGCTGCGGGGTGGCCATGCCTGTGGACGGTCAATGTACATACTGTCCCACAACCCGCCAGTGGATTACCCTGACAGGGCCGCAGGTTGCCCACCTGCTCTAAGGTGTGCACCTCTGCAGCTGCACAAGAAAGCATCAAGAGCGGCGCACCTAATTAGTGGAGCGGGACAGGTGCGCAGCCACGGGTAGGCCTGTACCCTGGAGAGGATGTGTAAGGCAAGGTGGGGGGGAATAGAGGGTGGGTGGGGACAGTAGTGGATGGGAAGCTTGGGGCATGCAGGGCTAGGGCGAGGAGAGATGCCTCTCCTCCTCCCCCGCCCCCAGGCCCAGGACTGCAGCGAGGAGAGATGCCTTTCCCCACTGCCGCCTGCTCACTCTTTCTGCAGTAGAACCATACCAGTTTGGCTGGGTTATACAGAAGGGTAACAGGATTTGGTGCCTTGACATGTTCAATATATCTAGATGCATAGGAAAAGATTCAATGTTTTCCTATTCAATTACTGACAAAGCCATGATCTGATTCTCTAGCAGAAAGTATTATAATATAATCTTGCAAATTAGAAAACAGGCTTTTATAATTCACATGTTAAATGGCAGTTATCTATATAGCTCTTGTAACAGAAATGATACAAGGCCCTGTATTACTTTTTAGCAAAAATTAATAGATTAGTAAGAATGAATACATAGCAAGGTCAACTTCAGATGCAGCTTCAGCAACCCTTTAGTAGAAGGGTACAGAAAGCTGCTTAAGTATGACCAGCAATTTAGGTTTTTTTGTTTTTATTAGTGGCGCACATCTGCACATTATCTCAATATTGGTGCTGGACGTAACAAAATTCATTTCGCGCGTGGATGAAAAAAAAATAGAGGGAACATTTCTAGTGTCCCATTTCCACCCTTACTTCTGGGCTGCTGCTGGTCGCAAGCGTTGCATTCAGAGCTGAGTCACCGGAGAGTGGCAGCTGCTGGCCAGGCTCCCAGCTCTGAAGGCAGCATCACTGCCAGCAGGAGCACAGAACTGCAGAAGCTGTGGCAGTGCCATACCATGCCACTCCTGTTTCTGCCTAAAGTTTGACCTTTGTGCTGGAATGGGGGCTAAGGCAAATTTTAGGGTGGCTATAGCCCTTGCAAACCCCCCTATTGCTGCCCCCCTGGGTGTCTAACTGTTAAATTATAATTTTTGTTTTTGCTGATCCCAGTGTTCTGATTGGTTTGCAGTTTAATGCAGCTCTTCAACTGCTGAACAGGCAAGCCCTCTAATGTTGTCTCGGCCCCACTTTTTAGTCACAAGCCAACAAAGCTGCTTGCATGATACTACAATCCCCAGAGTGCAATTTCCTTAAAGTGGTGAAAATACAAATATATATTTTGTTTAGGATCAATGATTGTTGCATTATATGTTTACGATACTTTTTGAAGTAAATACACTACATTGCAATGGAAAGGTGTGTGTAATTTTCTTTAATGCTAGATTTAAATTATATATTTTATAGAAGTTGCTCTCTGTTTCATGCAGGTACGTGTGACCCCCGTGTAATAACTTTGCCACGCTGTGAGAGGTTGCATTGTAATTGCCAATTTGAGAACCCCTGGACTAGATGATCTGGTGGTCCCTTCTGGCCTTAAACTCTATAACTCTGTATGTTTTAAAAATTCATATTTGGTCTTTGGAAAAGAATTAAAATCATGCTTTTTTCATAAAACAACCTAGTTCTTTGTCTGCCCTTAATCTCATGCTCTCTGCCTTACCAAAGAAAATGGTGGGTAAACCCCAGGCTCCTCTAGGCAGCTCTGCACAAACTGTTCAACCTGCACAGAGCCTCAGTGACTTCAGTTGTGCTTTGTTTTGGCAAAGGAGTCTGCCTATGTGGAGCAGCATGCAGGGTTTGGGTTGCTCTTTTCTAGTTTAAAGGGATGTTTGAACTCTAGTTAGTTTAATTTTTTTTTAATACAGTTGGGTATTGTAGCTGCCCTTCAGTCTCCTTGCCAACTTTTCAGAATGATATGATTTATTTAAAAAACAAATACAAAACCCTTTCCTCTTCCTGTGTGAAAGACCCATGAAAATAGGAAACTGTCTATAGAAGAGAGTGAAACTGAGAATATACACAAAGTAAACAAACTGGAAAAAAAAAATTCTGTTACAGTGATGTGTAGGTGGTACCTGTAACAATAGCTGGTTTAAAAAAATAGATTGAAGTGGGTTTTTTTCCCAATTAGTTGACGGTTTCCTTTAAATTAAAACAAAGCTAGAAATGACATGTCAAGGTTCACACAATTTTATTATGGAAAAACATATAACATTTTGGGGACAGGGCCTGGTGGACTGAGTATATAAACTCAAACTGTGCCAGACTCCCATTTTAAAACAAACCAAACAAATGGTGTTGTAAGGGAAAGTAATCCAAAATAGTCCAATCTAAAATAAAAATATTGTTAGGTCTTGTGTAGACAAGGAAATTTACTGATACAAATACACCTCTGTAGCTACACTGGTATAACTCCCTGTGTGGACACTTGTATTCCAGAATACTAGTGTCTTTTTCCCCAGCGTTTTTTATATTGCCTCCAAAGTGACAAAAACTTAATTGGAAAACGCACTTTAATTCTGGAATAATAGTGTCCACACAGGGAGTTTTAGCATAATAGTTCTGCTGGTAAATTCCCCATGTAGACAACTGTTAGCAACTAGACAACTAGCATTCCTACCATTTCACATGGCATCACAATGCACAACCCTTAGTTCATCTAATTAAAGACACAAAAGACGTAAAGCCCCAATCCTGCAAATACACACACTGGTAAATGGAACTCTGTCCAGGCTAACAAATATGCTCTAAAGCATCTATTTGCAAAGTCAGTGCCAAAATACTTGTGCACATTGTATGTTGCCTTCTCCTTCTCTCCTAATGCAACAGCTTTAAACAAATCTAAATATTTTAAAATCCTTGTAATCTGGGGGTGTAACAAATGATGGTGGTCTGATGTCGCATGCACGGATTACAAATTCTGTTGTGCATTATGTTTGGGTGTTTAATACTACAATCTACTTTTTGTCAGCATAAGCTTCAGTAAGTATTCTTTTAAAAAATTATTTCTCATACTCAGTTTTGCTTTTTTTCCTTAACTCTCTCCATGGCAGTCCTAACATCTTTTGAGATGTTTTACTCTGGTAGTGTAAAAAAAGGCACTGGCTGGGAAAACACTGCAGATTTTCCATATTCCTGTGAATGCATGGTAGGTACATGCCACATTCCTGGAATAATATCAGGCATGTAGGAAAATGATTGACTAAAGAATACAATTCCTTAAAGTTTCTGTTGTGCTATATTACAGTGGATTTCAAATTTCATCATTTTATTTCTTCAACTAATGCATGACACTCAGATAATGTGAATTTTATTAGCCAAAACTGAACAAACTCATCTCCACTTATTAGATATAATCTCCCATGTCTTTCAAAATGATAGTTATATACAATGCAGAGAAATTGTAGAAGTTTTATTTAAGATGGGAAGGCAGTTTTTGATTTCCTATCTTTGGTATGTATGTTCTGTACAGTTCTCTAACTTTACCTGAGAAATAAGATTCTAAAGCATGTTGTGTTGCATTGTAACCTTCCAACAAAATTATTTAGACTTTTGGCAATAATTGCAATTTGCAAAATGACTGTAATATTTTGGAGTAGGGCTGTTGAACAATTTCAGAAATTAATTGTGATTAATCGTGCTGTTAATAATAGAATACCATTTATTTAAATATTTTTGGATGTTTTCTACATTTTCAAAAATATTGATTTCAGTTACAACACAGAATACAAAGTGTACAGTGCTCACTTTATTTATTTTGATTACAAATATTTGCTCTGTAAAAAACAAAAGAAATAGTATTTTTCAGTTCACCGCATTATGAATTCTACATTTGTAAGTTCAGCATTCATTATAAAGAAATTGCACTACTGTACTTGTAGTTGAACTTACAAATGTAGAATTATGTAGAATAAAAAAAAACTGCATTCAAAAATAAAATCATCCCCCACACCTCCTAGCCCTCTGCCCTGACCTCGAGTCGCCCCCAACATCCAGCCTTCTGCCCTGCACCTCCACACACACCCCAGCCCTCTGCCCTGACCTCCCCCCCCAAAACCCAGCCTTCTGCCCTGCCCCTCCCCCCCCCCCCCCAGCCCTCTGCCCTGACCTCGAGTCGCCCCCAAAACCCAGCCTTCTGCCCTGCACCTCCACACACACCTCAGCCCTCTGCCCTGAACCCCCCCCACACACCCCAGCCCTCTGCCCTGACCACCTCCCCCAACACCCAGCCTTCTGCCCTGCACCGCCACACCCGCCAGCCTTCTGCCCTGATCCCTGAATCCCCCCACATCCCCAGCCTTCTGCCCTGAACCCCCCACATCCCCACTGCCCTCTGCCCTGACCTCTGAACCCCACACACCCAGCTTTCTGCCCTGCACCCTCTGCCCTGACCTTTGAACCTGCCCCCCAGGTCTGGAGTCCCGGCTGCCGGCCCCTTGCCAGACGGCGTCCCGGCCACAGGCCCTGCTCAGCCCGCTGCAGGCCTAGGTGAACAGAATCCCAGGCTGGAAGCGGGCTGAGCAGGCTGGTGGCATAAGATCAGCATTTTAATTTAATTTTAAATGAAGCTTCTTAAACATTTTGAAAACCTTGCTTACTTTACATACGACAATAGTATAGTTATATAATATAGATTTAGAGAGAGACACCTTCTAAAAAACATTAACATGTATTACCGGCACGCGAAACCTTAAATTAAAGTGAATAAATGAAGACTCGGCACACCACTTGGGAAAGGTTGCCTACCCCTGCTTTAGAGCCTACAAGTCAGCTCAGTCCTACTTCAGCCAATCATTCAGACGAGTTTGGTTACAATTTGCAGGAGATAATGCTTCCTGCTTCTTGTTCATAATATCACCTGAAAGTGAGAACAGGCGTTCGCATGGCACTGTTGTAGCCGGTGACACAAGATATTTACATGCCAGATGCACTAAAGATTCATATGTCCTTTCATGCTTCAGCCACCATTCCAGAGAACATGCGTCCATGCTGAAGATGGGTTCTGCTTGATAACGATCCAAAACAGAGTGGCCCGATGCATGTTCATTTTCATCATCTGAGTCAGATGCCACCTGCAGAACGTTGATTTTCTTTTGTGGTGGTTCGGGTTCTGTAGTTTCTGCGTCTGAGTATTGCTCTTTTAAGACTTCTGAAAGCATGCTCAACACCTCTTCCCTCTCGGATTTTGGAAGGCACTTCAGATTCTTAAACCTTGGGTCAAGTAGTGTAGAAGTCTCACATTGGTATCTTCTTTGCATTTTGTCAAATCTGATATGAAAGTGTTTTTAAGACAAACGTGCTGGGTCATCATCCGAGACTGCTATAACATGAAATATATGGCAGAATGTGGGTAAAACAGAACAAGAGACATACAATTGTCACCCAAGGAGTTCAGTCACAAATTTAATTAACATATTATTTTTTTAACCAGCGTCATCAGCATGGAAGCATGTTCTCTGGGATGGTGACCGAAGCATGAAGATGCATACAAATGTTTAGCATATCTGGCACATAAATACCTTGCGATGCCGGCTACAAAAGTGCCATGCGAACGCCTGTTTTCACTTTCAGTTGACATTGTAAATAAGAAGCAGGCAGCAGTATCGCCCGTAAATGTAAACAAACTCGTTTGTCTTAGTGATTGGCTGAACAAGTAGCAGCACTGAGTGGACATGTACGCTCTAAAGTTTTACATTGTTTTGTTTTTGAGTGGAGTTATACAACAAAAAATCTACATTTGTAAATTACATTTTCACAATAAAGAGATTGTGCTACAGTACTTGTATGAGGTGAATTGAAAAATATTTCTTTTGTTTATCATTTTTATATTATTTTTATTACAAATATTGGCACTGTAAAGTGAGCACTGTACACTTTGTATTCTGTCTAATAGAAATCGGTACATTTGAAAATGTAGAAAAACATCCAAAAATATTTAATAAATTTCAATTGGTATTCTATTGTTTAACAGTGTGATTAATTGTGATTATTTTTAATCGTGTGAGTTAACTGTGATTAATCGACAGCCCTGCTTTGGAATCCTTTTATTTAGGATGGTGTACAATTTTTTTACATTGAGAAATTCATTTCTACAGAGAAGTACTGTAGGGTCTGCAATATGCTCATGCTTTAATTCTGACTCTTTTTACTTAAACTGTCACTTGGAATTTTAATGAAATATTCTGTTGGCTTAATATATGCCTTGATAATTTCTTTTTAAACAATGTAATTTACAATTCTGTCTTGATATTGTTGCATTATGGAGAAAACAGAATTTTCTGGAACAATAGGAACTTTTTTTTTTATTGAGATTTGTTTTTCAGACTGTTTGTAAACATTTTTCAGTGAGTTTTCATTATAAATCTGTCTTATTACAGGAGAAGTATGTAATCATTTATCAGCATGACCTAATTTTCTTATGACTCTTTCAAAATCTTCCTTGGTTTGAGAAACTGGTTAAGGCTTTTGTTGTCTAATCCCAGTGCTGAAAGAGTGGAAACTGTTCTTTCAGATTTACATGTCTACATTACATGGGAGCAGCAGAGAACAGGGACTATATATTATTTTAGGGAAAGTAGGGCCATGATTGTGGAACAGATATGATCAGTCTGGGGAAAAAACCCTACTTATTTTCAAACAATGTCTTTAACTTTATATTTAATTTTAACCTGTGTCCTCATACTCTTGTTCAGAAAGTATGCTGATACTTGGTTTCTATCATGGTCACCAGTTTTATCATCTCTTGGCTTTGATTTCTGCAGTGATGAGTGAGTTCTTTATAATATGACTGATTGAAAAACTTCAGTTTTATGTACACCTCTACCCCGATATAACGCAACCTGATATAACACGAATTCGGATATAACGCGGCAAAGCAGCGCTCCGGCGGATCAAAGCAAGTTCGATATAATGCGGTTTCACCTATAATGCGGTAAGATTTTTTGGCTCCCAAGGACAGCGTTATATCGGGGTAGAGGTGTATATTACTTTGGCATCACATAGTGTTATACCTGTATGTTATCTATTGCATCTTTTTGATAACTGCTAGGTTTAGAAAGAATTGTTTGGATTCTCTGAACCTTTACTTTTAATAAATATTGTGTACATAACTCAGATCTATAAAACACTTACTACTAGTACAGCAAATTACTCTGTTCTTTATTATTTGGCATATACAGTGCAGTCAAGCCAACCCAAACTATTCTTATCAACAATATTCAAGGCATGAAGACCTCCAGGATAATAATATTCTTTATAATTCAGTATGAGCGAAACCATTTCATATTCAAATAATTTAAGGTTTGTTGAAGTCTGTAATATCTTTTTATATAAATGCAGTCTCTTATGCATTTATCTTCTGAGGGACTTGTTATCTGCCTTACCATCAAGTTCAAGAACGTACACTTGTTCTTTTGACAAAATGAATCTTCACTCTTCAGACACCAGAATAGTCTCTCTGATAAGAACGGGCATGTTTACTTGCTGTCTGATATTAAAGTGCTGCTGTGTATTAGCTGCCTTTTGAATTCAAAGTTCTGTCTATAAAGACTTTGACTTGCAGAGCCCTAGAGACATCAGGATTGTTGTGAGTGATGGAAAGGAGAATATTTTTAGGAGGTGCTATTCATTCCTTTTCCAGAATCAGGTAAATAAGATCATGAAGCTGAAGCTGCTGGTATCCTGCTGATACCCTGCATAGATATTTTCACAGCTCATTGCCTGCTTGTAGAGACAAGAAATACTTCCTTCTGTGAGGCAACCAGCCCTACTCTTCCATCCCTCTTACATAGGATTAGCAAGCTCCCCTTAGCTTCTGCTAGTGTAAAATTAAGCTTTGTTTTTCATCACTATAACTTTCTTTTCTATTGAAATGATGTATATGAAAAATAGTTTTCAAATTTGTTGTAAATAAAACAAAATGCATGGCTTTTAACTTTAAGATGCACAACTTTTATTTAAATAAGTGGAAGAAAACATAAGTCCTTCTCCTGCAATCAGGACCTTACAGAGCCCCACTGACTTAATTTCAGTTGTAATCATTTCATAGTGTATATAATAGTGCTGTTTAAAACTGTAACAGGTTAATACTTGGTTATTGTAAAACAGAGCCAGAAATGCTTTTGAGGCAACCTGAATAAAATAGTTCTGTTGAGTAGTTTCTCATCCTGCTCACACTGTCATTGAGGCCAAAATACTCAGCATTGTAGTGAAATAGCAATCTGAGTAGGCAAAAGTAAATAACCTAATTCTGTTCTGAAATTACTTCATTTTATATTCCTTTCTTAAATTTCCCAGTAGGGAATACCTTAAAAATATGGAGTTTATTTGCAGTTTTATTGCAGATCAGTTGTTGTGAGTACTGACAGCTTCTCTGGGTGATGGCATTTAATACACACAGGTTTTATTTTTAGGCTGATGTGTAAATTAAGAATATTAAGTTTGCATTTCTTAAATGTATTCAGCTGTTCTGAATATAGCAACAATTAAAATGATCCAAAGATAGCAATGAATAATAAAGGGGTAATAGCCATTTAATAGTCCATGCATATTGTTCACCCATAATCTGAATTCCATTAAACTGAGTAAGTGTGAAATGGGATTCAGATTTTGGATGAACAATGTACACGGACTATTAAGCTGCTCTTTCTACTTTATTTTGCACTACTATTAGATGATTTTAATTATTTGAAACGTAAAAATCTGTGTTTTAAACAAATCATTGAGTCCTTTTCTTGAATGGACATAAAGGGGAAAAGCTAAGCCAGCCAAATACTCCATTTTTTTTATAGGTTGTCAGAAGCTGCTTACGCTGTGTTCAGTAAGAAAAACAGCATTTTGTAACGCCAATATTAGAGACTCTCCAGTCAGTCTTTCTTTTGGTATTGTTTGTGGTACGAACACAAAGTTTAGAATTAACATATTATGAGTTAGTTTAGGCTTAACACTCGAAATGACTCCATTTAAATAAGATAAAAAGTCCCGTCCCCCTCTTTAAGGGTAGATTGGACCATCATTGTACATTAACTTTTGCTGGCATAGCTATGTCAGTCAGGGTAACTTATTTTTCCCTCATCCCTGACTGACTTAGCTATGCATGCAACTTCCTAGATGCAGTTATACCAGTAAAAAAGTTGTATATTTAATTCAGGAAACTAGTAGTATAAGTTATACCTGCAAAAGCACTCTTTTATTGGTACAAATTGTATCTTCCCCAAAGTTGACATTTAGCATAACTTATGGAAGATGTAAGTAATTTAAAAGAATGTGATCAACATTTGACAGTGGATTTTTTTCCAGGCTAACCTAAGGGTTTGTTTCATAAGAACATAAGAATGGCCATACTGGGTTGGACCAAAGGTCCATCTAGCCCAGTATCCTGTCTTCCGACAGTGGCCAATGCCAGGTGCCCCGGAGGGAATGAACAGAACAGGTAATCATCAAGTGGTCCATCCACTGTTTCCCATTCCCAGCTTCTGGCAAACAGAGGCTAGGGACACCATCCCTGTCTACCCTGGTGAATAGCCATTGATTCTCCATGAATTTATTTCTTTTTTGAACCCTGTTATAGTCTTGGCCTTCACAACATCCTCTGGTAAGGAGTTCCACAGGTTGACTGTGCGTTGTGTGAAAAAATACTTCCTTTGGTTTGTTTTAAACCTACTGCCTACTAATTTTATTTGGTGTCCCTTAGTTCTTGTGTTTCAAAATGAAAGACCCACATTTTCAAACACAGATGCCTAAAGTTAGGCTCGTCAGTTCATATTTATAGACCTAAACAAGTTATTTGATTTTCAGAAATGCCAAATCACTTATTTAGGGTGGGATTTTCAAAGAGGCCTAAGAGAATTAGGCACGTAATGCTCACTGACTTTCTGCAGGATTTGGACACCTAACTCCTATAGGCTCCCTTTAAAAACTTATCTTTATTTTCTAAATACATACTCCAAGAACCTAATTTAAAACACCTGTTTTTTGGAAAATTTTGTCTGGAAGCTTCTATTTTGCTTGAGGAAATCCTACATTATTCCTTTTTTGTTGGTTGTTAGTGTGGTTGGTTGGTGGCTGTTTTTTTTAGTTTTTTTTTTTTTTAATAAATTCATTCTTTATGCATCAGTGAATTGAACTGATTAATCTAGAAACAAATGTTTGAGAGAACGAGTGGATGTAAGAGAACGGAGGCTGTCTCAGTCTAATCAATAAGTTTTTGGCTGCAGTGCCAACTAAGCTTTGCAAACTAATTGAATGAAAAATTATGCTGTACTAGTCAAGAATTCTAACTATGTCTGTGGATTATCATCATGAATGAGAAAACTAAATCCTTTGGATTTTGTAGTTTTAAAATAAATTCTAAAGCTGAGTGAAACAGATACTCTGCAAAGTTTTAGTGCAATTGTAAAATATTCTTTTAAGCATTGATTAATACCTGTGATATTAGTATCCAAACATATGGGTCTGAGCACTGCAAAAAAATCTTGGCTGAGTGAAACAAATCCTGATAAAACCCGTTACTTTACTACAAATCAGTTATGAAGCAAAAGTTATT
This sequence comes from Trachemys scripta elegans, assembly GCF_013100865.1. Lineage (NCBI taxonomy): Eukaryota > Metazoa > Chordata > Testudines > Emydidae > Trachemys > Trachemys scripta. The sequence goes on from NC_048303.1 coordinate 83,722,735, forward strand.
AAACTACACTAAACATTTGGCCTACACGTGCAAGAGTGGCAAAATTTGTATTTTGCATCACATCTTCATATTCTTTCTCCTTGAGGGTCCACATTTTTTGGGTGACATTTTCAAAAGAGACATCATCACCTCAATCTTTTGTGAATCTTGCCAGATGCCTATTGCATCTTTAGGCACTTAAATATATTTTTTAATCTGGCCCATAGGCTCCTAAATCACATGGATATTTTTGAACATTTTAACTCTTTTGGCTTGAAGATATCAAAAAATGACTTGTCATTTATATATGGCTAGTGTTTAAAAATGCATATGCTATTCTGGAATAGTGCTTTGCTGCACATTTGTACATTTCACTATTTCACTTGAGGATCAGAAATACTGGGACTAACTTTGTACTCTCGGGTCAAATGTTGGCTTATACATTCCTTTAGTAGTGCAGTTTCACAACACAGCTAAAGATTTCAAGATTTTTATCTCAAGATGTAATAAGTGAATGAGCAGAATCTTTGAGGAAGGGAGAATACAAGAGAAGTAGTGTAATTTATGAAAAATTATGCATTTACACTTGTTTAGAGATCTATTTTAATATTGCAATAAATCTGTCAATTTCATGCACGTTAACACAGCACTAAATAAATTCCATCATTTGGGCTCAAATTTTATCTGTCTGTTATAGAATTTTAGTGTTGTTTTTCCAAAGAAAAGAAGTATTGGTATACTGCTGCAAGTTACAGTTTTTATGGCCTCATTACCAGCAGCAATGCAACATACAGCTGCTACTTACTAAAAATTTGAAGTTCATTTTGATACTATTATAGCACCAATATAAAACAAATTCAGATATTAATGAGTGGCAATTGCATGTTGCCTGTTTTTAAAATAACCATACAAATGTGAAAAAAGATGTAGGCATGCATATTTTTATTTTTAAATAGATGCTACTCACGTAACTCTCAAGGATTTCTTTTTTGTGTATTGGCACACCATGCTTTTTCGAATGGGCGAAAATTTACAGGGGTTAAACTCAAAATAACTATGGAATCTAACTACTGAACTCCAACCTGTCAGTCAATTCCATCCGCCGCCGCTCCGCTTAAAGACCCTTCGTGCTTTAACTCTTGCATTTTGTTTTTCTATTTCTCCTTTTCTCCCGGCCCCTTCTCCCAATTCCGACATGGCTCTTCCCTTTCACTTTTCCTTCCACTCTTCTGGGAGTGTAGTTTAGTCCTGCCACTCCCAGAAAAAGTTAGGAACTGGAGCAACTCTTCCTCTCTAGCATGGGGAACGGGCAGGTCTTTTTATAACCTGTCGATGCTGCTCCTTCAGGTGGCCACTGAAGAGCAACGTGAGGCACAAAGCAAGGAATTGGGGTTTTCTTGTTTCTTTTTGGACACTCATCATTATTTTGAGCGGAGCGAAAATGGTTTATGAGTAGCTTAGAGTCTTTAACAATAGCCGCACCTTTGTTGTGTTTGCAAGGCCCTGGGCTTAAGGATTTTGAGCGCACCGCTTGCAGGGAACACTAGAGGGGCCACGCCACACTGGTACGTGCGCTGCAGGCAGATGCCCAGTTGGTAGCGCGGTGGTTGATTGAGGGGCTATAGTCACACCGTACAGTGTGGGAACACAGGCCCTAGTTTAAAAATAACACTCAAGGAGCGCGCTGCTGTCCTGCGCTGGGAAGAGGACAGCGCTCCCCGGGCACTAACGCAGTCCCTTCTAAGCACCAGCCGCCCGGGTGCTGGAGGCGCCGCGGGGTGGAGCTTCCCCCGGTGACTTGTTTTCTCCGTACGCGGAGAGGAGCGGCTCGGGCCCTGCCGTGTCCCACTGGCTGCGCCGCCTGCCGGCCAATGGCTGCTGCGATTGGGAGGACTCGCTGGCGAGCTCTGCGTTCACCGCCTGTGGGGGCAGCGATTGCCGAGGCTTGCGCGCCGCGCTCTGGTTTTCTCCCCAGCTAGGGCTGGGATTTGTCTTGTGGGCGCATCAGGCTCATTCGGGCCCGAGGACGCTTCGGTTTGAATGCCCGTAAGGAAGCTTCCGGAGCTGGAAAGTGTCTCTCGAGGAAGGGGACAGATGCGGGCCGAGCCCGCCAGCTGCTGGCGACCCACTTCTGGTCGTGGTACCTACTGAAGGAGCGCGGGAGGCGGGCTGGCCAGCGGGGCCCAGGGCAGACACCCCGGGGCTCACGCTGCATCTGGATGCGCCTCGAGGCGAGGCTGCCCTTTAATCTTTAAAACTCTGCGGGGAGTGGCGCTTTCGTTTCCTCTGGGTTGTCAGACTCCAGTGACAAACGCAGCGGGCTGTTTACGGGCTCGGTAACCTTGTGGGGGTTGGCCCCCTTTTCAGTGTTTGTAAGCGATGAGCGTCAGAAAGGAATCTCGCCCCTCTGTGGAGTTCATCAAAGGTGAGCAACTTAAAATGCCAGTTTAAGTGATTTTTTTGTTTGTTTTTGTTTTGTTAAACAAGTTTTCAAAACTCGTTTGTAATCGTGCATGTGAACAAGGAGATCCTGCGAATGGCATCGTCATAACTTTTACTGCACCGCTTTTGTAGCGTTCGCTTCTTTGAAACAAAACGCGTTTTCTTTTGTTTGAACTATTATGAATTAATGTAATGTGGATTTGGGAGGCAGTAAACAGCAGCTGTCTGTAATTTCTTGGCCTTTTCAGCCTGTTGATATTTTACCTAAGCTAGTTAAAAGTTAATACAAATAAATCACGTATTGCGTAACAAATGCATGTGCATTGTCAAACAAAGAAATCTCACAGGAAGAATCCAAACTTGAGACCTTCTTTTTCTATTTGTCGTTTATCAAATTTTACTGTGCTTCACTTTCCTCTTTTGGTAACTTTTACACTCTCCTCCCACCTTCACCAGCACACTCCTAATAGACTGAAAATATCTGGCTTTAGGTTCCTATAATAAGAAGTGTCCAGGTCATGTTTTTGTGTGTGCGTGTGGCCTGTTGGTTGGTTCTCTGATTTCAAAAGAGAACCAGGTTTGCACCTCTCTGAACTGCAGTAGTCAATAGACATACATATATATGTGTGTAAACACACACAAAGCCTCCCAAACCAGTTATGGGAGGGCAGTCTGGTTATCCTCTGAACAACTTGTTTACTGGAGGGAAACCATAGAGAGCTTTTGACTAAATAACAAGTAAGTTTTAAACTGTTTGGTAACCAAAACGTAGGCTTTGAGCTTAATCATTGTCTTCCTTGTTGCCTAGCACCTGAAAAATAATGTCCTCTAATCCGGAAACCCTGAAAGGAAAATTTGATACTAAATTGTGACCATTTAAAGTATTATATTTAAGAATATCATTTCAAGTTTTCTGTGGAAATTTGTAATGTTAAGGGTAGTATTAGTTGAAAATCTCTTGCATTTCAGGTCGCCTTTATTTTGCAATTCTCTGCCAAAAACCAAAGAGTGGTGTTCCAAATACACACTATTTCTGCATAGATGATGAACTTGTATACGAGAAGTAAGTACAGTCCTTATTCTTGTATTCTACAGAACATTGCAGTAAATTGGTAAGAAAAGCACTAATAAGCAAGTGATGTAGTTCTTAGTCTGTTTTTATTAGTGGTAGTTAATATACCGATTATACCGATTATAGAAGTTTATGTATGGAGTTTATTCTCAAAACTAGTGTACTACTCCCCGCTAATTTCACTTGCAATGGGAGCTTATATGTGAGAGGGCCTGGTGGCTCCCCACCAATTTCTGTCTTGAAAAATTTCAGAAACTTTGTTTCTTACTTATACCTTATTCCTACTGGAAGATATTGGAATACTTTACAACAAGATACAAAAAATTTAGAAGCATTAACTGAAATATTTAGCCAGAAGGGATGTTTCTAGTTGCCCAAATACCAGGGGTAAAATATCTAAACTTCCTAGAATAATAGATGGGTCAAAACCTGGCAGTTGCTGACTCCGCACTTCATGACCCCAGCATAGATACATTAAGTACTCTGCAGTGAACTGCATAGGTCTTTCAGATAAATCCTTGACATTTTTTTTATTATTTATTTTATGACATCCTGCATGGGTATTAAAGATCCCTCAGTACTTTTGAAAAAAATAAGGATATCTTTAGTTAAAAATTTCTATGCTCACCTTACTCAGGTTGTGATGTTTTGTTCGTTTTCTGTATTTCAGTGGGGCTCTGTATACACTAGAGTGTTAGAGTGCTTTGAGAATTAATGAGTAATATATATTAATAATATTTTAATGTGAATCTGATAGCTTTTAAACATAGTGCCAGGAGAAGCATTTTGGAATTAGTCAATAACCTTGTTTTTGAAGGCATGCTTTTGCATTGTCGTTAAAATCAAGAGTTCCTAATGTGATGCCAAAAAATGTTAGCTTACTGTGAGCTTTCAAAAGTTTGATCACTGCATCATTTCATTGACCTTTTAGGAGGTCTTGTGCGGAGAAGAAAGCAGAATAATTTTAAAAATAACGTTTTAAAAGCTGATGAAAAACTACAGAACTATACTTATGGTATGCAAGATGGCAATTTCAAGAAGTTTTGTACCTAGTATAATGTGTGCATTAATTATTAGTTTTCATTTGGTGCATGTGGATTTCTTTAAAATTATTTCTACAAAACATGTACAAGCAAAATGTTTTCTTTCTTTCCCTCCCCACAAGCTTCTACGCAGATTTTGGACCTCTCAATCTGGCAATGGTTTACAGATATTGTTGCAAGCTAAATAAGAAATTAAAGGTAAAAACTGTTTTGTACCAAATAGATATAAAATATTGGAATTAGCCCATTTGTAAAAATGGTGAGTTGAAAAAATGTTCCTTGTTTGAGAAATATCTTCAAATTGATATGTGGATTTCCACTCAGGCTTGTCTTTTGGATGTGTACACTAAACTGTATGCAGTATACATTTGTGTTCTCAGATTTGACCAGATGATATTTTCAGGCGGGTGTGTGGGGTGGAGGGAAGAGACAGAGAGTGAGGGATGTAGAGGAGAACTATTTGCCTTTAGGATATAGTAGTTCTACAGTAATTATTGTGAAAGTGCAATTTCTAAGTATTGGTGCTGATAGAAACAACTAGAAGAACTCTTAGTGGGCAAAGGTCTCTTTCAGTAGAAGGCCCCCTCCTCTGGAATTCAGTCTCCTTGGAAATCTGCCAAGGTCTAGTGAGTTTCAGGGCTCAATGAGAGACACATTGATTTGATTTGGCTTCTGTTTGATTTGTTTTAGTTTGATTTGTTTTATTTTTTGGTCTTCACAACATTTCTGTAGGGAGCCACATTTGCTTTTTAAAAATATATTTAGGGCTCACTCCTGCAAGGTGACTGAGCACCCTTACTCCTTCAGTTGAGGTAATTTGCTATCTCCGAGGAGCTCTGTACCTTTCAGAATTGGGCTCTTGGTAGATGTTATGTTTTATAGTATCTCTATGAATCAAAATAATGAAGCCTTACATTTTCTATATCAATTCAAGTTATCCAATGCAAGTTTGTCAACCTCTAACAGAGGTTGGCGCACAAAATGTGTTAGGAAAATAAAAATCTTACTAAAATTCATATGCTCTTTGCTTGTTCAAGAGCCCGTTAGTCAGATCTTGAAACCCTACATTGAACTGTGAAAACTGGAAGTATGCAATACAATATTTCTTTAACAGAAAATCTCGGCATTTTGTGAATGTTCCTTGCTGTCTACCACTGGTGTCAAGCTGTCTGCTTCAGATTCATTGTGCCATATACACTACAATGTGTAGATTTGGTTAGCTATGACAATTTGCTCTGATTTTGCTTGAAAATTATTCCACAGAAGTTTCCAAATTGTGATTTATTTTTAAATGGGTTGGTTTGTGAGAGCAATATACTTGCATGCTAGATGTTTTAAAGGGATGTTCAGTGCAAAACTCATTCTACACTGATCATAGTGGTATCTGAGTGACTTGTTTCACTTTTAAGCATTGTGGGCTGATAAGAGAAATTGTTCATTTGTAGTGCACATTTAAAACATATTACCATCGCTTCATTAGTAAGGTTGTAATTTTCTATTGGAAAATCCAGTTTTGTCTCCCCCAAACAAGGTGTATCGTGAAGTTGGATGGTGGTTTAGCAAAATTTGAGATGATTCAAACACAAGTGGTTTCTGATTTAGGACTTTAAAAATAAGGATGTAATTCATATTTTGAAGATTATTCTGAGGTTTCTGAGCAAGCTATATCACAGAAATAGCTTGCAGTAAAAATGTAGACTATTTTGAAAATTTTACCCACAATCTTGTCCAGGACCCTTAGGCTCAGGATTTGTCTTAGCCATCTCCCTTTTGAAAATGGGACTGGAGTGCTTATGAAAATTTTATCTCTAGTGTACAGGACTTTGATTGGTAAGTGAAAAATGTTGGAGTAATTTCATATAGCTATTTTGATCTCTCATATGGGTCCTAGTTTAAAAAACATTGCTAAAGGTCTGATACTCTCTAGAACCTTCCTTCGCAGTGCATACCTTCAAAATATGAACTTGTAATGGGAGTTGTTGTGTTATGGCTACTTTTTCCAACTTTATGGGGGAAATCCCAGAATTCCTACCTCACCTGTTGTCATTGCTGGTGTTGCTTCTTGCCTGCCCATATCCTCCAGTAACAGCCACCCAGAGCTGCTGTTTCAGTTTTTATTTCTAGCAGTGTTCATTTTTTCCTTCATTCACTTTCAGGGGTGGGTAGAGGCTGCAGTATAATCTTAATTTCCTAAAATTTCCTTCAGATACCCATTCTAGACTTGGTAGCATTTATCAGCAGTGCCACCAGTAGAAACTGTCAGCATTCTCCATCAGTATGTGAGCCAATACAGTTATCCTTTTCTATGCCCCCAATGTCCGTAAACTTTCCTTGGAGTGAGAGTTTTGCTGAAGGGGAGAGAGGAATGGCTCCTCTAGCTAGGCAGTTTAAGAAATACTGGGGAACATGTTTGTGTAGGTGGGAAAAGAGAGAGGAGCAGTGCCTGCTTCTGAGTCATGGGCAATAGCAGCAGAAGGCCTGTCTCAGAAGGTCTGATAGACTTAAATTTTGCCGAAATACTCAGATTCCATTGAATTGAAGAAGCCAGTCTACATTATTCAACTTCCGTTATACTTACTGATTGTAATAGAGCACATACTTGTAACTTCCTAATAAGATTCACAGTATTGCCAGCTCCACAAGCTCTAAAACCATGAGACAGACAAAAATATTCATGTGACTAGTTTTAAAAAACAAGATTATTTTTTTAAACTTGCATTCGATTTATGGTTTGTTCTCAGATATTTGAAATAGTGGATGGAATTGCCCCTATTTGTGTTTGCATATTTCAGGTTGGAATTCCTGATGTGTAATAAATACAAATTGGGAGACCTCCTTTTCTTTTTAGCTGATAGGTGGGGGCTAATCCCTTCCCAAGGTATTGTCCTAGGCTCCCTGCAGCTCCCACTATCCAATGGACACTACCCTGTCTCATGCTGTGCATTCTCTGGACTCCCCCTTCCCTTCAGGATATCAGGATTGCTAATTCCAAGTGTTCAGAAATCATGAGTCAGCCCCCTCCCCCATCATGAGTTTTTAATGAGTAAATTTGGGGTGGTTTGTTCTTGTTTCCTGGCTTTGAGCCTTTAGGGTTCATGTTTTCAAGGTTTTCTCCATCACCTAGAAACTTCTTTTTTTAATGAAAGCTGAGTGTCTAATGTAATTTTTAGACTCAAGGAGCTTTAAGAGAACCCCCTAATATATCCCAAGACTTGCAATTAAAATAGTGTTAGTTAGCAACTCTGAGATATTGCCCATGCCCAGCTCCCTCTCCTTCCCTCTGTCCTCATGTATTGCTCACACACAGTGTCCCTCCATATAGGATTTTGACGGTGGGAGAAAGAAAGGAGGAGAGAGTGCAACTGGGCTAAAGCCTACTCCCGACAGGCTGGAGAGAAGGGGATGGGGGAACACACACTCCTTGGATCCTTTCTCCCCCTGCCCATTGCTCACCTTTGCTACGCTGTTGGTGGGTAGGAGCTACCTGTTGGTCCCGATCCAGCTCCCCTTTTCTTTTCCTGTCCTCATGGATTGCTGCACCTGTGCTCTGCACAGACAGCAAAAGCAGAGAGAAGTAAAGATTCTGAAGGCAGCAGTTAGAGCAGCAGCCTCTGCTGGTGGCAGCTGGGACTTCAGCCTATTGCCTGCAGCTCAGGCTGTCAACAGCTGCCTCTGGTGGATGCAGCCAGAATTTTAGCGTGAGTTTCAGCTCAAGTAGAAATTGTGAGCTGCCAGGAACTTGTGAAAAGACAATATTAATGCTGAAAAATGATGGGACTAATGAGAATGAACTGGTGGCACTGGATACAAATACCACATTAGATGAGAGGAGGAGATTGGGCAGGTATGCAGGACAGGAGTTAAGGTTGGTTGTGGAAACATAAGTTTGAATTTTTGGAGTTTTTGAAAAATATTTACTTGTGTATATCTGTTTTAAAATAACTACAACTTTCTAATGTTTCAATATCACATATTTAATATCAGTGTTGTAATATTTAAAATAACTGAAGAAAATACCACTGAAGAACACAGTAGCTTTTCCCTTCATCATAAAATTACTATTTTTCATAATGAAAAATTATTAGGGCTGTCAATTAATTGCAGTTAACTCACATGATTAACTCACAAAAATTAATCATGATTTAAAAAAAATAATCACAGTTTTAATCACACTGTTAAACAATAGAATACCAATTGCAATTTATTAAATATTTTTAGATGTTTTCTACATTTTCAAATATATTGATTTCAATTACAACACGGAACACAGTGTACAGAGCTCATTTATATTATTATTTTTATTACAAATATTTGCACTGTAAAAATTATAAGAGAAATAGTATTTTTCAATTCACCTCATACAAGTACCATAATGCAATTTCTTTATCGTGAAAGTGCAACTAAAAAATGTAGGTATTTTTTTTGTTACATAACTGCACTCGAAAACAAAACAATGTAAAACTTTAGAGTGTACATGTCCACTCAGTGCTGCTACTTGTTCAGCCAATCACTAAGACAAACGAGTTTGTTTACATTTACAGGAGATAATGCTGCCTGCTTCTTATTTACAATGTCACCTGAAAGTGAGAACAGGGATTCTCATGGCACTTTTGTAGCTGCAATTGCAAGGTATTTACATGCCAGATATGCTAAACCTTCATATGCCCCTTCATGCTTCAGCCACCATTCCAGGGACATACTTCCATGCAGATGACGCTCCTTAAAAAAAAGATGCATTAATTAAATTTGTGACTGAAATCCTTGGGGGAGAATTGTATGTCTCCTGTTTTACCCATTTTCTGCCATATATTTCATGTTATAGCAGTCTCGGATAATGACCCAGCACATGTTTGTTTTAAGAACACTTTCACTACAGATTTGACAAAACGCAAAGAAGGTATTAATGTGAGATTTCTAAAGATAGCTACAGCACTCGGCCCAAACTTTAAGAATCTGAAGTGCCTTCCAAAATCTGAGAGGGATGAGGTGTTGAGCATGCTTTCAGAAGTCTTAAAAGAGCAGTACTCAGACGCGGAAACTACAGAACTACCACAAAAGAAAATCAGCCATCTGCTGGTGGCATCTGACTCAGATGATGAAAATGAACATGCGTCGGTCCGCTCTGCTTTGGATCGTTATCAAGCAAAACCCATCTTCAGCATGGACGCATGTCCTCTGGAATGGTGGCTGAAGCATGAAGGGACATATGAATCTTTAGTGCATCTGACACGTAAGTATCTTGCGGCACTGGCTACAACAGTGGCATGTGAACGAACGCCTGTTCTCACTTTCAGGTGACACTGTAAACAAGAAGAAGGCACGTTATCTCCCGCAAATGTAAACAAACTTGTTTGTCTGAGTGACTGGCTGAACAAGAAGTAGGACTGAGTGGACTTGTAGGCTCTAAAGTTTTACTTTGTTTTATATTTGAATGCAGGTTTTTTTTTGTACATAATTTTACATTTGTAAGTTCAACTTTCATGATAGATTGCATTACAATACTTGTCTGAGGTGAATTGAAAAATACTATTTCTTTTGTTTTTATAGCACAAATATTTGTAATCAAAAATAAATATAAACTGAGCACTGTACACTTTGTGGTCAGTATTGTAACTGAAATCAATAGATTTGAAAATGTAGAAAACATCTACAAATATTTAAATAAATGGTATTCTGTTATGGTTTAACAATGCGATTAATCGCCTGACTGCCCTAAAAATTACATTTGAAATTTGTAAAAATGTTCACTCTGCCACACTTATTTAGAATGGCTTAACATGGTCCAGTCTAACTAGGTTTTCAACAGATTTGATGCTTTGTCATGAACCAGTACACTAAAATCCTTATCCTGCCTGGATGCTGAGCACTTCTCAGGATTGAAAATGGAATAACACACTTGATCATATCTTAACCAGAAAGGCATTGCAACCATTGGAATTAATTTTGGAAACCTTATTTCCAATGAGGCCAATTTCTGTGTGTAGTTGGTTGTTCTGCTGCAGTGATTTCAAACTTATTTTTATCAGGCTATGCAGACTTAAGTTCGAAGTGCCAAATTATAACACTGTTGTTCATTTCTTGATGCAGTCATTTACATTGATAAGGAAGAAAATAATTCATTATACTGGGTTTGATCAGAAAAAACAAGCAAATGCTGCATTCCTCATAGGCTCTTACGCAGTAAGTATTTAACCTTTTACTAAAAATTGAATTGCTAAGTTTTGTTTTTTTATCATTTTCCCATATGCAGTCCTTAAAATACGAAGAATGATACTTTTCCCCCTTATTTTAAAAAGTGGTGCTGGAGAGGCCTAAGAGTTTGACTTCCTGGTGTTGCTCTTGACATTTTCTTTACTATAGGGATTACCCAAACTTTTTTTTTTTCCCACAACAAAGTGATCTGTGTGACAGGAAAAGCACCTAAGAGTTTTTTATTCCTCTGCAACACAAAAATCTTCTGGGTGGGTGTTTCTAAAATCCCTCACAAATAGGTGCACAAATCCTATAGATTCTTTTGAAGTTGCTTAGGTGCATTTTCCAAAAGCACCTTCTGTCTTTTATTCCCAATATTTAATTTTTTAAAAGAAAATTGGCTAATTCTTGATATCTTATCATATTTCATCCTTTTTGTAAAGGCCAAATACCACCAGATGTTTTATTTCCGAGTTTATATGTTGGGAAATGTATCTTCTCCAGCCTGTCCCTTTCCTGACACAGGCCAGGGATGGAACTTGGGGGAAGGAAGAAAAAGCCTTATGTGGTGTGTTTGGAATGGATATAATATCCAGAAGTGTAGAGGGGGTTGTAGATAGAGTGCCTGAAGATGCACTGGGTCAGGTGCTTGGCCATGAAGGGAAAAACCTAATAACTGATTGCGTTCATATTGCTCAATCTCTGAAAGACTAAGTTTGAGGCAGGAACCTCAGAAATGTGTAGTGAAGGTCTAAAATGCAGGATGTTTGAAATGTAAAGATGCAACAGACTGTAGATTGTTAACATTGTGGTATTTGACTTGTGTTGTACCTTGACTGCACTTGACTTTTTCATTTCTCTTTGAGCATTGACTGAAAGTAAAGAGGGGGGTGAAGGGCCTGTGCTCTTCATCTTACCGGTGACTTGAGAGGGGGTTTAGACTCCATACAGCCCTGAGTCATTCCCTTTAAGAGCTCTGGAGGGCTATAAAGCTCCTGCATTTCTGAGTGTTTCCCTGCTGCTGGTTTGTGTTTATGGAGTAGGTCTGTTTCCAGCTCCCAAGGTTTTCCTGTTGCCTGTTCTGCTGTACTTATAAATGAAGCTTTTGACATGTGACTTTTTTTTTTTTCAACTGACACCTCCAAGTGTTTAGAAATGTTATGTTATTATTGCAGCATTATGAAATTGAATGGAAACATGCAACATATCTTGCTTCAGCTTAATTGTTTGGAGTCAAGATACTAAAGCAACTGATCGGTCACAGTTTTTAAGCAAGAAAAAAACCCAATCCTTAGAAGTAATTTGATTTACTTTTTGGCCTACAGAGTAATGTGGACTGCTTTTATTATAGAATGTTTCTTTTATTTTTGGTCCTGTGTGTAGTACCATGGCATCAGCATAGCTATGGTCATCCTATACAGCACCCAAAATGCAGAAATAATAGTAATCAGTGGCAAAGTAATCCATGATTTCCGTAACTTGTTGTAAACTACCTTTTTAAAATTAACTTTTAACAATCCTGCTTCTGATCATCCATTCAATTTTCCTGCCAGGACACCATACACCGGAGCACACAGTTGGAGAGGACTGTTTGTATAAACTTTCATAAATACATAGGGCCATAATTTCTCCTCCCAGTTGGATACTGGTGGGGAGGGCACTGATTATTTCTGATGGAGTTCTGCACCAAAAAATGAAAAATTATGCACACAGTATTTTAAAATTCTACATACTTTATTTGCCAGAGTAGTACAATATAATCATACCAGTTCAATTATTTTGGTAATTTATTTCAAAATACCTGCTAACAGGTATGTCTGTAACAATATAGAAGACAAAAAAGATTTAAGAAATTTTTTTGACAAAGAGATTACTTAGTAGGCATATTAATATATAACTTTGAGTAATAATTCATTTAAACTACAATACAGAAACATATTTCCCGCATCCCTCAGAAACAGTACAAAGGCTTGGGGGTAATCGGAGATAACAGAGGAGCTGAGCAAGAGGGATGTAATTGCTGGGAAGGAACCTGGGAGTGAACCTGGAGGGTTATTAGGTGTGGGTGGGAGAAATATGGAACAGGTTTTTTGGGGGGTGGGAGGGATTGTTAGGGAGTTGGGGAGCCTCCCCCGTGCAGACCCTGGCTGACCCGTAGTGTCTCCCATTCAGTGAGGCACATCGCCACCCTCATCCCCACTCCCATTAAGCACCCACCTCACTCTGTCCCCGGCACTAGCCATTCTAAGCCCCAGTCTGTGACCTCCCAGTATCCCCATGTGCCCCACTCTGTCTGTCCCCCCCCAACCCACCCCCATATCCCATGCCTTCTCACCTGGCCTGGCAGGCAGGGTGTGAGGAACCCAGCCTCTCCTCCCTATTGGCTGCGATTGCCAGTGAGCTGGCCGCCCTCTGTTCTGGTGCTACTGCAGCCCCTGGTAGACGAAAGGCATAACTGCAGTGCCTCTGAGGCAGAATGTATTTTCTGCAGAGAAAAATAATCTGGGGGGACGTGAATTCTGTGCATGTGCAGTGGTGCAAAATTCCCCTAGGAGTAACAAATAAAGAGAATACTGCCTCTGGGAATATCTCCTTACTCACTAACCCCATAGAAGATCTTCCATGGAGAGCTAGATTTGTGGACTGAGAGAGGGTTATGTGAAAATCATCCACACCTTGCAGAACTGTACCCCCAAAGGCAGACCTGCCCTTAAACTACCCAGACATTTGGACGTGGAGTCCCCCTCAAGTCTTTCTATTGTCTGTAGTGGGAACTGAATCATGCTTTAAGAGAAAAATGGCTTAGAAACTGCTCCAGTATGTATGATACATGTATATTCAGAGAGAGTTATTTAATTTGTAAAATATTCTGTGCTATTTTTATCTCATTAGGGAAATATATGTATTTAAGCATGTATTGTTTGAGTTAAACTTAAATGGGTTTAAGTAACTAGGCCTCAGTGTTTAGAATAATGTAAGTTCTTGCCTCTGGTAGTCAAGAGTATATTCAGTTATTGGGCAAAATTCTCTAAAGCTCAGTACAGGGAAGTGTAAATGGAATGAATGCAAAATTTAGTGTGTGTGTGTATATGTATATGTGTGTATATGTATATGTGTGTATATGTATATGTGTGTATATGTGTGTGTGTATAAGCTTTCAAGTCCATTGGCGTATCAGTAATGCTTTTCGCTCTTCTGTTGAAGATCTGGGTTTAGTTTCTTGCTTTCTAGGCTGTCAAGATTGTGAGTCCTTCATGACATTTTGACTTTTGAGTCGTATTAGATGCCTGAAGGGATCTCATTTCTACAACCTGCTTCTGTTCCAGTTCTGGAAATGTTTTGGCCACACTGCAGATTGGGGAAGGGAGGAGTTTGGGTGGGAAGCAGAAGAAATTAGATAGGGGAGGAAATCATCAGAGATGCAACAGTGAAATGAACAGTGCTGTGTTTTTACTCTATGGGATGGAGAAGAATACATACCAAAATGTGTTGAATTGTTACACCAATTTGCTGTTAAATAAGTCTGTTCTAAAATACAGAAATTAAAAAGGATTTTTTATTCTTCATGAGAAAGATCAAGGTTCTTATCATTTCATACTTCTTGCCAGTTCAGAAGAATAGAATTGAATGAACTGAAGAAGAGCTCTCTACAGCTCAAAGATTGTCTCTTCTGCCAACGTGAGTTGGTCCAGTAAAAAATATTTGGAGGGTTATGGGGAACAGTTTTGGGCCCATTTTAAGATTTACTTTTAGGGGAATGATCACACTTGAATGTGTTAATTTTAAGTAATCTCTTTTTAAGATAAGCCATATCTCTGTGTGATAAACAATTTTTATTTAGCACGTCTACAAAGATTGTCCAGTTTTAGGGAACTGACGTTGAATTTTTGCTCTTTTTTAACACTTAAAAAGCTGAATAAAACTTGAGGTGGCACCCCAAGTTTATAATGCAATAAATGTAAAATAATTAGTACTCCTCAGAGCCTGTCTGTCTAGGAACAATCAATAGCAAGCATTCACTGATACAGCAGTACTATTAACTTGAAAGCCTCTTGCTTTGAAACCTGTTTGTCCTTAAAGTTGCAATGATCAATAATTTGTTGCATCATGTAATCCTTGTAACTTCCACTGAAGTAAATCAAGGCATATCATAGCAACATTTGTCATTGAGGTGAGGTGAGCTATACTGTTCCTGACTTACTAAACTAATTATGAAAGTCCTAGTTAATTGTTGTGAGGCTGAGAGACTGAGGTCAATGATTTGGTTTATGAGCAAAGGCTGTTCTAATTCTTTTCTTCACCATTATGTTTTTTTAATGTTTTAACCACCATCCCTTCTCATTTAACAACTTTTTTTTCCCTCTAGTTTCCGAATGGGCCATCCAGCCTAAACACTTCTTTTTATATCTACTGCTTTCTTCCAGGTGTGCCTCATGTGCCAGCCAGGCCTAACTCAAGCAGCCAGAGCTCTTCAATGTTACATGATCTTAAAGATAAAAAGCAAAGTTTTTTTGTTTTTAAACAAACTCCTTTAAGATCCCAAATCTATAACAAAATGTAAGTGTATTTCTATCACTACATTTACTCTGTTAGGGATTTGAAATCTTAATCCCTTTAATTTCTGGTCCTCCCTTGCACTTTCGGTAATGTCGTAGTCTGTTAAATTGTCATCAAAGTGATCAGAATGTACCAGCAGGGATACAAGCTTCTGACCATATGAGATTGGGGTGTACCTAACGTGATCAGCAGCACAAAACATGTACCTTACTGAAACCCAAAGTCTGGGGGCTAAAAGTATTTGGTTTAATTATTTAAAAACAAATCCAGCTTTGTGTCATCCTTAAGGCAGAACTGTCTTTATCTGGAAGCAATCTACATTATTTAGGCCTTACTGTTCTACCAAACAGAGATTCTTTGAGATGATCTATAATGTCTCTGTAATGACTTCGTTTGATCCTCACCAGGACTTAGGTGTGGATGGAGATAGCCTCCTTCTTCCATCTTTGTGTCTATACTCAGATAAACCAAATTTAACCTCCTGGGTTCCAGCCCCTCCTCCCTAACTCCTACCTCCCTTTGCTGCGTTAACTTAGTAACAGTGTTTCTTTTCTCAGGCTTGGCACTAATTATGTACTTGGAGGGCAACCCTCCATGGGTACCGCCCCAAGAACTGCTGTAATTCAGGTCACCTTCTCCAGGACTCATCTCTGTACTTTGTCTATTTTCTCATCTTCTTTCTTCAGGGTAAGCAGTGTTTCCTTCACCCATTCTGATCCATAGTGCTATTCTGTTTTTGCTATCTCAATTTGAAAATGCCACATCTAGGAAAAACAGTATTTTGGAGAGAAGGAGGGAACTGTAGAAGCAATAGCCCTTCTGTTTGTGATACTCAGTGCTCAGCTTCTCTTTTAGTATTTGCATAGTGATTAATCTTTGGCTAAGGCTACATGGGTGTATGTGGAAAGGAGTTGGCAGCAGTGTATTTTTGGAGGGAGGAAGTATAAGACTCCATTGCTTATCCTTCATTTAAGCAAAACCTGCCTTGAGTCTTGTCTTTCTCCTTCAGAATTTGCCCTTTACAACATTTCCCTACTCTGACTTTTTAAAATAAGTTGTATAAAAACTGTTACCATAACTAGCATTCACAGTAGCAGTTTAATTCCATCTCTCTCTCTCTCTCTACCAGGCTTTTCCGGTGGCCTTGAAGTTTACTCCCTCTTATACTTACCTGATTGCCCCTTCTTCTTTGGTAGAAGTAAGGTTGCGCAGGATGTTGCTTGTACTTAAGACAGTGCTCCCTTCTAGTGTGTCCTCACTAGACTCACCCCAAGAAAGCCATTAGCTGCAATCTTCCCTCCTCACTTGCAAGGCTTTTTAAGGTTCTTCCTTTTTTATGATTAGCACTGAGTTTTTCAGAGATGGGAGGGTTTCTCTACTTGTGAGCCTGTTTTGATCCACTTTAATTAAAAAAAAAACAACAAATAACCATTTGTCTTTCATTGAACACAACAAATTTAACTCTGACCTATAGGTTAATTTGATGTATTTTTATCTTGATTCTGCTATCTAAATATTTTCTTGTAAGATACATGATTAGGTGGGAAATATCAGGTAATCTATCAGCTGTTGAGAATATTTTTTTGTAAAGTATTTATATATTTTTGAGAAACCGCAATCATCTATGTAATAGAACTGTTCAGTATTAATTTATGGTAAAATGTATGCATCTATGTGGACTTGCATTTGAGGCTGATCAATGTCCTATATAGGTACTGTAGATTCTATGTTTGTTCAGAAGAGGGTTGTGGTGTGTTTAATTGCAGTTTACAGCTGTTAGAATTATTATTTTGGGTAAGTGTTATGATGACATAAATCTTACACTTTCCACAAGCGCATTTCATTTTTTTTTTTTTTTTGGTTTTAATTGTTTGAGTTTTGTAAATGGTGTGATTAATTTGCTATCTTAAGTAGATTTTAAAATTTAAGGATTTTTTGTTGGGGGGAGAGTGGAGGTGGAGTTTGAATGTTCAGAGTACTTTTATAGCATTTGAAATGAAACAGTGCTCATAAAGTGTTGTATATCACTAGAATACAGAGTTGGTTTGTTGCAATTTTAACTGTTTTGAATTCGATTTAAATAGACTAATTTTCTGTAAAAGGCAAAGTAGCCATGTAAAATAACTTATATGATGACATTACAGAATGAGGTAAAATTCTTCTTTGATAACCCTGTGTACTAAAGTTTAGGATGCCTCCTTCAGATGGAACTTCCTTTCCCTTGCTGTTATTAACCGTTTGTCTCATTTCTCTTAATAGTAATATCACTAATCCCATAAAATCTGTATTTAATAATTGAACTGTGGTTTGAACAATCTCTTGGTGATAATCTACAATTTTAACAGGTTCTAGTAAAAGAACTATTCTTTCCTTCATCCCATGGTATATATTGCTACACATAAAGGTCACTTCCTCAATTTCCCTACAGAGCTCATTCTTCTTGACAGGAGATGGGATAGCCTAGTCTGCATATCCTTACTCTGTTGTGTAATCCAATTGATGTCAATAGGATTATGTACAAGAGTAAGGGTTTGCATGAGCTGTTTGTAGGTATCTGCAGAAAAGTACACTTATTTGGAAAAAATCTTTTGTTCTCAACTCTTAGCAAACTTGCACCCCATATGCCTTAACTAGAAACAGATGCCATCATTATAAAGGTAGTTAGCTAGGGTGATATTGTGCTCCCATTGCTAATTACAAGCATATTATTTATGTATTCTGAGATGAGGATTTTTTTTATGTATATAAAGCCAACAGGGGAATTTAGGTTATCTAGAACAGTAGTAGTGTTTATATACGTTGATCCATTGATGAAACTGCTATGGATTATTATGGTTGACTGAAAAATGTCTGTTCTGTGTTAATAAATTAACTAACCATTACTTACCATATTTAAAAAAAAAAAAAAAAATTAAAAACTGCTTTTGTATAACCGTAACCTCCAGTCTTTTGGAGTGAAACTTTTTTTCTGTGTATGCACACTCACATTTAAAATAAATATAAAATATATGTATTGTACAGATATTGTATTAAAGGTGTTAGATAATGGAATTTTCCTTCTTTTAAAAACAAGTTTTTATTGAGCAACTAGCTGTCATGTGAATGAAAGACTGTTTCCTGGAAAATGAATAGATTGATAATGAGAATAGTTTTCAGAAAAGTTGGACATGTGCAATTTTTGTAGATTGTTTCCCATTTCATTTTTGGTATGATCTTGTATTTTACCAGCAAGATGTATTTGGATATATCACTTGATATAAGCACAACTCGATTATTTGCAGCCTATTCTCTTCTTAATACCATCTTTTATTTGTTGCATTAGTGAAATTATTAATTTCACAGAAAGGTTGTGTGTGTATGCAAGATGGAGGGGGGGCTTGAATCTGAAATACTAGAAAATACCCAGGGGTTTTACTAGAAAAAGCTTACATTTATGTATCCTAATAAACCAATCTCAACTTCAGTGTCTTTATCCCCGAAAGGCAAACCATCTTCTTTGTTCCTCCCTTTTTTTGGCCTAAGACCTAGTTTCCTGCCTCCTAAATTTACAAAACATGTTAGGAACTCTGTCTTCATCCTACCCTATTCACCACTCCAACACTTTAATCCTTTTGTTAATCTTGTACTCTGAAATCTCAGATGTACTTCTAATCTTACCGTATGTCTCTTAGGGCAGGTCTACACTACGGAGTTAAGTCGACGTAAGTTATGCAGCTACGACGTAGCTTAGATTGACTTACTGCAGTGTCTACACCATGCTGGGGTTGATGAGAGAAACTCTCCTGTCGACTTACCTTATGCTTCTTGTTCTGGTGGAGTACTGGAGTTGACAGGAAAGCGATCTGTGGTTGATTTAGCGGGTCTTCACTAGAAGTGTCGATCCATGGGAAGTGTAGACGTGCCCTTAGTTACCTCTTCTACCCTTATAGTCACACTTCTCTAGCTCCTTCACCTCTTCCTTGAAGCAAGTACATGTCTTCTGTCTCCTAAAGAAATCTTCTCTCAGCTCCCACTTGCCTCAACTGTTGCCCATCTCCCTCTTCCCCTTTGCCGTCAAACTCCTGAAGTAAGTGGTCTTTTCCCATTCACTAATTCTCTTTTCCAGTTCTTTCTTCAGTCCCCTGCACTTTGCTTACCCACTTCACTTCAATGAACCTGCTCTCATTAAACTCTCAAATGACCTCTTCTTGATCAAGTCTCATGGTCACTTGTTCAAGTTCTTAAATTTCTCAGCCATCTTCAGATCTGTTGATCAATCTCCTCCACAATTTCTACACCCTGGTTTCTGAAAATCCCATGTTTCTTTATATCCTATCCTCAAACTCTTCTTCAGTGTTCCCTTTGGGATGCAGCTTCACTCCCCCCATCCCACCCCACCCCACCCCATCCTCTCTTGTTGTCAGCATACTTCGGTCTTCTCCTCTGCTTCCTCTACCCTGTGCTTACTCCCATAGATTCAATCAACCACTCTGTGACAATGATTCACAAACCTATTCTGCTACTTGCACCTTTCATCCTCTGGTTTAGTCTTGCATGTTTGCCTGTGTGGCCAAGATTTTCTCTTGAATGTTCCCTTGCCATCTTAAATTTAGTGTGTCAAAACCCTTCCTCTTCCCCTTCCTTTGTCACTGTTTACAGACCATCCTACCTGTACTCCAAGCTCACAATAAGTTCAGCATCATCTTTGTCTATACTCTCCCTTCTCTCCCATCTAGTCGTCGTCATCAAATCTCATTGCTGCTTGTTCGACAATATTTCTGTAATTTGACCATTATTTAAAATCTGCACTGGCAAGGCACCAGTCTGTACCTCCTCCACTGTGCAACTGCAGAGATTTTTTTTTTTTAAACATGTATAGAATCTCTTCGTAGCCTTCCATCTATGATGTAAAGCAGAGGTAATTGTTTTTTGTCAAGGTATAGTCAATGTCCAGACTCCAGATAAAATAATAAGAATAAAAAATAAGTAAATAAAAATTTGGGGGGCCATTCAAAAACATCTGGAGGTCTGGATTTGGCACATGGTCCACTATTGACTACCCTAGTGTAAAGACTGAGCCTCTCTTCATGTCCTCTAAAGCACCCCATAACATCACACCTACTCACCATATCCTGTACCCAAGTTCTATGCAAGCCACTTTTTACTGATAGGACCATGTAACTCCTTCATCAGCACTTGTCTTTGCAATTTCTTATGTGTCATCTCTTATATCTAGAACAGTGATTTCTAATCTTTGTACACACAAGATCACTTTTTGAATTTAAGTGCAACCCAGGATCTACCCTGCCCCTTCCCTGAGGTCCCATCCTGCTCACTCCATCCCCCATCCCTCTGTCACTCGCTCTCCCCCATCCTCCCTCATTTTCACTGGGCTGGGGTTAGGGTTCAGGAGGGGGTGCAGGCTCAGGGCTGGGGCTCAGGGGTTTGGAGTGTGTGTGGAAGGGGGCTCTGGGCTGAGCCTGGGGCAGGGGTTGAGGTGCGGGGGGCATGGGCTCTGGGAGGGAGTTTGGGTGCAAGAGGAGGCTCCAGGCTGGGGCAGAGTATTGGGGTACAGCAGGGGGTATGGGGTGCTGGCTCCGGGAGGGGGTTCAGAGCTGGGGTGTGTGGTTGGGGTGTGGAAGGGGGTTCAGGGTGTAGGAGGGGGTATGGGTTGTGGGCTCCCACTGGGCAACACTTACCTCAGGCGGCTTCTGGTCGCTGGTACAGCAGGGCTAAGGCAGGCTCCCTGCCTGCCCCTGCCCAAAACTGCTCCCAGAAGCGGCCAGCACTCCCCTGCAGCCCCTGGTGGAGGGCACTTGGCTCTGCATGCTGCTCCTGCCTGCAAGCATGGACCCCACAGCTCCCATTGGCTACAGTTCCCCGTTCCCAGCCAATGGGAGCTGCAGGGGCGGTGCTTGCAAGTAGGAGCATCGTGTGTGGAGACCTGTGTCCCTGTCCCTCCTCTCCCCCCTCCAGGGCTGCGGGAGTGTGCTGGCTGCTTCTGGGAGCGGTGTGGGACCAGGGCAGGCAGGGAGCCTGCCTTAGCCCTTCTGCGCTGCCAGACTTTTAGCGGCCAGAGATCACAATCAACTGGTAGAGGCTCCAGGATCAACCAGTCAATCGCAATCTATGGGTTGGTGACAACTGATCTAGAACATTCCCCCTCCTGAAGTTCATCAAGATCATTCCCTGTCTGCACAAGTTCTGAAAAACTCAACTATTCGGTGAAGCTTCCTTCTACAGTGACTTGTGTTCCACACTGATTCACTCTTTAGGTCTTGTCTACCCTGGAAGATGACATCCTGTTATCGTGTACGTGTGTGCAAATATTAGACATGTCAGCCGTAAGTGTAGTTAAGGACTGCTGTGCTGAAAGTCATATTCACTGACATAATTTTAAAAACAACTGTCCTTGTCTATATGCTGAGCGTTAAGATTGTGTGTTTGTGTTTAAAATCGTTTTATAACCATTTTACTGCTCAGATCAGGTCTCCGTTTAAAACTTTTGCCAGTATAACAATCTTGTTTAAGGGTGTGATTTTTGTTGTTTGTTTATACTGGCAAAAAAGTGCTTTGGGCAGTATAGTTTATTTCATTTGGGCAAATGTACTCTTTTGCCAGTATAAGCTGCATGTACGCAAGGAGGATAGATGGTATAAGCTGCATTTCAATTTTTTTAGTGTAGACTAGGAACTAGTGTAGGCACTTACTGTTTGCTTGCACTTCTAGTTGCTATTCTTGTTCTGTGGGGAAGGGAATCTTGTTTTCCTAGAACAGGTGATGGATTGTGGAGTGCTGTGTGCAGCTTTTGGCGCTATGTTAAAGGTTGAGAATAACCTGCATTGTAGTGCTGCTGGATGTGTCGTGTCCCTTTTATCAAAACAAGCTTGACTATTCTTGGAATACAGTCTATACATCCAAACCATTTAATTGATAATTGTGTGTTAAATTACATCATCCTGGGAATGCTAATTGGATGGACATCTGAGGAATAGTACTTGAACAATATTTTGTACTTAATTTTAGTCTCTTTGTCCCTGGATGTTTGTTTGAGTAAAAGAAAGCAATTTTTTGGAGGCATTCAGAGTATTTAAATGACCAAAAGTAAGCTAAAATTTAAAAAATAGTTTTATTTTCGTTTCATTCTGCTACCAGCAATGTTAAATATTTTCCTGTTTATTCTCCTTGCCAGAGAAAAAACAGTAAAAGTCAACACTTTATTTTATGTTATGTCATTTTTGGAAATGTTTCCAGCTTTATTACCAACATGGTTCCCCTCACCCATGATTTTGTTAAACTTCAGATTTGGCTTTACAGCTGTGTAACTGTAATTACAATGCAATGCCAACTTAAAAAAAAAAAAAAAAAGGGAGAGAGAGAAAATATGCCTAGAAAAAGTCTTAAACAGTGAGGGAAAATTTTAAGTAGATACTTTTTTACTTTATTTCTGTCTTAAAAACAAACTAAAAATACTGTTGGCAAGAAATTTTGGGAAAAGTGGCTGTTAGTAAAGGAAATGTGAATTTGTCTAATTTGAATGATTTTAAAGTACTTAGTTTAATGTTTGTCAATTGTGCAAATTAAAAAACAAAGACTTAGGAAGTAATTTAAAATGTTAAAACATGATCTCAACAATTTAAACATTTAAGATTTATACTTCAGTAAAGTACAGTATTCTTATATAAATTTTTTTTCTTTATATTTAATAACATAGTGGTTCTAATGAGAGATGGCAAATGTCCGTCTACAAGGACTACTGTAAACTCTCTGATCCCATCTTACAGTTGGAAACTGACCCATTGCTGACAACTCCTGTCAACAATAGGTGCCCTTTAACCAGTGCTGAAAATGGTGTAATAGCTAGTATAAATAGGGCAAAATTGTTTTCAGCAGTCGCAGAAAGGATGACTGATGAAAAAACAATTTATAGTACTGGTTCAAGAGAAACCATTGCTGCAGTGGCTGGCAGCTAGGGATTGATCTCCTGGTGCAGACAGCTTTTTAGACATAATCTGTAATGAACTGGGGTTTTGTGAAGCTGGCATCCTTTCCTGATTTCTTTTAACAGTAAAATGTTTTCAGTAATTAATACTAGATATATTTTGCCTGCATTATGTTCTTGGGGTTTCTTACCTTCTATTACATTTTAGGCTGCTATACTCTTCTTTTTTTTTGGTGGCATCTGGATTTAATTAATGGACACTGCTTTAACCTAGTGTTTGTTCAGGTTGTGCAGTGAAGGCGATGCAAGATTTGGAATACTGTGATCCCCTACAGCTCCAACGTTAAAAGGATCAACATTCCCCCTTATTACTGTATAGCAGCTTCGCTTTATTGCTTTGCTGGTGCCCTAGAGGTTTTATGTTCTCTTACATTTCTTTTAAATTTTAATCATTTTAAAGTTTGTACAAAATTGTCCATGAAGAATATGTTACAGAGAATTACAGCAAAAATGTTGTATATTTAGTACAGTAGTGTCACAAAAGCACTTTCGCTGGGATCTGAAACTCAACACAAATCCTGATGTCTATACAGTGGATGCTATGATTCATACTCTTACATTGATAATGGCCACTATGTTATATAATATATGCTTTGCTTCTGTCTATCGCATAATTGTTTGCTTACATTCTTTTATTCTTGATGCTGTGCTTATAGGAAAAAGATGTTATCAAGCATATGGTATTTTTTATGGCATTTAGTTTAATATTTTTACAATAAACATTGAAAGTTTATTAATAGGTAGCTTAAAGTTACCATTAAAAATATTTTCTTTCCTTCTTCCAAAAATAGATAATATACTTAAGAGAATCACCTGAAGATGTGTACAGGCTCTTATTGGCTGGAAACGTATCTTATCTTCCTTTCAGGTAAATATAAAAATGTTAGAATTCTGTGTGTCATGATCTCTGAACGGTGTTCAGAGGCACTGAGTTTGGGTTGCTTGCCTATGGCTGCTGCACATCTCAACATATTTGGCAGTCTCTGATGAAAACAAGGTCAGATAGTGGAGTGACAGGGATATTGCAGGTCAGTACTGAAGTGTGCTGGCAAATGTACAGTACATGAGGAAGCTTACATAACTATTTACTTTCATTAGCTTTTTTCCCCTTTGAATTCACACTAAAAAGAGAGATTGGAACAGTTAATGATAACTAATTCTAAATTAATACCATTAGTCACCCAGTCTGAATTCTCTTAAACTCGTACTAAAATATATATTTATATAAATACTTTGTGGTGACTGCAATAATTTTGACGCATCTTTTCTGTCACTTGCTGAACACACTCCCCTAAAATAAATGCTTTATTATGTAGTACTTTTTTGTGTAAAATGAAATTTTTACCAATGAGGAAACATCTAAAAATAAATAAATAAAAATTAAAAAGGTTGCTTCACCTCTGAGGGGATATAATTTTAGGTATTCCAGACTACAGACTTCTTGTTGCCACTCTGTTTTTATCCAGTAGATAAACAAGGTTGATAGGTCCTGACCATGAACGATTTTGTAAAGTTCTCCTAAGAACTAAAACAGGCTTTCAAAAGTTAGATAAAACTATCCAATAATCAAACAGGCTTTCATAAAATGCAGGAAGTTAAAGGGAGAACCAAACAACTCCAGTTTACTATCTAGACATGTAGTTTTATAGTGTGATCCATTCACTCCTGACTCTAAAAGCAAGTGAGTATTTCTTATCAGAGCAACTGTCTTATGTCTTTTTCCCTTTCTTGGGAGCATCAAGATTTTTTGTAATGTCTTGGTTTTCTGGCATGCTTCCTTTCCCTTATCAACAGTAGTAGGCCTTTGGGAGGTGTTTTTGCCTGTTTTCAGAGTTCTAATAAATGGCTGTAATAGGACTCTTCTTGAGGAATAACTCTCTACCAAACTCTTCTCTCTCTCCTCCCCACCTTTTTTTTTTACTGTGGTTTTTGCCCTCCCAGCAGATCATGCATCCATTTCTGGGAGTAACTTTTTAGAGTGCGTAGAGTAAATTCAGTGTTTATGAAAGTTGTTCGATAGACTTGGTGACATTATTTATCCATAAAATATGTCTTACACGGGCAGTGGAACAATGCAAGGTTCTCCAAGCTATGTCAATGTGCACTGGGATTGAGAGGCGTTCAGCCTTCATACCTATTGAATCCTCCATGCATCAGAGGCTGTCAAGAAGAGTGGTGATGTCAGTTGTGATTAGTATTGCAGAGAAACTTGTAGAAGGGGCCACCTAATCCTCTTTTTGGTCTCATCCTCTGGTCACCTAAGGTTTTACTATAGTTACATAGTGCTACAGATACATATAGTGACTTAAAGCCCTATAGAAAGACCAGGTCCTTGGTCTGAGGTGCTTCCAATCTAAATTGGATGACAGTGAAAAACAGACTGTGCTGGGGATGAGCGCATAGAAAAGAAGTTATTGCAGTAGACAAATGGTAATGTATTATATTTCAAGGGAAGTTGATCATGTTCTTTTTTAGAATTTATTTTAATATATTTTTTTTAAATCTCTCTATTCTAATACCTTATTTAGAACATCTAAACAGAGTTTAGTGATGGAAAAATGAGTTAATTCACACCACTGACTTTTATTGTTTGTTTATATTGCAGTAGTACCTAGAGGCCTTAACCGTGGTCCCATGGTATTAGGTACACACACGTGTATGACAAAAATGGACCTTGCCCCAAAAAGCTTATAACCTAAGCTGCAAAGATATTTGGAGGATTGTGAGGTTGTTTATCATGCAAGAGGGGACCTTCCACAAGGGTAAAGGTGGTATGATGAGAAGCATAATGTTTGAGACTAAAGAGATCATTTAGGGAGAAAGGAATGAGGAGGACATGAGGGGGAATGAGGAGGTGAGTTCTGGCAGCAGCATAGCTGTGTACAGCCTTTGGAATGAAGATACAGGATGAAATCCAGGCCCCATTAAAGTAAAGACAAAACTCCCACTGAACTCTGTGGGAACAGGATTTTGCCCATGGTTTTCAAGCCTGATGCAACTAGGAGGAGGAAGCCACTGAAGAGAATTATGAGTTGAGATGGTGCTTTAGGGTCCTGTTGTTTTTAGATTATGTCCATGCTGACTATTCATTAGCCAGTGAGAGAGGAATTGCTTTTTGCAATCAGATAATAGTTACTTGTGGTCTTTCATAATAGAGGAATTTATATTAAAGTCTTAGAGAAATTCTCTGTATCCTATTGTCAGTTTCCTGAATGAGTTCCTTTTCTTTCTATTACTTCCCTTTCCCCTTCCTCCCCCTTTCACACTAACTCATTAGAGGAGCGGAGAGTGCAGAGAGAGTAGATGCAGACAGATCTCTGAAATTCTCACTTTTTTGTCATTTTTAGTCAGAACATTATGACAGTGTTTCTTGTTACACATTTAAAAAAAAACCCTAAACCAGACACTACTTCACTCTAATGCCTCAAAAAGCACAGTTGCTGGTGAGAGTAGTGGGTGATAAATCTGTAGCAACAGTGAGGGATAGACATGACCATAGAGAGTGCTAGGGTGAAGAGAGACTTTAAATCAGTGACACTCCAAATATGTAATCCCATAGTGCAGCATGAAGTGGACAATTTAAAGTGCTTCTTTCCATGCTCTGGCAGAAATGGAGGAGAGAGGGGAGGAAGTGTTGTGTGCCACTATAAATTGCCATTGACAGTATAATTGCTGGCTTTCTAAAATGTTTTAAACCCAACAGTTATTCCACTAAAATATATAATCCTGAAATTCAGAGACTTTTTTTTTAATACAATAGGGAATAGGGTTTTCCTACCTTAGATCAGTTCTAAGTTCGTGGTTTCATCAGTTTCATTGAGTCATTTCTTTCTCAATAACTGACATAGTACCAAGAACATTCTATTCCTACCTTAAGATGATTTAAGAAGAATGGCAGGAAAAAGAGCTATAATGAAAACCAGACTGTTATTTTTAAGCATACTCCAGCTAAATATTTTAAAGCTCTAAGTATAGGAAAATTCTCTTTTAAATATTACTATAGCTATTTCTTTAATCTTTTGGTTAGAAAAGTTAAACTGCCATATATGTAATTACTTAAATAGGGAATGTTGGTGTTAGAAGTAATTTGAGTCTCATCCATTCACATGTGCAGTGTTTTTGTCAGATTCCAAAATTCTTACAGTACACAAGGAATCACAGTATACAAACTATTTTCTACAATTTTATTTTCAAACAAGATAAACATCTTTCAGGAAGTGGTGTTGTCCAAATTCACTAAACTTTGCCAAAGTCTTTTATTCCCAACAAAAACTGAAAGTGGCAGTTCTGTTGAAAAAAAGGTGGCTAAAATAAACTTAATGTTGGATCATCTAAGTGTTTTAACATAAGATACCAGTAAAGCAAAAAAAATAAGTTAAAACTTAAATCAATAAACTTCAAGATTGGAAAACAGTAGAGTATTTTAAAGTAACTAATAATCAAATCTTTTTACTGCTGGCTCTTGAGAAAATAACATTTTAATTCATTTAGTCGGATCTGCATGAGGGAACTCATGCAGTTTTGCTTATGAAACTAGAAATGCTGTCGGCTGTCAAAATTGATTTCACATGTTTGTGTTACAGGGATGCTTCATTTGGTACTTGCAGTTTTCATCTAACATTGCTTGACAGCTTTCATGCAATAAATAAGGTAAGAAAAATATTTTTTTTTGTTATATGTTTGTCAGCTAATTATAATACAGCCAAAATTTGCTCATGAAACTAAGGGCCTAATTATTAGACCTTCGTCACAGCAATGTGTCTGACTCTGCCTAGTCTATACATCTTGTATAGTAATTGAGCTCCTGTGACTGATATCTGGGGAATCCAATGAGCATGTCTAGGTGGGGTCTGGCACCCTAATATAGAGCAAGTTCTTCCCTGGATGGGAGTTACCTAGGGAAAATCTTAGCAGGAGCCATGGAGTCAGATGGGCAAAGCTGTTCAGGCCAGTCATTTTACCTCTAACATCCTGATATTAATGTGGAAATTGGTGAGTTGTTGGACCAAACAGCCCTCCATGACTGGTCTTCCAAACAGTCAGCATTGTAAATATTATAAAGGGGTTGTGTGTAACTTAATGATGACTATAGGAAGGAGCCTGCATTACTCCGGGGCCTTATTATTTCAACATGTCTTTCTGAGCTTGAAAGACAAAATACTTGAATCAGTTAACTGGTTGCCAGGCCCCTTCATTCCTTCTGCACCACTAATTTAGTCATCCAAGGGTTTATTGCAACTCTGAATATATCTACACTGGAGGGGCAGGGAGAAGAAGGTGTGGCAGCGATCCTCAGAACCCTGGTCAGCTGACTCGGGCTCGTGGTATAGGGCTAAATAGCAGTATAGGTATTCCCACTCGGGTTCTGAAACCTGTCAGAGGGTTTATTTAGGGCCCAAGATGCAACCCCAGCAGGAATGTCTGCATTGCTATTTTTAGTCCATAGAACAAGCCTGGTCAGCCTGAATTAGTTGACTGGGGTTCTGAGACTTGTTGCCATGAATGATTCTGTGGCCTGGTTCTGGTTTTATTTTTAAGTGAAATCAGAAAAGAGTGGGCTTGCTTATTTATCCTTAATTGTATTGATGTGTATATATAACATGGATACAGGAATGGAGGGATTTGTTTTGGACCAAGACTGAATGCTAAATATTTTCCACAACTCCAACATTTTCACAAGTGTTAAAATGTTTATGAATTCAATTGAGTTCTGTCCAATTAATGGAGTTAGTATAATGAGGAAATGTTACTCTGGCACAGTGGTGAAAAATAGATCACAGAATCATAGGACTGAAAGGAACCTTGAGAGTCCAGTATAAGGGGTATACATAAATTTAAAATGGTGATGCATTTTGTCTTTTGATGAAGGTTCTTTTTGTTAAAAGTTGTATTGTGGATTTTAGGCTTTGCGATATGGCTTCCTGGATTTCAGTGCTTTTGATGTAAATGAATATGAGCATTATGAGGTAAGCGTGTAGCCTGGGGATAAACACTGAACTGTGACTTAGAAAACCTGGGGTCTATTCCTGTCCTGCTGGGTTACCTGAGGCAAGTTATTTCCCCTCTGTGCCTCAGTTACCCCATTTTTAAAATAGGAATAATGATATTGATGTTCTTTTGAGATGCTAAAGTGTGTTGAGATCTACTGATGGATTATAAGCACTAGATGGTGGTAGTGTTACTATAAATGCTAAGACAGTTTTTTTTTGTGATATGCACTGTTGCTTTTGTTGCTGTCAGTTCCATTTCTGCTTTTAAAAGAGCTATTACCATACATCTTTATTTAAGGATCTAAGAAAGCAAGATAGGTAATTTAAGTTTAAACACGGGGGAGTTAGAAGGCTGCATTTGTGACTGTAGGCTCAAGAGATTAAAGAGCATAGGAAGTAAAGTGGAGTTAAGGTATCTGGAAAGAGGTAGTTAGTTAAAGATACTTTTTTTTCCACATCTGATTTTTATCCATTGTAGGATGATGATAAACTTCAGTTCCAATGTCACTTCTCATAGGCAGGATCTGCTCTTGGAGAAGTTAATGAGCAACTTGAACAAATTCAAGTATAGCTAATCACTAGACCAGTTGGCATTCATTTAAAAGAAACTTACGTGGGAAGTAATAGAGAGATGACAGAAGTGCAGCACCATTATCCCTTTAAAAAAAAGTAATAATCGATCTTGGGAATTCCAAACCCATGAAATTCACCTCAGTTTATGGGAAAGTCCTTGTGTGTAACTGTACAGCTAAAGTACTACAAGACTTGGATAAATATACTCTCTTAAAGGCAAAACAGCACGGCATCTATACAGAAAACTCAGGACTTGTTGGAGTTGCATGAAGTAATTACTAATATAGTAGATAAAGGTGAAATGGGACAATTTACAAAAGCTTTAAAAAAAAAAATCCAAGTGTGGCTCTATTTGGGGGGGATTTAATTGCATCACTTGAAGTTTGTTTTAGAAAGAAAAACGCTGGAGAGGTTGAGAGCATTTGGCATTTTATTGATGAAGAAAAGGGCAGACTAGAAAGGTGCTTACACTGACAGGGCTTGTATTTGGCTTTGTACTTTTGAAGCAAATATAGCAGGGGTGGGCAAACATTTTGGCCCAAGGGCCACATCTGGGTATGGAAAATGTATGGCGGGCCATGAATGCTCATGGAAATTGGGGTTGGGGTGCAGGAGGGAGTGAGGGCTCTGGCTGGGGGTGTGGGCTTTGGGGTGGGGTCAGAAATGAGGGGGTCAGGGAGCAGGAGGGTGCTCTGGGCTGGGGCAGGGTGTTGGGGGGTGAGGGCTCCAGCTGGGGGTGCAGGTTCTGGGGTGGGGCTGGGGATGAGGGGTTTGGGGTGCAGGAGGGTGCTCTGGACTGGGATCTAGGGGTTCAGAGGGTGAGAGAGCGATCAGGGCTGGGGCAGGGGATTGGGGCATGGTGGGGCTTGAGGGGTGCAGGCTCCAGGTTGCACTTACCTCAAGCAGCTCCCGGAAGCAGCGGCACGTCCCCCTTCTGGGTCCTACATGGGGGCACGGCCAGGCGGCTCTGCGTGCTGCCCTGTTCACAGGTGCCGCCTCCACAGCTCCCATTGACCGCAGTTCCTGGCCAATGGGATCTGTGGGGGTAGCATGTGGAGGTCCCGGGCTGCTCCTAAACATAGAAGCTGGAGAGGGGACATGCTGCTGCTTCCGGGATCCACAGCAGGCATGCGTGGAGTGGCCACTGATCTCACTCCCCGGCAGGAGTGGGGAAGCCCCAGAGCTCACTCCCCAGCGGGAACTCGAGGATTAAATCGGCTGGCAGGCTGGATGTGGCCTGCGGGCTGTAGTTTGCCCACTCCTGAAATATAGGGATAATGGTAAATCATGCATTTTCTCTTGACAGAAAGCAGAAAATGGGGATTTTAACTGGATAATACCAAACAAATTCATTGCCTTCAGTGGACCTCATTCAAGAAGTAAAACTGAAAATGGTATGCTTTGGGGACACAAACCCATATGCTACTACTATGTATTTGATTGATTCTTATGAGTAACAGCAACTTTATCATTTTTAAAAAAAATTGTTCCTCCAATGGTATGTTTTTCTTAGCTTTTTGGGGGGTGGGGTGGGGAGGAGGAACACTTGGCGATAAAAAAGCCCAAGACTTCCTTTAGCTCTATTTGAATTAGACTGTTTAAAAATTCACTGACTGAAAATGGAATTTTTCTATTGGACATAACTTTAAAATAAGGTATTTTACATGTTTGTTTTTTTCATTTGGATGTGCAGTTTTCATGACTAGTTCCTTTGTTTCTGCCTACAGGTTATCCCCACCATGCTCCTGAGGCCTATTTCCCATATTTCAGAAGACACAAGGTTACTACCATAATACGTCTTAACAGAAAAATGTATGATGCCAAACGATTTGCAGATGCTGGTTTTGAGCATTATGACCTCTTCTTTGCTGATGGAAGCATACCTAGTGATACTATAGTCAAAACATTCCTAAATATTTGTGAAAATGCTGAAGGTGTTATAGCAGTTCATTGCAAAGGTATGTTATGTGCACAGTTCATATTACAAGGTGGAGTTGAGAGTTGATAGCAAAGCCTATAGTTAAGTTTACCTGACACTTTGCATCATAAGCCCTTATTTCCAAATGATTATAAGTTAGCCAAGCTGTAACCATTTTGGCTGATATTTTCCATGCTTGTTCTCTGCTTCAGCTGATTTTGTTGGTTTGTTTTGGCAAATCTTTTCAGCTGCTTATGAGATTTGCAAGCCTATTTTTTCCTGGTGTCAATGTTAACACTTCTTTTTCCAACCATCTCTTTGAAGAGTTTTAGCATCTCCATGCTTTTCAACAGAAACTATAAATTTGGCAGAGTGCTAGTCCTAAGTGCCATGGAGATAGCTGCTTTTATTTTCTTTAGTAGCTAGCCAAATCTGGCTAAATGATAAGACTTTTAAAATAAACATTTGCACAGATTTAATAAAGCTTTTTAGAGGTTTGCTGACAAAATACCTGAACATTGCATTTGCACTGAATATTCTCTGCTCTACGAAGCTCCTACATAACAACACTGAGCATGTCCCCAGACCCTATTCACCCTATGTCTACCTTGTAGAAGGCTATGTCTACACTACGAAATTAGGTCGAATTTATAGAAGCCGGTTTTATACAGTCGATTGTGTATGTCCCCACATAAAATGCTCTAAGTGCATGAAGTCGACAGGCCCGCGTCCACAGTACCAAGGCTAGCGTTGACTTCTGGAGCGTTGCACTGTGGGTAGCTATCCCACAGTTCCTGCAGTCTCCGCCGCCCATTGGAATTCTGGGTTGAGATCCCAATGCCTGATGATGCAAAACAGTGTCGCGGGGGGTTCTGGCTACATGTCGTCAGGCTCCTCCCCCCTCCTTCAGAGCAATGGCAGACAATCGATTCGCACCTTTTTACCTGGGTTACCTGTGCAGACAACATACCACAGCAAGTATGGAGCCCGCTCAGCTCAGCTCACAGTCACCATATGTCATCTGGGTGCTGGCAGACGTGGGGCTGCATTGCTATACAGCAGCAGCTCCTTGCCTTTTGGCAGTAGATGATGTATTACGACTGGTATCCGTCATCGTCGTATTCCAGTTCGATCAGAGGCACCTGGGCAGACATGCTTTGTCTCCTGGAGACTCAGTCCTGCCGGCAGTCCTATTGAACCATCTTGACGATGATGGCTAGAAGTCGTAGTACAGTATCTTCTGCCACAGCCACCTTTGTTGATTTTAATTCCCTGTACCTGTACGCCATGTCGTCAGTCGCCCCTCCCTCCCTCCGTCAGTTTCGCGCCTTTATTCAGACCAGAGGCCATAGCACTGGGATCATGGAGCCCGCTCAGATCACCGCGGCAATTATGAGCACTATGAACACCACGCGCATTGTCCTGGAGTATATGCAGAGCCAGAACATGCCAAAGCAAAACCAGGACCAGCCGATGAGGCGATTGCAGCGCGGCGACGAGAGTGATGAGGAAATTGACATGGACATAGACCTCTCACAAAGTACAGGCCCCAGCAGTGTGCAAATCATGGTGTTACTGGGGCAGGTTCATGCTGTGGAACGCCAATTCTGGGCCCAGGAAACAAACACAGACTGGTGGGACTGCATAGTGTTGCAGGTGTGGGACGATTCCCAGTGGCTGCAAAACTTTCGCATGCGTAAGGGCACTTTCATGGAACTTCGTGACTTGCTTTCCCCTGCCCTGAAGCACCAGAATACCAGGATGAGAGCAGCCCTCACAGTTGAGAAGCAAGTGGCAATAGCCCTGTGGAAGCTTGCAATGCCAGACAGCTACCGGTCAGTCGGGAATCAATTTGGAGTGGGCAAATCTACAGTGGGGGCTGCTGTGATCCAAGTTGCCAACGCAGTCAAAGACCTGCTGATATCAAGGGTAGTGACTCTAGGAAACGTGCAGGTCATAGTGGATGGCTTTGCTGCAGTGGGATTCCCAAACTGTGGTGGGGCGATAGACGGAACCCATATCTCTATCTTGTCACCGGAGCACCAAGCCACCGAGTACATAAACCACAAGGGGTACTTTTCAATGCTGCTGCAAGCCCTGGTGGATCACAAGGGACGTTTCACCAACGTGGGATGGCCGGGAAAGGTATATGATGCTTGCGTCTTCAGGCACTCTGGTCTGTTTCGAAAGCTGGAGGAAGGGACTTTCTTCCCGGACCAGAAAATAACCGTTGGGGATGTTGAAATGCCTATCGTTATCCTTGGGGACCCAGCCTACCCCTTAATGCCATGGCTCATGAAGCCGTACACAGGCAGCCTGGACAGTAGTCAGGACCTGTTCAACTACAGGCTGAGCAAGTGCTGAATGGTGGTGGAATGTGCATTTGGATGTTTAGAAGCGTGCTGGCGTAGCATACTGACTTGGATAGATCTCAGCGAAACCAATATCCCCATTGTTGTTGCTGCTTGCTATGCGCTCCACAATATCTGTGAGAGTAAGGGGGAGACATTTATGGCGGGGTGGGAGGTTGAGGCAAATCGCCTGGCCACTGATTACGTGCAGCCAGACACCAGGGCGGTTAGAAGAGTACAGCAGGGCACGGTGCGCATCAGAGAAGCTTTGAAAACCAGTTTTGTGACTGGCCAGGCTACGGTGTGAAACTTCTGTTTGTTTCTCCTTGATGAACCCTCCATGCCCCCCCCCCCCCCCCCCGTTCAATCTACTTCCCTGTAAACCAACCAACCCACCCTCCCCTTCCCTCTTCGAGCACTGCTTGCAGAGGCAATAAAGTCATTGTTATTTCACTTTCATGCATTCTTTATTAATTCATCTCACAACTAGGGGGATAATTGCCAAGGTAGCCTGGGATGGGTGGGGGAGGAGGAAGGAAAAGGACACACTGCAGTTTAAAACTTTAACTCTTATTGAAGGCCAGCCTTCTGATGCTCGGGCAATCATCTGGGGTGGAGTGACTGGGTGGCCGGAGGCCCCCCCACCGTGTTCTTGGGCGTCTGGGTGAGGTGGCAATGGGACTTGGGGAGGAGGGCTGTTGGTTACACAGGGGCTGTAGCGGCGGTCTCTGCTCCTGCTGCCTTTCCTGCAGCTCAACCATACGCTGGAGCATATCAGTTTGATGCTCCAGCAGCCGGAGCATTGACTCTTGCCTTCTGTCTGCAAGCTGACGTCACCTATCATCTTCAGCCCGCCACTTGCTCTGTACAGCCTGCGATTCATCCCGCCACCTCTCCTCTCGTTCATGTTGTGCTTTTTTGCACTCTGACATTGACTGCCTCTGCTCTTTCAGTGTGGGAGGACATCTGGAGCTCCATGAACATATCATCCTGAGTCCGCCGTTTTCTCCTTCTAATCTTTGCTAGCCTCGGCGAAGAAGAAACATTTGCAGCTGGTGGAGGAGAAGGGAGAGGTGGTTAAAAAAGACACATTTTAGAGAACAATGGGTACACTCTTTCACGTTAAATTTTGCTGTTCACATTACACAGCACATGTGCTTTCGTTACAAGGTCGCATTTTTCCTCTTATATTGAGGGCCTGCTGGTTTGGTGTGAGAGATCACTCACGCAGTGCCAGGCAACAGAATTCGGCTTGCAGGCAGCCATGGTAAGCCACAGTCTTCTGGCTTTTTTAACCTTCTTAACATGTGGGAATGGTTTCAAACAGTAGCACCCTCATTTCCCATACCAAGGACCCATTGGGTTGGCCATTTAAAATGGGTTTGCAATGTAAAAGGAGGGGCTGCAGTTTCCGGGTTAACATGCAGCACAAACCGAACGATTCCCACACACACACACCAATTCTCTGGGATGATCACTTCATCCCTCCCCCCCCACCGCGTGGCTAACAGCGGGGAACATTTCTGTTCAGCCGAGCAGGAACGGGCACCTCTGAATGTCCCCTTAATAAAATCACCCTATTTCAACCAGGTGACCGTGAATGATATCACTCTCCTCAGGATAACAAAGAGAGATAAGGAATGGATGTTGTCTGCATGCCAGCAAACACCGGGACCATACGCTGTCATGCTTTGTTAAGCAATGATTCCAGACTACGTGCTACTGGTCTGGTGTGGTAAAGTGTCCTACCATGGCGGACGGGATAAGGCAGCCCTCCCCAGAAACCTTTTGCAAAGGCTTTGGGAGTACATGAAGGAGAGCTTTCTGGAGATGTCCCTGGAGGATTTCCGCTCCATCCCCATACATGTTAACGGACTTTTCCAGTAGCTGTACTGGCCGCAATTGCCAGGGCAAATTAATCATTAAACACGCTTGCTTTTAAACCATGTGTAATATTTACAAAGGTACACTCACCAGAGGTCCCTTGTGTGCCCTCAGGGTCTGGGAGCATGCCTTGGGTGAGTTCGGGGGTTACTGGTTCCAGGTCCAGGGTGATAAACATATCCTGGCTGTTGGGGAAACCGGTTTCTCCGCTTCCTTGCTGCTGCGAGCTATCTTCATTGTCTTCATCATCATCATCATCTTCCGCTGCTAAATTCGACCTAAACTCGTAGACCAGGCCATAGGTGCCCAGATGACACACAAGCACAGCAGAAATCCCTCCTGCCTTCTTTGTCCAAGGAAAGGTGTGCTGGTCTGGGAGCCAGGAGGAGACCTTCTGTTGACTGGAGGTGATAATTTTGTGTATGTCACACAGTTTTCATTATTGAACAAGGCTTACATCCAACCCTACATTAGGAGCACATTCAAAGCACACATATCTAGGCTTGGAAGACTTACATTTTTATTGGTAAATGTTGATTAACATTGATTTTGCTATACTCACTCAAACTATCAAAAAAAATTTTCATCAATGATGATAGAAATTTACAGATGGGCAAAGTAAGAAAAATGCTGCTCGAGAACTTTAGAATTTGATTTAAGGATATTGATTATATTTTGACATACGATATTGACAATTGATGTTTTGACAGTTATAAAGCTTTAACTTTTTGAATCTCAGTATCTAGTGTCATTAAATAATTGTCTAATCCCCTCCCTTATAAGTTTGTCCAACTGTAAACATTTAAATTGATAAAAATTGAAAAAAATGATTGTTTTCAGCCATCAAAATTACGAAAAATAGAAATCTAATTCTATTAATTCTAAAACAAGCCTGTTTATATCAGTGCTGCATGATTTGCCTTGTCTGTCTATTAGCTTTTAGGTAGAGTTGAAGATATTGGTAGTGTTCAGTAAATTCCTAAATAGTTTGGGATTTGATCGCCAAACAGTCTCTCATCCCAGGCAGCAGTTGTGATCAGTCCAGGCACTTACGCTGGAGCCAGTTTCTCTTCCTTCACACCCTTCTTCTCTCTCCTCCTGCCTGGCAGGTTAAATGGGGAGAGGACTATTGACAGGGCATTTTCTGTGAAAGGTTCTCCCTGCGCCTCTGTTTCCCAGAGACTTGGATTTGTTTATCTTTAGGGCATACTGCAAAGCCTGTCTCTTTTTCCCCCTGAGATCTTGATAAGGGGATGCGTTGGTAGTTATCCTACTTTAAGGCAATTTTTGAGTTCATATACTCTTAGTTGAGCATTTAATATTATGTTCATATGCAGGTTTTATTGGTATATTAAAGTATTTTATGATGCATAGTGCTATAGACAACTGTCTTTATAATTTGTTCCGGTACATAAAAAGTAGCTGACTTTGAAAGGCTTGATTTCAAAAGCATATTTGTGATATACTGAAAAGTCACTTTCTAAACCTAAAATGTGTAATACTTTTATTCAAACAATAAGTTACATTACAAATATTGGACATAATTTTTGAAAACCCTACTCCCCATGTAAGTTTGGCTAGCGATAGATTTAGTAAGATGGGCAATTAAATATTTGTCAATCATAGAAGCAGCAACACAAGTTATTTAGTTTTAGTTCTTAAAAGTTTAGTTAAAACTAAACTCTATGTAAAAATAGGTATATAAAAAGAAGCCTCTCTTGTATCTTACACAGCTGGTCTTGGCCGAACTGGCACACTTATTGCCTGTTATATTATGAAGCATTATAGGATGACAGCAGCTGAAACCATTGCTTGGATTAGAATAAATAGACCCGGCTCAGTAATTGGACCACAGCAGCACTTCCTTGTAGAGTAAGTAGACTGTTATTTTGTTAGAATTAATAATTTGGAAAACTAATTAAAAACTGTATTTTAATAGAAAAATTAGAAATTAGTTCCTTTAGAAACAAAGCAAGCAACGCTGCTAATTTCTGGAAAGTTATAACATTGTTATCTTTTCCATTCCATAATAGGAAACAGACAGAACTTTGGACTGAAGGAGATATTTTCCGTGCAAAGTTAAAGGGAAATCGCAAAATTGCTGTTACAAAAATCCTCACAGGAGTAGATGATATTTCAATTAATGATGCAAAAAACCGGAGAGCCAACAGAAAAGACTCTGAACCGGTAATCATCCGAATGTTCTGCTGTTGTAAAAGTTTTAACTGCTGTTGAGGACCTCGTAGGACATTGACAAAGCCATGGGTACAATAAAGCTCAAGATATCAGATTCTTCTTGTATGTTTTGCTATGTTCCTTTTCATACTAAAAGATTTGGGGGCAAAAAGGTATGGACAGCAAGTGTGAAAAATGGAAGTGCGCTCTGCAGTTGAAATAAGAGCATCATTGTTATATTTTAAACTTTTTCATTCATTAGGTAAATATTAGAACAGACACAAATCGAGGTTTTGAAGTTTGCAAGCGGAAGTATCCTTGTTCTATTTCAAATGTGCTTCTTTTTTTTTTTTTTTAATTGTTGAAATGCCTTTTCCTACCATGACAGCTGACTTCTATAACGCTGTCTGATACCTTTGTTTAGTCACTGGCATCCAATGTAGAAGGAGATGTGGTGGTCTTTAAAAGCCAAGCATAGGAAAAGATGTGAATGCCAAGAAGGAATAGAAACCAAGATAATACTATATCTAAGCAGCACTGTTGAAAATACTTTCCAATATTTCAAAGTCAGGTGGTATACTGAATGAATAGCTCATGGGTTAATGCTTTGCACATTTAAATGCAGTAACTTTGAGTTAGGGAAGATATAATTGTATTTATACAAGTAAATGTGCTTTAATTTACACCTGCAAATTTTGTTCTTGAAGAAGTTAGTGTGTGTGTACATTATAATTTTTAAAATAAAACTGCGATATTAATGGGTAAAACTTAAAATCCTTGTCTTATCATTTGTTTACTTATCCAGTACAGTGATGAGGATGATGCAAACTGTGTAACACAAGGTGATAAGCTTCGTGCCCTGAAGAGTAAAAGGCAGGCAAAGGCTGCAACCACAGTTCCACTAACGTAAGTCAACTTTTTGTGTATATAAATACCAAAAGAGCGAGGGGGGAAGTGTCTTCCATTTTGCCCATTCTGAACGTTCATTGGAAAGGCTATGCTCACATTGATTAAAGGAAGCATGGATTCACTGTAGGCTTAGTGACTGGTTGATCGTTTTTGTTTTGATTTTTTGGCTAAACAATGGTATTCAACTTTTCTCCTTCTCTTGTCTGTTTCCTCTGTCACCAGAATGACCCACTGCCAGTATATGCGACATGTGCCTATTAGCCAGGTTGTGTATCTGCATGTTCTTGACAGCTCAGTCTGTTAGAACACAAACGCTTCCTTGAATTCAGTATTATGTTATTTAAAAAAATTAGAGGTCATTCTCTCTAAGGTGTAGTGTTTGATCAGCTCACTCTATTTGTGTAGTTAATTTTATTAAAATAAGTATAAAATAAATATTAGAAGATGAAACTTACTTTTTTAAATGTTTTTTACTTTTAACTCCTATTGTTTTCATCTTTCTAGGGGAAGGTCCTTCCCTAGATGCTGCTAGTTTTATAAGAACTGCTGGTAGTTTCATGTGAGCAGTTCTGCCTAGGCAAGGAGTAGTAAAACTTCAAGAGAACTCTCACTGGATAAGTTCAAAAGGGGATGTATGTACCTATGATGATCCCAAGACACTGATTACAGGCCAAGAAGAGAGCATTGCCCACGGGCTACTTATCAGTTGTCTCTGGTAGACAGTGCAACATCAGCTGCAAGGGAAGCGACATATCTACCTTTGACCTTAGCATCTGTTGCTGACAGTTGCAAGATAGATTGGTTTCCTGGTGCCTTCACATATAGTAAAAGAGAAATACAAGAGCCTCTGCAGCAGCAGGGGAACTCTTTGCTCCTTTATCAAAATTAGAGAGAGGATAGCCAGGACTGTTACTATCTGCTTCATCATTACCTGTTAGATTTCACAGCCACCATGCCTCCTGAGCTCAAGAATAAAGGAAACTTAGTCTCTACCCTGGTTGTCTTTGCACCTAGGAGTTACATTCTGAGACCCATAGCCAGCTGCTTTTTTTTTTTTTTTTTTTTAACTTAGCCTTCCTTTCTTCTGTTTCATATCACCGTGCTGTGGCTGGACTGACAGAAAAATGGTACAAGTTCTACAGAAGACAAACAACATTGTGATCCTTTCTGAATCAGGAAAGCAGAGAGCCAAATAGTAGTAAAAAATATACACTAATCTAACAGTAAAGGAATATATCTTTAAAACACCCAAACTACTCTCTTATCAGTGTCCTAAGTTTATTTTCCATTACATTACCATGGACAGCTAATTCTGTATACCACATAAATATTGCTTTGGTGCCTAGATACTATGGTGATACGTACCTTTTATAAATGCATAAAAATATAAATATTTTAACTTATGTGCCCTAGGAAACTAGGTAAATAAAAGATTTTATACAACGAAAATACATCTTAAGCTAACTGTAGGATATGTTGTAAATAAAGAAGAAAATCCAAGCTACAAAATGTTGCAAAATTAGGTCTACAGCCAGAGTTTTCTGATATAGTTAACTTAAACACAGCCTGCACCTGGCTCCTTCACACTCCAGTTGCAAGAAAACCACTTTTCTAAAGTCAAATAACATAATAAATAAGCATTATCCCTCTCTCACATAACAAACTGCATCTGCAGACTCACCATTGGAATGAGTATTCATTGTATGATACAGAACACATTCATAACCATCATATTGATACATTAAATGTTTTTTTTTCTTTGCTGGTATATAGGCTGTTCTATTCAATAAGCTTGTATAAAGAAATTTTTCATAACATGACTGTTTTAATCAAAAATAACTTATTAGGTTGCCTTTTCATAAGATTAACATAAATGAGCTAAAGCTAATAGTATTCTTATGTACTGTGCTTTGTGGTTAGAAGGAAAAAAATCTCTTAAATCCTTTCTTCTGGGGAGTTTGACTTCCCCCTTCCCAATCCCCGACATCATGTGTGTTGGCTGTACATACTGAAATAATTTGCATCAAGGAGCTAAGTGATATGTAATCAATTTTGTTACTCCCAAAATAACAATACTACAAAAATATTCTCTTGCTATCCTAATCAAGTAGGGTATCCTTCCAGGTTGAATAGCTATTAGACTTTTTTTAAGTTCAGATTCTCCTACACATAATTAAGCCTCATCATTTGAACTGCAAGGTTATTAATAGTAAGAAAGCAGAATGAGATTTGTATTTCCTTAGTGTAAGACTATCTCAGAGAACAAAACACTTTGTTTACAAAAAGGTAGAATGGGGGGGGGAGAGGAATTAAGAGCTAGGGCTGTTATTTTCTTATTAAGACGCAAGGGATTTGTGTATAATGCTCATTAGGGTTTATCAAAGTTACTTGCATAAATCCTCTATGCCTTGATGAATGGATCCTTTGTATGTGTGTTATAGTTAGAAATATGTTGTACCTGAGGTAACAACTTACTGAATAATAGTTGTAATTTTGAATGTAGAAAGGCAATTGGCCCTCACCGTCTGGGTATCTTGTATAATTCTGTTTGCTCTGTTAGTAGATGGTTATGGCTTTGATGCTTTGATATTACAACACCATACAGCTGTGAAGCAGAAGTAGTGAATCCAGTGGCTCACAGAGACTGTTTAGTTTGACCAGCCTGTATTGATAATATGGTTGAAGAGAGGGCAACAACTGTTTGTTGCTTTATTAAGCTATTTCAGAATTTGTTTCTCTTTAAAATAGTGCAGTAGACTTTCCTTGGAATTGAAAGCCGTTGTGGGGTTATTTCAGGTTCTCAGAAAACCTAGTTTAAGTTGGTCCCAAGTAACACATGGATAAAATTTTGCACATGAAATGGTTGCATGACTGTTGTAACAGTAGAAAGGGAGAAAAAGCTTGGCCCAGTTTAAAGGATGATTTGCTTTTTTAAAACTTTTAACTGGCTAAAATGCACCAATAGCATTCCCGTTTGAATTTTTGTTCATCTTTTCCTCCCCCTCCCAACCCTTTCTAGATGGCTCCTAGCTATGCTGGTCTCTACACT
This sequence comes from Trachemys scripta elegans, assembly GCF_013100865.1. Taxonomy (NCBI): domain Eukaryota; kingdom Metazoa; phylum Chordata; order Testudines; family Emydidae; genus Trachemys; species Trachemys scripta. The sequence continues at coordinate 83,764,850 of NC_048303.1, forward strand.
GTGTAGCATTGTCATCTGGTGGATTGTTTGTGGCTCCCTTCTTCCCAGCCTGCTATTCAGTCTAGATGGTTTAAGAACATAGTAACCTCAGGACCCCCTGAGAAAGAGCCACTGTGTAAGTGTCCCATTCCATTTCTCTACAATAGTTCACTTTTTCTGTCCAATATATTTCATAACTGCATGCTTTCATATCAGTTTTCTTATTGGCTTTGTTGCAAGAGTAAATTTCATTGTTCTACCTTTTTCTAAGAAAAGATTTCTTGAGTGATTTTAAAATAAAGTAATTGTGTGGCTGGCTTGCAATATCTCTTTGAAAGATGCAGAGCAATTACAAGTAGGACAGTTCATAGTTCCGAAGTTTTCTTCTCTGCATGCTACTGCAAATATTCTGAAATATAATTTTAAAAACAAATTACATTGTTTAAAGTGTGCTTTTTGTCCTTTGCCTATCGCATATGCATCTGGAGAGGTTTAGCTCCCATTTTAGTTTGGATTTCTTGAACTGGCTGTGAAATTGCTTAGTTTCCCCACAGATGAGCTTGCCCATATTAACTGCTTTAATCCCTGGAGTTGGGATTTTCAATTTCTGGCAATAGATCTGGTTTTGCTAATGGACTACATTATGCGTACAACAGGACAAAAATCTTTTCTAAAATCTGTCTGCCATGGGTGTAGGCCTGCAGTATTTAGTCCAGCCATGCATAATTACAAATTTAGCCCTTTTGTATGATTGAAAAATTGATATTTTATTGAATAAAATTTTGTGACGATAGTCTGTTCTCTGTCACTCAGATTGCAGTAGCCATTTCGGTTTCTGCATATTCATGCCTGGAGGTTCCTTTGACTACCTCTTCTGTCAGAATGATCACACTGATGAATAGCTCCTGCCAAAGAAACCTAGTTTTCACTTTGCATTTATGATCTTTTTTAGTGTTTTTTTTTTTCCCCCTACCCCTAAAAAGACCCCAAAACCTCAACCTTTTGGATAAGTAAGGTGTATGCATCAGAGAAATTTGCCTGATAAACCCACTGCACATTCCTCTCCTTTTGTGTAAGTCTTGTCACTGTGGAGTTTGCTTGTGCAGAGAACTCTGACCCAGCAAGAATAATTACTCTGGTAGCACACTAGAAACGTCAGTTGCTGCTAGAAAAAGTGGGTCCAAAATGTAATATCCTAGAGTGGTAAGCATAGTTTAAAACAGTCTTCTATGCTTTCATGTTAAACATGAAAGCTAAGCCTTTCAGTCTGCTGCTACTTTGGCCTCACCACAGCACCCAAAAAAGTAAGAATCTACTCTAAAGTTAAGGAAGAAAAATGCCCAAGCAATAATCAAAGTCGCTGGAGTGCGGGCAATTCTTGATCAGGTGGCACAGCCCTATAACTGGAAAACCTATGATCAAAAAAGAAAGATTTATCTTTTATTAAGGAAGAAAATTCAGACTAAATGTCCATCCACTGAATGAAGAAAATGGTGCCATCCTACTGGTAAAACCCAATTGTCATATTAATCTTAGCTAGCTAAAATCTTTAGTAGGCTACAAAGAAGACTTAGGCAGAGAATAGGCACCCATTTAGGCACCTAAATAATGTACCTGATTTTCAGAGGTTCTGAATTGAGATTAGTAGGAGCTGCTAGGGTGTCTCAGTACTTTTGAAAACCAAGTCTTTTACTGCCTAAGTATAGATTTAAAAACTGGACTTTAGGCACCCGTTCTTTTAAAACCTTGGTCTTCATTTTCCTATAGCATATAAGAAATCTCTACAAACTCTAGACAGTCCAGAGGAGAGATGCTCCTGTATGTCTCTTCCCAGTGAAGCTTGAAATTAAAATGTTTTCTTACCTTTGCTGATTTCCTGCCTTCATTTTATGTACATAAGAACAGCCATACTGGGTCAGACCAAAAGTCCATCTAGTCCAGTATCCTATCTTCCAACAGTGTCCAGTGTTAGGTGCTTCAGAGGGAATGAACAAAACAGGTAATCATCAAGTGATCTATCCCGTCGCCCATTCCCACATTAGTTACTAACATTTTAGGGGATTTTTAAAGCACTGACATACTAGTTGATAAAGTGTGAAGTTTGGACCTACCAGCCTTGCTGTTGTTGCATTTATGTCTGGTTTAACAATTCTTTGCTTGTTAAGGTGCTGTGTACCAGCTGGAACAGAAGTAGTGTCTTTGAGTAATGAAGGTACTTCTGTTTAATATAGGGTGCCTTTTGAAATCATGAGGTTCTGGGCAATGGAACAACAAAGTGATGGTTCCATTACAGATTAATTATAAATGGAGACTCCTTGCACTACAGTACAACTGCTGCTCAAATACAGTGTCCAAAAGTCTAGAAGGATGTTGATAAATTGGTGATGGTTTAGAGAAGAGTCTTGAGAATGATTAAATTATTGGAACATATGTCTCGTAGTGATAAGGTTAAGGGATGATTTGTTCACAATATTTAAGTACCTACATGGGGAACAGAAATTTGATAATAGGGGCACTCTTCAGTGTAGCAGACAAAAGTGTAACAAGAACCAGTGGTTGGAAGAATTAAAGTTAGACAAATTCAGACTAGAAATAAGATGCAAACTTTTAAGTGAGAATAATTAACCATTGGACCAACTTACCCAGGGTTGTGGGGATTCTCCAACACTGGCAATTTTCAGATCAAGATTGGATGTTTTTCTAAAAGATATGCTCTAGTTCAACCAGAGCTATTGGACTTGAAGCAGGAGCTGATACCGAGATGTTCTGTGTCATATAGGAGGTCAGACTAGATGCTCAGAAAGGTCCCTTCTGGCCTTAAAATCCATGAGAGAGAGAGAGAGAGTGTGTGTGTGTGTGTGTGTGTGTGTGTGTGTGTAATTGAGAGAATTGTACCATTTCCTATAGGTAAGCCTTAGACCTAGAAGCAGGATTAAGTTTCTTATGGACAGTCATCCTAACTTCATAGTGTCATGGAAGAGCATACGTACTTCAGAGAAGATTCACAACCAACAGATGGTCAGGATTGCTAACATATTTGCTTTAATGCTTTTTTTATATTTGCAAATCTGTATTAACTGCACAAAACATAAAGTAAGTGTTAAGGTTACACAGTTAAAATATAAAAGCCAGGAAAAGCAAAAAGTAAGATTCCTATACTAATGTTAATTTGGCCTCATTATGGATATTTTGTAATATGTTACATTAAGGTTTCTATCAAATTCACAGCCATGAAAAATGCATCACGGAGTGTGAAATCTGGTCTCCTCCTGTGAAATCTGGTCTTGCATGTACTTTTACCCTGTAATACACAGATTTTATGGGGGAGACTAGCATTTCTCAAATTGAGAATCCTGGACCAAAAGAGAGTTGTGGGGTGTGTGTTGCAAAGTTATTTTAGGGGGTCGTGGTATTGCCACCCTTACTTCTGCATTGCCTTTAGAGTTGGGTGGCCGTAGAGCAGCAGCTGTTGGCTGATTGCTGAGCTCTGAAGGCAGGTCTGCCTTCAGAGCTGGGCTCCCAGCTAGCAGCCACCGCTCTTCATTTGCCCAGCACTGCTGCCCACAGCAGCAGCGCAGAAGTAAGGGCAGCAATACCACAATCTACCCTATAATAACCTTGCAACCCCCCTGCAACTCTTTTTTGGGTCAGGATCCCTACAATTACAATACGGTGAAATTTCAGATTTAAATAGCTGAAATCATGAAATTTACAATTTTTAAAATCATATTATGTCAAATTGGCCAAAATGGACCATGAATTTGGTAGGGCCCTAGTTATATTCCTGCTTTCCTAGATAAATGTGTACCTGAATTTCTCTGTTTTACATTGTCAAAACCATAAAGTATAAAGAATGTGCAATGTGGCAGAGTTAACATTCAATGTGGGAACATTTACTTAGCTTCCTTAACTTAGCAACCTTGAGGTTTCATTAGCCACCTAGTTTTTCTACTTCCAGACTGACATTTCTGGAGATGTTCTAATTTTATTTTTGTGTGTGATGGAAAAGAGGAGACTAAGGGGGGATATGATGTATATAAAATCATGAGTGGTGTGGAGAAAGTGAATAAGGAAAAGTTATTTACTTGTTCCCATAATATAAGAACTAGGGGCCACCAAATGAAATTAATGGGCAGCAGGTTTAAAACAAATAAAAGAAAGTTCTTCGCCCAGCGCACAGTCAACCTGTGGCACTCCTTGCCTGAGGAGGTTGTGAAGGCTAGGACTACAACAGGGTTTAAAAGAGAACTAGATAAATTCATGGAGGTTAAGTCCATTAATGCTATTAGCCAGGATGGGTAAGGAATGGTGTCCCTAGCCTCTGTTTGTCAGAGGATGGAGATGGATGGCAGGAGAGAGATCACTTGATCATTACCTGTTAGGTTCACTCCCTCTGGGGCACCTGGCATTGGCCACTGTCGGCAGACAGGATACTGGGCTGGATGGACCTTTGGTCTGACCCAGTATGGCCATTTTTATGTTCTTATGGTGAGATGGCTTATGCTGCTTCAATGTTAATATTTAAGCCCTGCTAAGACTAAAACAAGTTTCTCTCACTATTTCCTTTCTGTCCACACAAGCAAGAATAAACCATGTTGTAACGTGACTTGGCCATAGACCTATTTAAGAGTGATTATTTTTGTAGGGTAGGCAGGGTCTCTTGTTCCAGTTAAGCTTTGAAGTGATTAGTTTGATGGAGAGGGAATACTAGCATTCGTTGCTGTTAGTATTGGTTGCTTGGAGACAACTTTCTTGCCAAACTGAATTAACAAAGTGGCATCAGATCGGTTCACATTCTAACGATTGTACCACAGCAGTGAAAAGACACCATTTATTTTTAATATGAAAGCTTAGAATTTACATAATATTTGATAATGCAATATAAATTACAAAGAGACTTTACATTTTTTGGAATCTGTAAGGTTTTTTTTTGTTTGTTTTGTTTTTTAACTCCAGAACTGTCTGGGCCATTTTCTTCCATTACTTTGTGTATAGTTATGAGTTGTTGTCGTAAATGTTTGCTTTGGTATTAATAGAGTAGTCTATGTTAATTTCATTCCTCTTCTTTGTATAATTCTGTGGGGAAAGTGGCTGTGTTCAACTTGGTGTGGTCTCCAGGCACCTGTGGTGTACATCCTGTCTGATTCCTAAATCAAAGTTTGGAGATAAAATATCTGCCCTGGAAATTTTTTTTTTTTAAACTGTATGTCAGTGCTAAGATGTTGCTAACTGACCAGCATTTCTGGTGCCTGCACAAGGGTCAGTCCCTGAGGCAGTGTATAGATTGTGTGGCTTTCACTTTCCACTACACCCAAAGATCCAGACAAGAGAGGATGCTGAAGCATCCATCATCTGCTATCGACGGAGAAGGCTATGGGGCAAATATTCCTGCATCTGCAGAGGAACCATTCTGAGCATGGAACCTCAATGAGATCTGGCGGTGGCTCCAAAGTAGGGGCAAACTGGTTCTCTGACCTAACAAACCCCAAGGAAGGTTAACTGGAGCTGGATATGTCCCCTTTTTGACACTTAAGAGTTTTTCTTTTTCTCTATGACATTTCCTTTCAGTCCTATTCACAGAAGTCTTGCAGCGAGAATTCTGAGGGCAAGTGTACAAGAGAGTCCTCTCTACCAAATAATTCTTTGGATCAGAGGGTGTTATTGATGGGGACTAAGAGCCAAGGGAGGTCTGGGTAACGTCTTGGTACTGTGTACCTCTGTCTCAGTGATGTCTATATAGATGTTAGCTGCTCTGTTACAATTAAGTGCTGAGACTGTGCAAGGGGATACATCTTTTGACAGTTGGTAGCCATTCCTTCTCTTTGTCTATCATCTGCTTCAGCAGGGGGCCATCCCCAGTAATACCTCTGGAGGTTTCTGTGACTGTGGGTCCAAGTGATGCCTTAGTTCTGAGAACCTCCAGAGTAAACTTTACTACCATGTGGAATGGAGTCTGAGATCCATTCTGGGGTTCCTTGGCACAGTAAGGCTGTCTCCAGCCTTATTCAGTTCTTCTATCTGGAGAGGTGACATTTACCCTTGCAGTAGTAGGTCTGTTGTTCATCTGCTGAGCCTTTACATTGTGCTGGGTCAGCATTCTTTTCCTCTTTGTAATCTGTCTTCTTTGGGCTCTTCATCCTCTTATCGAACTGCGTCTCCATCTAGAGAAAGGTCTCTTAGCAGTACTAGAAAACATCAAGCTTCAGCCTCTTTGGGCTCACCTCATCCAGACCCATCACAAAGCCTGGCTGGCTCCTTCCATGCTGCAGAAGTCAGGCTCCAACTGCAGTTACCTGACTTCTCTGGAGATGAGTCCATGGCTCTGGAGCAGCCTTCTCCATGTTTTTCTCCAGAAGAAAGTGGGGTCTTTCTGTATTACCCTTGGAAACTATTAAAGTTCCTGCAAATATCCTGTAGTCAGCAGACCATTTTAAACACAGAGTTCTCCATGGTAAAAGAAAAATCCCACCGTTTTTGATATTCCAGAAACTCATTACCGGGGAATTTGGCCTTATTAATCAGAAATGGGTAGAGTTGGTGAGAGACTTTGACTCCTGAGTCAATACAGTGAACTTCAAACTGGCCCTTCCAGCTTTATTTGGTTCCTCTTCATGGTTTTAACTAAGACCCTAGCAAATTCACAGTTCACTTTGGTCAATTTCATGGCCAGAGGGTCTTAAAATTGGTCAATTTCACGATTTCAGATGTTTACACCTGACATTTCACGGTGTTGTAATTGTGGGGATCCTGATCCAAAAGGAGATTGTGGGGGAGTCCCCAAGGTGTTGTAGGGGGATTGCAGCATTGCCATACTCACTCCTGTGCTGCCTTCAGAGCCCAGCTCTGAAGGCAGCAGCTGCGGAGTTTCCTGCAGCTGAAGGAGGCTCCCAGAGGTGGAGGTAGGTCCGATCTCCCCAGCACTGGTGAGAGTGCTAGCTGCTAGTTAGTGTCAGTGATGGATTAAGGCATGGGCCCATGGGGCCTGTACCCAGAGGCCATGAACAATTTGAAAAATGGGTGCCTCAGCCCTGGCAGGAGCCACAGCAGGAGACACAGGGGCTGAAGCCCCAAGATTGGGCAGGAGCCAGGAGGGGGGGCAGAAGCCCTGAGCCTGGGAGGCCTAGAGTCTGGGCAGGAGCCGTGGGGAGCAGCAGCCCTGAGCCCAGGAACCCTGAGCTCCATTTGGTGGCTACTTAGCCTGTTTCTTTCAGGTGTGGCATCAGAACATGTCGGACAGATGGTTCTAGAGATCATTACCACCGGTAAATGCTATACAATAGAATTTCTGTCCATCCCTACCTCAAAACTCCCTTTCCCGTCTTTCTTCAAGGATCCCTCTCACAAGAGGACTCTCAGCTGGAGCTGAGAGTCTACATCTTGTCTATGTGCTATAGAACTGGTCGGTCCACAACACGGGGGAAGGGCTGTTATTCAAGATACTTCCTCATAACCAAGAAACAGGGATGCTGGAGACCCATTCTGGATCTAAAACAACTGAATATCTTCATCCGCTGATCAAGATTCAGAATGGTCACCCAGGCCTCTATAATCCCCTCTCGAAACAAAGACAACTGATTTGCAACTCTAGATTTGAAGAATGCCTATTTCTACATAGACCTCACCCAGCACACAGGAGGTTGCTTTGCTTTACAGTGAGCCTAGACCACTACCAGTACAGAAAGCTTTCCTTCCGTCTCTTGATCGCCCAAGGGTTTTCATGAAGGCGCTATCCATGGTGGCAGCATACCAGCATCACCAGGGCACCCCAGTATTTCCCTACCTCAACAACTGGCTGCTCATAAGTCAGTCATACTGGGAAAGAGGTACAGTTGGCAGCTCTATCAGCTTCCTTCAATCCTTATAGCTCGAAGGAAACCTAGAAATGTCCACTTCAGTTTCTGTGCAAACTATAGACTTTTACTGGAGCAATTTTTGGATTTGATAAGAGCCAAAGCATACTTACCCAGGACGGATTGCAAGCTCTGATGGACCTCATCTTCCAGCTTTGACTGAGCCCTGGGAGATCCTAGGCCATATGGTCTCCTATGTGATATCCGTCACAGGACTCCATCTGTGGAATCATCAGGTGTGGTTGCAAACAGTTTATGCTCTGAGTAGAGACAAGCTGGGCAAGCCGGTTTCCGTTCCTCACAATGTTTTCAAGATCTTTGACCTGCTGGGAAAATAGAAGCTGTGGGCATAACTGTTACCTTTGTTTCCCCTCCTCCCACGAAGAAACTAATTGCATATGGCTCCCTGTCGGGCTAGGGAGCACATCTGGATGAACAGGTGGCTCAAGGTTCTTGGACTCGGCAAGATTCAAGCTTTACATATGTCTGCTCCAACTGCAAGCAGTACTCAAATCCTACAGAAGGCTTTTGCCTTTCATCCAATTCTCTACATATTCAGTATGTTGGGCAATATGACTACAGTATAGTACATGAACAAACATGAAGGAGAGCAGGCCACCACTCTTTGCATGAAGCTGATCAAGCTCTGGAATTGGTATATCTGACATCAGATCACTCTCTTGGCAGTACACTTCCCAGGAGTAATGAACACTTTGGCAGACAGCCTCAGCAGGCAGTTCCAGAGACCAGGATTGAAAACTTCACAGCTCAGTGATAGAGCATTTTCTGACATTGGGGATTCCTGTTGTGGAACGTCTTTTTATGCCAAGAAAACTAAAAATGTCTGGTCTAGTGTTCCCAGGCAGCTCAGGGGTACAATTCCTGAGAAGAGGCATTCTTAGTAAAATGGTCAGAGCCGCTAATGTATGCTTTGCCACCCATTTCCCCTCTTTCCTCAAGCCTGAGGAAAATCGAGCAGGAAAAAAGCATTGGCCAATCCTAGTGGCTGAGACAGTTTTGGTTCACCAGCTTTCTTCAGATGGCGTCCTGTCCAGCTCTGAACCAGCTGACTTCAGAGAAAGGCAAGACCACTCATCCAAATCCATCATCGCTCAGTCTAAGCCTGGTATTTGGATAGATGATGAGCTTAGAGAGGTCAAGTTCAGAGTCAGAACAAGCCATTCTCAATAATAGCAGGAAAGTCTCTATGATGAAATGGAAGAAATTTTCTGTCTGATGTCTGCATCCTCAGATACGTCCAAAGGGCTCAGAGATCCCTACCATTCTGGACTATTTCCTTTATGTTAAAAATGTCTGATTTATCGCTCAGCTCACTGAAAGTGCATTTGGCAATGATTAAGGTCTTCCATTCTGTAGTGAAAAACTGTTTTGGTCTTTATCCACTATGAGGTTTTCAAAAGGCCTTGATATAGAACCTTTCCTCCCAGTACTGAAACCTATACCAATTTGAGTCTTCAGTCTCTCATTGTCAGCACTCATTAATCCTCCTTTTGAACCTGTAGTTTCCTGCTCCCTTCATCTGTCTTTTGAAGGTGGCCTTTCTGACCACAGTCACCTCCGTCAGAAGAATAGGTGACTTTGGATTCCTTATGGCAGACTCTCCCTACACGGTCTTCCAGAAGTATAAGATTTCTTTGATATTACACCCCAAGTTCATTCCAAAAGTTTCCTTCAAATTCCACTTTAAATTAGGTAATATATCTACCTGTTTTCTACCCAAAACCTCACACCACCAGAAAAGACAGGAAGCTCCATTCTTTGGATGTCTGTTGAGCCTTGGCTTCCTATCTGCAAGACAAAACCCTTCAGGAAATCTCTGACACTGTTTCCTTTACTGAATGGATGAAAGGGGAAGTAATTTCCTCACAGACACTTTACAAATGGATTTCAGGTTGCATCCTGCTTTGCTGTGAGCTAATGGTGACACCTCCCGCACAAAGTGAGAGAGCCCACTTGACAGAACCCAGGCTCTCTTAATAGCTTTTCTTCAGGATGTCTCCTTTCTGTAGAGCAGCAACATGTGGTTGTGTGTGTATCTTTTTGCTAGACATTATGCCCTGGTACAAGCTTTTTCAGCAGATGCTTCCTGCAATCTGTAGTACATCGGGGTCCTCTCACCCTCCTCCTCAATGAGTAGTGCTTTTGAGTCCCCTCATGCGACATATTCATAGGGACCATCACTCGAAGAAGAAATTCATGTTACTTACCTTACAGTAACTGGAGTTATTTAAGATGTGTGTGGTCCCTATATGTATTCCACTACCTGTCCTCCTTCCCCTCTACTTCGGATCCTTTCCTAAAGTGATTTGTGGCGGTGTAGGAGCTGGAGAGGCGGCCTGTCCACACTGACCACTTATGCCCTGTGTTCAGAGTGTGCAGACACAGATCAATGGACACTACTAATGAAAAATCTTCTGGTCTCAGGCACATCAAATGCATGTGCACCTCAAGTGAATTACACATAGGGACCACACATCTCAAAGAACTCAAGTTATTGTAAGGTAAAGTATCAGAGGGGTAGCCGTGTTCGTCTGGATCTGTAAAAGGGTGGGAGGGATAGCTCAGTGGTTTGAGCATTGGCTTGCTAAACCCAGGGTTATGAGTTCAATCCTTGAGGGGGCCACCTAGGGATCTGGGGCAAAAATCAGTACTTGGTCCTGCTAGTGAAGGCAGGGGGCTGGACTCGATGACCTTTCAAGGTCCCTTCCAGTTCTAGGAGATAGGATATCTCCACTAATTTAAAAAGTGACACAGAGTCCTGTGGCACCTTATAGACTAACAGACGTATTGGAGCATAAGCTTTCGTGGGTGAATACCCACTTCGGTATTCACCCATGAAAGCTTATGCTCCAATACGTCTGTTAGTCTATAAGGTGCCACAGGACTCTGTGTCACTTTTTAAATTAGTGGAGATATCCTATCTCCTAGAACTGGAAGGGACCTTGAAAGGTCATCGAGTCCAGCCCCCTGCCTTCACTAGCAGGACCAAGTACTGATTTTTGCCCCAGATCCCTAGGTGGCCCCCTCAAGGATTGAACTCATAACCCTGGGTTTAGCAAGCCAATGCTCAAACCACTGAGCTATCCCTCCCACCCTTTTACAGATCCAGACGAACACGGCTACCCCTCTGATACTTTACCTTACAATAACTTGAGTTCTTTGAGATGTGTGGTCCCTATGTGTAATTCACTTGAGGTGCACATGNAAGCTTATGCTCCAATACGTCTGTTAGTCTATAAGGTGCCACAGGACCTTTTGTAAGGTAAAGTAACCAGAATGTGTCTCATGCATAACAATGAACTATTTCACTTCATGGACAAATTTGACTTCTTATAGTTTCAGAATCGAGTTGGCTTTGTGAGGGCAGAGTTCAAATTGAGTGAGAAATGCCTTGCTAAAATGATTTAATTGATGTAATGAGAGGAGAGTCCCTCCTACCCTTCTGTTATATAATTATTATATATTAACTGAGTATCCAAAAGTGTGCTAGGTGCCATATGGAGTAATTTAAAAAAAAAAAAAAATCTCTCCCATAGTCTAAGCAGAAACATGGTAGGATGTGGCAAGGCAAAACGGAAGAGATAGGGAAAATGGGGGCTGGCAAAGGGTACAAGTTACTTGATTTTTAAAGAGTGTTTTTTGCCTGTTGCTGCCAGTGACTCTATTGGGAGATGCCGGGTGGTCAGCATTTTTGAAAATCCTGCCACAACTGTGATGTGGTCACTCCCTGTTTTCTAACAGCAAAATACCAGCATTGTCAACTAAAAACTGTCCCTGGGCAACGGTAACAAAGCTTTTTACAGACTGTGTGTTCCAAATGACCATGTTACGGGTTGGAGATTTGGACTCTAATCTTCAGGAGCTATTGAGAGTTGTGATTCCTTTTGTATCAGTCGAGATGTCATTTGTGGGAAAATAACATTTGTTTCTCTATTAGGCTCTTCGTGTTGCTCTTTTTTTCAGTACACAACACTTAAAATATCAGCTTTTTGTTCATTTCTACCTTCTCTCCTTCCTCCCCAAAAGGTAATAATGCTAAAAGAAAAGCACTTTGACAATCTTATTGAATGTAAAATAAGTAAAGTAAAAATAAACTAGTAATACTGCAAGAATTAACTTACTAACAAAGCATTAACAAGGGGAAGTTGTATACCTCAGTCTGCAAAGAACCCTTTTTCAAAAATTTATTTGTGGAGAGCCAAATGACACACATACCGATATATCTGTTCTTTGTGCTATAGTATCATATCCTCTTATTTTTTTCTGGAAAACTTTCAGGTTATATAATTTTTTTTTCCTACTCTTTTCAGAGTAATTCTACAGTCCAGTGTTCAGAAAAGTAAAACGTCTGAACCTAGCATTTCTGGCAGTGCAGACATTAATAAAAGAACTACCAGGTCTGCTGCAAGAAAAAGCAGTTTAAAAAGGTGAGAGTTACTCTTTTGAGCTGGCATGTCCATTGCTGGTGATGGACTTTGTCTGAGGAAATATTAGCCTCCTAGTGACAAGGAATTATATTTTAAAATATTTTATTTATCATGTAATGAGACTGTCTGGAGCTTTGAATCTCTTGTGTCATACATTTCTGAGTGAATTTTGGAAACTGGGAGATTTGTATTGTGGTTATTATGTATGATTTAAGGATTACTGAATTTAGGAGTTTGCTGACTTAATAGTTCCCATCACAATTTCTACAGGTATTATGAAGAAACTTCTCCAGAAACAAATTTAAAAAAAAATTGGTGAGGAATTGTATATGACAGTGTGGTGGAGGGAAGGGTGCAGGGGGGAGTTGAGAAACAGTACAAGTGCAACAAATTAGAAATTCAGATGGCAAAGAACTAACTTCTGTCAAATGTTCATAAATATCTCCTCTGTAACACCCTTCTCTACTCCTGTAAGATCAAATTTATTGTCATCCTTTTTTCTATTGGTCTAACCATCCAATAAGAAAATAAACATTAAAAGTTCCACTCTTTCCAGAAAGTCAAAGAACATGAATGATTGAAGCCAACCATTCAGCATAGAAAAGATCTATTTCCTTGTCTTGTGTGGAAAAGAGGGTATCTTCAATATTGAGGGAAAACACTAGACAATGTTTCACAGTTCTCTTTGGGGGGAGGGACTCCTCCTTTGTCTTGGCAAGGATTAATATGGAAAGAGAAAGCAATATAAAAACTAAGAGGAATTAGACTGACCACTAATGAGATATGAGAAAATAAATCATAAAAGCACACTGGCTTTGTATCACAGAGGTGTAGAAAATGCATAGTGTGTGTGTGTGTGTGTGTGTGTGTGTGTGTGTGTGTGTGTGTAATAGATACACCTCTACTCCGATATAACGCTGTCCTCAGGAGCCAAAAAATCTTCCCGCGTTATAGGTGAAACCGCATTATATCGAACTTGCTTTGATCCACCAGAGTGCGCAGCCCCGCCCCGGCCCTGGAGTGCTGCTTTACTGCGTTATGTCCGAATTCGCGTTATATCGGGTCGCGTTATATCAGGGTAGAGGTGTATAGTGTACTGGTAATGAGATTTTTATAAAGGGAAAAGGATTCAGAATTTAAAGTAGGTAGTCTGCTCTACAAGCACCTGGAGAATTTAAAAATGTGGATGGTTTAGAACAAGAGTGTGAGTGCCTTGTGTGTAATCACATGGGTACAAAGTATATTTACTTCTGACAGCTACTACACGAGTTCTTGTATCCATCCATGTGCAAAGCCAGTATGCAGACCTAGACCCTCTCAAGTTGTGCTGGAAATGAGCATGAGGTTCTAGCTCAGATCTGTAGGTTACACAACCATTAATTAGGGGAATTTAAAGCCATCAGTATATTTTTTTTTCTAGTGCTGTCCTCTTTCACATTCACAGATATCAGTACACTGTGGAAGAGAGATCCCAAATGTATATTTCTCTTTTTTGGGAGTGAAACTGACAAGAGGGCTTGCAACTTTCAGTTTGAAAACAAAAGATCTAAGCAAATTAAATCCAGATCACGTATAATCTGTGGCTTATGTGTCGTACAGCAGTTTCAAATAGTTTTTGATTCTTGAAAGTGACAATTTTTTGTCTTGTGCTTGTTGTGAATATCTTTTAATTAGTCTATCAATAAATGCTGAAGAGAAGAGCCTTATTTTGTTGGGAGGGAGTGAATCATTATACTTACAACTAGGACTTATGAATTGGTGTTTATATGCCATAAATACAAACTTAGTATGTGGTAGAGTTTCATAGAATTTCCTTTTCTCTTCTCTCCCTTCTGCTCTCATCCTTAAAGGGAAATGCAAGCTATTTTAAAAATAACAAACAAAATCAATCCTCTAATGGTTGGTAAAAGATGGAAACGCCGTATCAGATAACCTGCAGGACACTTCTAATGTAACATTGAGAGAATTTTCAGGGTATTATATAGCATTTGATTCATATTAACAAATAGTTAAAAGCTAAAAACAACTTTTTTTTAACCTTACCTTAAATACCAGTTTTATGAAACACTATATTTAGTTTTTGCATAATTGTTTGGTTTGATTAGGTCTCCTTGACTGCAATGTTTTTATCAGTACTGATTTCTGTCCATGTTGACCTCTCTCTGATTCTGGTTATTTCTTATATTCTTCATCCCTCTTCTGTTTTTGACCCTCTTAGCTCTGTAGCTATTTGTCCATTCAGTGACATACCGTTTCAGTTCCTGGAAAGCATCCTTATGAGTAGATCCTCCCTCCTAGAGAACAGCAGGCATTCCCCAGTTCCTTTCTTCTCGTTTGTCACAATGAAAAAGACTTTCTGATAAATTATTATATGAAGAAGTGCTGCCACTTCGGAGATATCTTTTACAAACCTGGCATGGTGCCTCCTGGCTCTGAGGAAAGACTTGTGCTCTTACAGAAGAGGGATTCCTCAGTTCATAAAAGAGCACTAACTTTGTAGAGTCTTTGTAATTTGGCTTTCTGACACTGCTTCTGAAACTTCTGCCCCAGATTTTTCACTTTAAACTGTATCTGATCATGTTTCTAATACTTAACTTTGAGACCATACTGCTTCAATCAGTTGATGACCAGATCCTGCCATTCAAGATATCTCAAAGCAAAATAGTGCCATCCAATAGGGTCACAATTCTGGAGTTCTTAGACATTTTTCCTTCAAAAAAAGGCTGCTTGGTTGTAGTTCATATACGCATCATGTGATTAAATTTATACCCTCTCATGGGCATTATAAAGAATGTCCTCCCTACAATATGGATGTGTTTTTATTTACCTGTAGCCTCTGGAAAAATCTTATATGGAGCCAGTATATCACAGAATGAGATGGCTTTTGCAGCTCTCCATTTGGTAAAGGATATGCAGTCAATGGGTGACATCGTGGAGCTTCCATTAGTGTATTCAAAACAAAACAAAAACTGGCTTTCCATCCTTTTTGCCTGAAGTTTATTCAACTTTGTCTTAAAAAAAAAAAAAAATATTGGGTCCCCCAAACTGACTGCATTATTCCAATTCAAGCCTAATAAATGCAGGGTAGAGGAGAACAGTTCTGACTTCTGTTAATACTGTAGTATTGCTGTTAATCTAACCCAGCATGTCTTTTGTGACACAATATTATTTTATCTATGTAAACTTTATCATCCAGTATAAACCCTTTGATTCTTTAGACATCACTGCCTAGCCAGTTCTATTTTATTTGGTGTCTGTGTATTTTAATAGTCTTTCCTATATGACCACTGTTTCCATTTTTTTTCATTGAATCTCATTTTATTTATAGGTATTGCATTGATTTCTTCAGATTTCAGTTTTGTTGTAGCTGAATCACAGTCTATGATCAAAAATTCATTCTTAGCATTATATCCTCAGATTTGAGTCCTTCCTCATCCTTCAAACTGTGAAGAAATTGTCAAGTAGTGGGTCCAGAATGACTCATCTCTCAGTAAAACTACAATATTTACTTCAAGTTTTCTGATGAGATTTATGAAGCCATCTCATGATTGTTTAATCAAGCCAATATGTACAATATTCGTGCCTTTTCCTTCAGGTGACACTATATATCTACCATAGTTAATGCCTGGTTGTCCAGAATGAGAGGGGGTATTAGTACATTAACATGGCAGTGTGGATGGGAGAATGTAATGGAACTGCAAGGGATTCATGTTGCAGCCCAGGGTTATGATCTGCTCTGTGACCTTAGGTTAACTGACTTGGTCAATTGGCACCTCACTTTCCCATCGCTAGGACATGGCTGCTGTAGATTGGTCCATAAGTGATAGGTCAGAGTTCACATTTTACAATGTGCATTTATCAGATCATTTTATGGTGGAAATTTTATCATCTTCTCTCTTCCTTCCAAAATACAGACACTCCTTAAATTCTTATTGTTAATCTATTTAATTGGACCATTTACAATAGAGGCAACATTTAATAATTATTCTATCTTGAAACAAAAAACTAGAATAATCCTAATACTGAGCACTTAAACTGCTTTTCATCCATTGAACTCAAAGTGCTTTACAGAGGTGGACACAGCATGTGTTAGTATCCCCGCTTTACAGACTGGGAAACAGAGGCATGCAGCAAGGCAGTGACTGAGCCAGGAAAAGGACCCCCCTCTCCCAATCCCCCCTACCTTGTAAACTATCCAGTAGGGGCTTGAGAAATTCCAACACCAGCTGCATGAAGTAAAGAAACTAACAGAACCCTCTTCCCTTCAAAATGGATAGAAATTAAGCTATTGTCCCACTCATTACACTCTTAGCGTTCCATGTATTTAACAAGATCTTGAGCTCCTTTGTTGTTAGCAATTTAGAAGAGAGGAAATAGTGTGTGTAGTGAGGATTTTGGGGGTTCAGTGGAATTGGACTATAGGAATCATTATGCCAAGGAATAATTGTGACCTGTTGGCAGGAAAGGGGAAATATATGCAACAATTAATATATAGGTCTCTTAGCTTTTTTTCTCACCAGAGAAGCATGTCATGAAAACGAACAGAGTACACTTAACCCAATATGCTTTCACTATTGAAGGGAGCCATTAAGCAGCATTCTGCTCCTGTGTTGAGATGGAAATGGCATGCAGCACACCAGAGCTTTGTCTGTTTGTGATCTAATTCTAGTTTTAAAAAAATTAATATTTCTTTTCCATTCTTTTCTACTTTTCCCACAGTCTGATACCTCAGAAGGAGAAAAGGAAAAGGAATGCTTTACAGCAAATGCGCTTAATGAAATTATGGTACTTTGAATCATCTGCTTTTTCTTTACAAAGGCTTTTTTCCTACTCTTTGTAATCAGAATAGTAGTCTGTGCTTTCTTTACAATTGATAATTTATTCTCTATAAAGTATCAAGTCTTTTTTTTCTTTACAATTTTTTGTTTGTAGTATTATGCTTAACTTAGCTTACACTGGCAGAAATGTTAGAAAGATTTTGCGCTTGCTTTGTTTTTTGAATTTCAAATTGGATGGTTTTTATTCCTCATAAATCTGTGTTTTATCATTTCAGTGGTCACGCCATACCAAGGACCAGGACAGTGCTGCGTTAAGTAAAAAGAAGTGACTGAAGAGGATGCTGAGGGGGGGGAAATGGAATATTGCTATGGAACTTAAAAAGTCTTTCTTTTCAAAGAAATTAACTGCAAAATGCAGCTAAGATTTTAGCAGTAAAACTCCTCCTAATTTGTAGAAGAAAACAACCTGTTAAGATGCTTGACAAACAGTTCAGCTTTCTAATTCTAAATGTTTCTCAACTGTTTAAAAAAAACCTTGTAAATTTAGACTCAGGTGTAAATATCTAAACTCTCTATTATAAAGAGGGTTTACTAATGGGTATGATGCATGTGTGTAATTGTGATGGCAATCACTTAGCTGCTGGCCACCATAAGAATTGAAGATGTGGTGGGAGCTTTTAAATATTTAATTCACTGTTGTCCGTCCAAGCTGATCTCAGTCTCCAATACAGAGCAAATCTTGGGAAGACAAGATTTTATTCTCATAACATTGTACTTTCCTGTTGATTTGGATAGCCTTCCTTATTTTGTATGTTTTTTTTTTATGAAGCTGTAATGTTAAATACCCAAACAAATTACTGGACACCAAAGACTGCTTTATTTCAAAGGGTTTTTTTAAACTATTTAACTAAAAGCTGCTAACTGTTTTATTAGTAATAGCTTTTAGTTGCTCAAGTTGCTTGAAAACATGGATTTTCCTACCAGAGTTTATAATTTGAAGCAGCACCATCAACTTAGATTACACGGCTAGTTGAAAACTTTTTACCTACTTGTGCTACAGGTAATACCTAAGGTTCTCAATCTTTCAGACATGGTAATGGTTCCTAAAGTTTATGCATCAGACCATACTTTATGGTCATTGTCATAGTTTTCCTTGTTTAATCATTTTCTTCCACACTGAGGCGTGGGGGAAATAGGGGCACTTAAAAAAAAAAAAAGAGTTGTGATTGTAAAACCACTGAAATTGGCAGTGGGAAGCAGGTGTAGTCAGTAATTTTTTAAAAATGGTTATTTCAAGGTGGCAGTGCTCCTTTAAACATCCAGGTACTTTTGATTATCAAAAAAAAAAGCCCTAGATACCCAATTATCAGTTAAATGTCATTGTAATTTTTTAAAGGTGACCTAGGATTTGAAATTTTATTTTTCCTTTTCAATACCTTCTTCTAAATCAGAAAAGTTTTTCCTCCAGATTTATCCTATTATATTTGAACAGCTTATTTTCCCCCCAAAAACAACAAAGAGTCTGGTGGCACCTTAAAGACTAACAGATTTATTTGGGCATAAGCTTTCGTGAGTAAAAACCTCACTTCTTCGGATGCATAGAGTGAAAGCTACAGATGCAGGCATTATTTTCCCCCCAGTATCTTTGTTTGCCAACATCACATTTGACATGTGCACACCCCTCAGAATAGATCTGCTACTGCATAGCCAACAGTAAAAAGAGGTTTGTTTTTATGAGTTCTGTATAAATACATTTGGGGAGGAAGGTTGAAATGTTACTCAGCAGACTTTTTTGTCCTGAAGAAAGACCTACTGTCTTGCAGTGGGAGGGAATGTTCCTACTAAATTTAAACGCCTAGGTCTAATTTAATCCCCTTATTAGAGCATTAAAAAATCGTCATGGTAATTGAAGGGTGTTCCCTAGATAGTGTAAGTAACTATATGTTGGCTTGACTAGCTTTTGATGCTAAAGGCAGAAGAGTATTAGTCCAGGATATGGTTACTTGTTAAGTTAACAGAAGCACCTCCCAGGTTGTTCTGAAACTTTTAATTATGCAAACTTGAATGTAAAGAAGATAGAAGAAAAGGTTCTTCCAGTATAGAATCCAAACCTTGAACAGGTATTTAATATCTTATTAAAAAAAAAAAAGAAGAAACCCCTTTGATTCATCTGATTTTGCTCCTTTGCTTTGTACAGCTGAGAGACTCTTGTCTCCAAGGAAATAGTAATCTTTGTGTTTATATTGCCTTTCAGAACAATTGGGAGCGAGGGGCTGAGCCACATCATTTGGGGGACAAGAGCCTTGTTAACCTTGTGAGGGGAGGAGGGACAAAATGAGTCAATGGATTTTTTAAAACAATTCCCTCTCTGCTAATACAGCCCCTTTGTTTTTTTTTATTTGGGGTAGCAGAGTGCTCTTTACTCTGATCAAGAATTAGAGGCCCTATTGTGCTAGACTGGTGAGTCCAACTTCCACCAGTGACCTAGAAGAGAGAATGTGCAGTTAATGATGAATTGAAAATGTGCTCCCTGAACCATCCCTGTGGACTTTTTTTTTTTTTAACCAAAGTGTGTGTGTCACCCAGGCCCTGTGGGCGCTGCCTCCCCCATACCTCTCACTTCTGAAGCTGCAGTTCTTGGGTAAGCCTGGAATGCTCTGAGCAGTTGCCTGCCTGAACGTAGGGGAGCACCTAGTAAAGGGTGACTCCCCTCTGCCCCATCCTTTCCAGCAGCTGCCAGGACAGCCCAAGAGAGTGGGGAGATAAAGACAGAGAGACAACACTCAATTAAAATTCAATGATTCTCTACCCTTATCCTGGTCAGAGCCAGCCTAGCAGTTGCTCTTAACTTGTGCCAGCTAACAGTCCCAATGGGACTGTCTGCCTGTTGTGGATAGCTGAAGCATAACACATTCCACACTCTCACCCTTCCCTCCTCCCCCTCTTAGGCCACCTATGCCCTGCTATACTGGCTCCATGCACTCCAGGTGGGTAGAATCCCCAGCAGGGACATTGTGAGGGAATTCCACTCCTTTTATTACCCGAGTGATGCAAGGCAAGAGATTTTGCCTCCAGTGTAACAACTGGAGCTCCTTGATCTTTTTCAAAAATAAAATGTGTGCCTCTACAGCTGAAAGGATTGGACACCACGGTGCTAGGTGCTGTACAGGTAAAAATGTCCTAACTCTGGGGAGGTCACAGTTCTGTTTATTTTACAAGCCTAAACAGCTGAATGAGGGGAAGGTAGGGTGGTTGGGAGGATTAGATTAAAAAAAAACAACACAATAAGGCTTTTGGACAGTATGTAGTAGTTTTAACTTCCCAGCTGCCTACCCAGTTCTTTGCTTTCTAGGTATTTTCATATTTTGTGTACGTTTGTGTTTTACCTCAGCACTAGAGTGAAACCGAGGAGTTGTCTGTTGGCAAATAGTGAACTGATTTGTTCAGTTAAAGTCTGCCCAAAAATAATGTAATAGGTATAATTTGCTTATACATATGCACAGGTTGAGTTGTTTGTACTGTCTGTGGAACCTGAAAAGAATCAGACTAGGGTTTGTTTGTTTTTAAGAATCACCCCAACATATGAAGTTTTAGCAAACTTTGAAATTACATTTTTAAAAACCAGATGAACTCTTGGACTTTAATTTTGTATCATTGTTTTAAACATCAAATACTGATTTTAACTGAAAAACAAAGCCTGTCACAAATGTCTATTACATATAGTGAAAGTTTCTAAACAAAGTTTCACAGTTTTGTTAGGTATGAAGATTCTGGGCTACCATTTTTCACTTCTGTACATCTGACGGTTGCAGAGAAACGCACAAATGCTACTGCCATTCTGTATTTGAATATTCAAATCAGCCTTACTATTTAGTGACCAACATTACCTCCTCATAGCCTATGTAATTTTAACATTTAGGTCGTATTTTCAATCTGACATTTTGCCTTGCATTTGCACCATACGTACCAAAGTTGTCTACACGCAATTCTGAAAGCGAGGGGAGAAAGTGCTTCTTTTTTAAAGACTTGTGAAAGTGTGCCAAATGGAATGTACCTGTAAAACAGGCAGCTGGAGACCTAGAACTTGTGTGTGCTGAGAAGCTAGTTATCCCTGCTGTGATTGATGTATAATTCTGGGTGGGTGGCCCATCATTTTTTCCCCATCCACCCTTTTATACTGATATACATATATATATATATATATATATGTGTGTGTATATATATAGTGAAAATCCTACTTAAAATACATAGTAACTATTGGGTATCTTGGGTCAAGTTGCTGCTTTTCAGCAAAGTGTCAGCAGTTTATATTAAAGTTACTCCCAGATCTTGACCTGTTGTTCCAACTGTAAATAGGAAAGTGCTGCAGATGTGCTGCTGTTTTTAAAGACTGGACAAAAACTATTAAGCTAGGATTTGTATAAAATGAGACGCACATTCTAAGTGGAAGAAAAATCAACAATTATGTAATCAGATCTGCAATTTTATAATGGTTTGCAGACTTTCATTTGTCTTGTGTACAGAGTCTGGAAAGTTCTTTAAAACGTACTGAATAATCAGTATTGCTCATCCTGATTTTTTTTTTTAAATTGTATATTTCTAATCATATTTTTTTAAATCAGATTGAATGACAGAATGGGAGTTTTATTTTGCTGAAGGTATTTTTAAGATAAAGCTTCATGATGTCTTGTAAACTTACTTTGATATGCATTTGTCATTTGGAAATCTTGCATATTGTAACTTTTTATACAAAATATTGAATAGTAATAATTGTAAATTATGAATTGTGTACAAATAAAACTATTAACCTAATGTTTCCTATTCTCAACAACCTTGACAATCAGATTAGTCAGAGTCTGCATTGGCGTGGGTGGCTTCCAACAGTAGATCAACAAATGGTAACATTTTTGTGACTGTTCACTGAAATGCATAATATACTAATCATGCCTCCCTGACCAACATAATCAAAGTGCAAAATTGTAAGGGATAACTTTTCATTTACTAAAACTATAAGAACTCTTAATTCTCATGAATTATTCTTGCCTTGTTAAATATGTTTACTCTGTGAAGATGGTTACCTATAGCAAGATTAGAGGAGTGAGATTCAGGAAGCCAGGGTTTTTATATTTTGACTCAGCTACTGACTTTGCTTTGAGCAAATCACTTAACCTCCTTGTGCATCTTTCCCCACCTGTAAAGTGGGGATAGTACCTGCCTTTGTATAGTGCTGCAAGATAAAAATATAAACTGCAAAGTATATAATTATGATAATATAATACACAATGTTGCAAAAAAGGGTCCATTGCAAACTCAAACTGAAAACTTCAAAATTTCACACAAAAAAATTTTTATTGTCCAACTCTAAAATTCTGTATAAACTCAACAGTAGTCAAGCTGGGCTAGCCTGAAGTCAACCTTTGCCACTGGTGGTTGCCTCTGTCAAACAACAAAAACACACTAGATTCAGCTAATCTGCAGATTTTTAAAGCTCTGACACACAGCCTCATCCTTCTTCCCAAAAGCATAAATAAACCTTCCTCCCATCCTCCTGATATGTTTCCCATGCATATAACATCATCCTGTTGGTCTTGTACAGCAAAATGCTAATCTTCACTTCTCATCCTTTTCTGCTTTGAAATTGGTTAAAGATAATTATACTGTTTTATAAATATAAAAGTTTTTCATGACCTGAATAAGCTGCATGCTAGAGAATGAATGAGTCTCACGTCGATATCACTGTGTGTAATTGTTCTAAGCCTGCGTGTCAATCAGTGACGGCTTATCATTGCAAAGACCAACAGTCAAACACTTAAAAAAAAAAATTATATATAGTCCAGATCTGCAGGGAGGAAATGAAAATGACGGGCATCACAAGGGAGAATGTACTGTCCTATCAAAACCATTTACTCTCAGTTAAGAGTTGGGCACTATGCTGTGGTATTTTGAAAAAGCAGGGGGGTTATCTCAGGCCCAATGGGATAAAATGTTAATGAAACCTGTGTTAACTGTTACAACACTAAATAGTTAAGCGGGTTTGGGGTTTTGTCAGGTTGCTGGCTTACTTCCACTGTAACCATGACCATTGATCTTTTTAACCTTTTACTAAAGCTGCAGGAAAAAGGAAACAGTGCATTAATGCATTTGAAACAAAATATTAAGTAAGGCTTTGATGTTAATATCCTTGATTCCCTTTAGCTGTGACAAGTTTTTAATAAGAAAAATCCCTGTTTGACAGTCTTAAAGCTGGTATTAATTGTACTTTTTGGGGGGAAAGTAGTGAGATGAAATGGGCTGGAGCTACTGTTAAAGTCCAGTTATGTTTCATTGAAGACAAAACAAACATAAAAGCGATGAAAAAAGTTTAGAAAAAATGCAGCTTCTATCTTTAGCACGGACTGTATCTTACAACCTTGCTGCTGGAGAGAGGTGGGGTTAGCTCACTCTTAGCTACTGCAATGTCAAATTTATATCAGCACTGAGCTGTTTATGGCACAGGTTTTAGCTGCCTCACTGGTCAAACTTACAGCAGTGTTGCTAAATGAGGTAAGAGATAGGAAAGAAGAAACTAAGTGGGGAAGGAAAAGGATGCACAAAGGAGGTAGTGGTAGCACATTTCACGTTCCAGATGTTCAGGAGTCAACCAAGGCAGTTGGTGATAGCACTGGTTCCCTCTCTTTGATAGAGTAAGGCCAGCATGCCTTTCAGGATTAGGATGATGAGGGTCCAATGGTGGTGGTGTGTGTCCCATGAGGTGGCAGATGTGATGGGGAAGCTTGCTCCTTTCAGTCCACCTGTTCCCCCTGTGACTCCCCCCCCCCCCCCCCCCAGGGACAGCTCTAAGCACCAGCAAAGCAAGCACATACTTGGGGCAGCCCATTTGCAGGGGCGGCAGGAATCCAGCATGGGAGCTGGGAACCAACAGGGGGCCCTGGAAGCTGTAGTTCCTTGGTTAGCTCCCTGCCCCTAGACCCAGCCCAGGAGCAGGGAAAGAACTGCTTCACTTCTCATCCTTCACTGCTTTGAGGGAGTGAGGAAGCTGAGACCTCATGCTGCAGCCTGCTATGGAGAGCGACACTGTGAGTAGGGTGACCAGACGTCCTGATTAAAAGTGGGACCATCCCGATATTTAGATATTTGTCCCGTGTCCCGATTGATCTTCGGTCGGGACGCTGCACTCCGCTTTTTTTTCTGCCGGCAGCACTTGGCTGTTCTCGGCTTTTTTTTTTTTTTTTTTTCCTCGTCTCCTCTGACTGCGGGCAGCACTCAGCTGTTCTCGGTTGGTTTTCTTTCCCCCCCTCTCCTGAAAACCAGACGCTGAAGGTATGCATAGCTAAGGTAGGGGGCGTAATCTCCTCTGACCGCCCCCCGCCCTCGGCTTTTCTCTGCTTTTTCCCCCCCCCCCCCCCCCGCCCCGACTGCCAGCAGCACTGGGCCACAGTAGGGAAGTGGGAGAGGGATCTGTTTGTGTCGTTATACCGGCAGCACTCAGTTTTGGGGGGTTTTTTCCTCGCCGGGTAACCCCCCCCCCCCCTTGTGTCCCAATATTTTCTTCCTGTCATCTGGTCACCCTAACTGTGAGTAGGGATACCATATTTTAACATTCAAAAACTAGGACATTCCATGGGGAGGGAGGGTAGCCCCACCTTGCCACCATCCACTCCCTCCGACTGCCCCCCACAGAAACCCCAACCCCTCCTGCTCCCTGATCACCCCCTCCCAGGACTCCACCCCCTATCTAAGCCTCCCTTCTCCTTGTCCCCAACTGCCCCCTCCTCAGACCCCCCACAACTTCCCCTCTAGGACCCCACCACCTACTTGTCCCCTGACGAACCCCTGGGACTCCCATGCCTATCCAACTGCTGCCTGTCCCCCTGACTGCCCCCCAAACCCCTGACCCATCTAACCCCCCCTTCTCCCTGCCCCGGACTGCCTCCCTGAACCTCCACCCCATCCAACCCCCCCCCGCTCCCTGTCCCTTGACTGCCCCCCACCCGGAACTCCCTACCCCTTCTCCAACCCTCCAGCCCCCTTACCGTGCCATTCAGACCAGCGTGTCCAGCTTCGCACAGCGCCAGACATCCTGCTGCATACATGCTGCCGTGTTCCCCTGTGGAGCTACAGCCCCCCACACAGCCTTCTAGATTTGAACACCTCAAAATTCAGAAGTGCTCAAGCTCAGTTTGGGCGGCTGTTACTTCATTTCTCCTAAATCAAATATACGGATCCACTGTAACTTGATGTAGAAAAAGTAGGATAAAAATTGAGCAAGAAATGCTTCCCAATGGTTATTAGGACTGGAGTTGCTATTTTCGACAGCCATTGCCGTTTGTTTAAAAGGAAGACAATGATATTGCATTGGCAAATTCCCCATAGAAAGAAAGAGTGGAACAAAAGAATAATAAAGGCACCTCAACTTTTCCTCATTTATGTAGGACAACCTTATAATATGCATCCAGATATCCTCTAATCACACAAGCTGAAAATTGTTCCACTTCACTGCAGTTCTGTAACCATATGTGAACCAATCCTGTCGGGGTGGGGGGGGGGAGAGCCCAGGGCTGGGGCAGCAGGAGGTGTGTGTGGGGGGTAATGGTGGGGTGGTAGGGAGGAGCCCAGAGCTGGGGTGGCAAGGTGTGTGTGTGTGGGGGGGGGGGGGGGACCCCGGGTGGGGCCGAGATCGGGGGGGGGTGGGGGAGGGAGCCCAGGGGGGGGGCGGGGGGCGGCGAAAAATTTTTTTGCTTGGGGCGGAAAAAACCCCGAGCCCGCCCCGGGCCCCCCCCCCCCCCCATAAACCATGTCCAAGAAGGGGTAACAATATCACATTAACCCATCAATTGTAAACGTTTCCTCCCGTTTCTACAATCTTTTAGCTCTTTATGGCATCCTAGCAGCACCCCAGTCAGCTTGTGACTTCACCAGCAGCCTTGAATATTCTTTATCACCAGTCTTTGAGCCTAAACAATCCGGTTTGTACCAGTATATTTGCTTTTGACATTTTCTAACTTTCAAAAACAGTTGTGTACCAGACTGAGTTGGATCTTTGTTACTGTGGTCAAATGAGAGTAGAGGCCTCTGCACCACCACAGTCACCTTTGGAATTAAAGATTTTGTTTTGCCTATAGTTTCTATTTGTCCATATTGCATAGTCTCCACCCTTGATGCATCTGAAGTGGCTTTTTTACCCATGAAAGCTTATGCCCAAATAAATCTGTTACTTTTTAAGGTGCCACCGGACTCCTTGTTTTTCCACACTTAACAGTCTATGCAGGAAACAGGACAGAATAAAATAGCAAAGGTGGTGTGGGTTATCTTTCAGAGGCATTAGGAAATCTGTGGTCTTGAGAGGAAAGTGTTTTCCTGATTCCAACCGGTGAGTTTAGCCTGAAGCACAGGGATGGAGAACACTTATTTTTTCCTCTAGTAGATGCAGGTGGAAGGTATCTGCCTCAATCATATCCCATACTGGTACATTCCACAGATTAACTGCATGTGCTAGAAAAAGTTGTATCTGTTTTTAAATGACCATTCAATTTATCCCTTGGTTCTGTTTTGTTCTTTCCTGTGTCACCTAGCTTTGGATGCTGTAAGGCAAAGGATGCTGTACTACCTGGACTATTCAATTTAGCAGTTTTTATGCAGATTGTGAAAAGATGACAGTGGTTGTTTAAGAAAACATGTCAAAACCAGAAACCGTATGTTAATGCCCATCACCTGTCATAGAGCTGAGGATATAGTTACTGGAATTTAAATGAAAGGAAAACAGTGAAAGGAATCCCCCACCATATATGTTTGCAGGAGCGTGGGAAAGTTCAGTGCTTTTTCTCCACCCTCGTGGCAACACTTACAGTTCTACTTTGGCACTGTGACAGGATTCGGTAATTATTGAAAAGCTTCAACCACTGCAGTAAGTTGTCCTGGAGGGTGAATTATTCATATAATGGAGCATTTAAGATTTTTGCTAGGATGGTCTTCCTGCTCAATGGAAACTTGTCCTTGAAAATAACAACTTCTCCCTCCGACTGGTAGACACTCAAAGGGAAAAGGAACAGAAGATGGGCAGGACTAGCTGTTTTTATTTTTTTCATGGCTATGGCTTCCATATTCAAAAGCATTTGTCCTATCAGGGAAAACCACCACGTTGGTCATACAGCTCCATCCAACCCAAGGCTTTCTGAAGAGATGGTAAATAAGATTCTTGTAAATCTCACTCCAGTTCTTACTCAGAAGCACCTACCAGACATGCAAAGCATGAGGTGTACACAAACACTGAAACACAGGCAAGAGGTCTCACTTTAATTAACTGGTTCTGTCTCTTGCAGGGCAAAGCTGCCTAACATCGCCTACTCATTCCATGCCACGGTTTCCAGCTCCCCAGGGTTTTGTCATTCCTGGCATTCAGATGGTTCAGGCCTCAAGCTGGGTCACACTGAGTTTAATCTCCCTTTGAGGTTAAGACATTCACACAAAAGTCCCAAGGAAACAAAAAGGTTGTTCTGAGTCTTTCATTTTGAAGTACATTCCATGCTCTCTCTACAAGTTGTATTTAAAACTCCAGGTTCCAATTGTGTGTTTGTCACAGAATACATTCATTAGAGCAAAACTACTATTTCTGTAGCTAACCATACCATGCTTGTCCAGCTCCTGCTTATATTAAAGTGAACCAATTCTTCTGAGGAAAAATTGTTTTCAGCATCACCCAAGCATACTGTTTGTAAAGTAGATTCTTCCTGTCTATGAATATAAATTCTATTTGTCCTCCATCCTTTTACCTTCAATGTATCTGTGATATTCTGCTAAGTTTCGATAATGTTCTGTGCGGGAGGGAAATGGAACAAGCTTTCCTACTACAACATGCATCAGTACATTCAAGGTTTGTCTTAAAAGACAAGTCTAAAGCCAATGCACAGAACTCTGTAAATAATGCAGTCAGGTCAGATAAAACTAGTAAGGCTGAAGCATGATCCCTGTGGATTTTACACACAAGCTTCTATGGTCTACAACAATTGCAGTTAACTGCTCTCCAGTCAGTAGCAGTTTCGGAAAAGGCAAATTGCATTTCCATTAACAGCTAATCTCCCTTTCTGCTGCTCAGTCTGAATGTGCAGATGCTGGGTTCCTTATTCTCTCTTGCTCATAGAGACAGGCTCCTTCTTCTGCTCTACTTCCCTAACCAAGGGGAAGTGTTGCTTTGTAGAAGCCTGGCCTTGGAAAGCCCAGAAGGGTGGGAGGGTCTGTCTTGACCAGACCACAGAAAGCTAAATTAACCATCTATTTATTACAGCAGCAGCTAGGGGGCAAAAACAAACTGGAGGAGGAGAGGAGCTCTAGACTCAGTGAATAGAAGAGAAACCACTACCCAAGATTTGTTCCATAGACTCAAACCATCCTTCCCATCATGCACTACTGAAAAGTAGTCAGGTAGTATTAAGTGCTGAGATTAACATATGTGTGTCAGCTGCAGTTCATTCTCTCATCCTCTCCCCAGCAGCAGAATTGTGCATGCTTTATAGTATTTTGGTAGTGTTTATGTACATATATTGACTGCTATAAATTGACCTTGCCTTCTCAAATATAAAAGAATGGAGTATCGCTGTAGTCATGAAATGAGCCACAGAATTAAATGATGGCTAAGTCAAGGGGTTGGATTTTGTCGTGTCTAGACCTTTTGCCACGGTTTGTAAACAGGAAAAAGTATATAACAATTTTGAAAGACAGTCAATGCTGGCAGCAGGAAGGACTCGAACAAATAACTGTTCTCCAGTATCAGAACTGTGGACGTATGAATTAAATGAAATAAGCATTAATTTTTCAGGGCTAGGATTTCATTGCACCTTTGGAAAAATAATTTTAAACCTAATGCAATTGTGCTAAGATAGTGAAAAAAATAATTCCAAGTTATATTCATAGCACTTTGGCTTTTGCTTTCATTAGATTGCACGTGCTAAGCAGATTCAGGCATAATTAGAAGTTTGATGGCAGACCTCAAAGGAAAACCCAGCAGCTATAAGGAAAGGTGGGGTTGATAGAGTAGGTTGAATCTGCCATGCATCCATACTGAACCCATTCCCAGCATGGGAGCAGTGTTGCTGTCTAAAGAGATGAAAATTCAAGGTCTTGTCTCATGGTCAGATTCCTCTTAGGTATATGCTGCCTGCTTTAAAACTTCCTTGTAGGTGCTTACAATATGTCTGGCTTGAACCCCCTGATAAAATTACTGGAGGATATTAAACAGCTTTCACTGTTGTCATTAAAACACACCAGTGAAGCAGAAAGTGATCCCAGATCTGTCAATGGATTTTCAGACCCTGCTGCAAGTCCTCCAGTAGAGAAGACCTCAGTCTATGAGGAAATCTGTTTGGTAGGGAGTGGCAGCTGGCCTTTCACACCCGTTGCATGTGATAAGGAAAAGTCTCCTCCCTAGGCATCTGGAACAGCTAGTGTTCCCCTTCCACTGGGGGAGGAGTGGGAGCTGGCGGAGGAGTCAGTACTGATCAGCTCTGCAGCTCCACTATATGTGTAGTAGTCTCAACTCTGCACCAAAACTTGTGTGGTCAAGTGGTTTACAACCTGCATATGAAAGTCTGATCTCAGGCAAAGTTCAGCTGATGTTTCAGAGCTCAAAAGAAAAGATTTTCAACTTTTGAACTCAGGCCCATTTACATTGAGTAACATGACTTTGCTTTTCTAATGGAAATTATTGCTAAAACAAGAACACTGGACAAAAGCAGCTAGAAACAGGTCCTGATTGAAGTCACAGACCACACTCCTCTCTTCCAGCACTGCAGGTGAGTTCTCCTTTCTGTTCCCAGGCTGCCACCCTGCATCTTCCTCCCCACCACAAAAAAGGTTAAATTTACCCTCCACTTTTCCCCTGAGGGGAAAAAAAAAAAAGCCAAGAGAGAGACAGGAATTGATTCCACTACCCTTACACAGTGAGATTTGGCCACATTTCAGTCTTCATGCAACTGCATCTAAGGCCTGGTCTACCCTAGGAGGTTATGTCCAATTTAGCAGCGTTAAATCGAATTAACCCTGCACCCGTCCACACAACAAAGCTATTTAGTTCAACAGAGGTCTCTTTAAATCGATTTCTGTATTCCTCCCCGACGAAGGGATAGCGCTAAATTCGATATGGCCATGTCGAATTAGGGTAGGTGTGGATGGAATCCGACGCTAATAGCTCCGGGAGCTATCCCACAGTGCACCACTCTGTTGACACTCTGGACAGCAGTCCAAGCTCGGATGCTCTGACCAGCCACACAGGAAAAGCCCCGGGAAAATTTTAATTCCTTTTCCTGCCTGGCCAGTTTGAATCTCATTTCCTGTTTGGACATCGTGGCGAGCTCAGTAGCACTGGCAGCGATGCAGAGCTCTCCAGCAGAGGTGACCATGCAATCGCAGAATAGAAAGAGGGCCCCAGCATGGACTGATCGGGAAGTCTTGCATCTGATCGCTGTGTGGGGCGATGAGTCCGTGCTTTCGGCGCTGCGATCGAAAAAATGGAATGCGAAGATCTATGAGAAGGTCTCCAAAGCCATGACGGAGAGAGGCTACAGCCGGGATACAACGTAGTGCCGCATGAAAATCAAGGACCTGAGACAAGGCTACTAGAAGCCCAAAGCGGCAAACGGACGCTCCGGATCCCAGCCCCAGACATGCCGTTTCTACGAGGCACTGCATTCCATTCTAGGTGCGGCCGCCACCACTACCCCGCCAATGACAGTGGACTTGGACGATGGGGTATTGTCGACGGCTGCTTCCACGGAGATGATTGTGGACGGGGAAGATGAAGGAGATGAGGAGGACGAGGCAGTCGACAGCGCAGACAATGCTGATTTCCCCAACAGCCAGGATCTCTTCATCACCCTCACGGAGATCCCTTACCAACCCTCCCAAGCCGTTAACCCTGACCCTGAATCAGGGGAAGGATCAGTCGGTAAGTGTTTTAAACATGTAAACATTTATTTTGATCAGAACAGGAATGGAATATTAACAATGGGTTTCTCATGATTACTTTGCCGTAGGTGCTCTACTTTTTAGTCCTTGCCAGTGCAGCTACTGGAAAATTCTGTCAATATGTCCAGGGATAGAGTAGAAATCCTCCTGGAACATCTCCACGAAGCTCTCCTGGAGGTAATTTGAAAGCCTTTGCATTAGGTTCCTGGGGAGAGCGGCCTTATTGCATCCTCCATGGTAGGAAACTTTTCCGCCCCAGGCTAGCAGCAAGTACTCCGGGATCAGTGCCTCACACAGCATGGCCGCATACGGCCCTGGTTTTTGCTGGCATTCACGCAGCATGCGGTCTCTCTCTGTGTCTGAAATCCTCAGAGTGATATCACTCATGGTGATCTGCTTTAAATTAGGGGAATGTTAGTATTGGGACTGATTGCCTGTTCCTTTACATAACTGTAACCGGCGGTTTACAGCCACATGGTGGAGGTGGGACAGGGGCGGCATACAGGGATCTTTCCTGGGGACAGCCGCAAGGGGGTGGGACAGGGCCAGAGTTCATGCTGGCCTGATTGCTGGCAGCAGGAACTGGCCAACGCTAGGGGCATTGCTTTGAACGTGAAAGGAGGGCACTGCTATAAATTAAGCAGTCAGCAGCCAAAAGTCTACGGCTTACCATGTCCGCCTGCTACCCAAATTCCACTGTCCTGCCCCGCTTGTGTGATCTGTACTCCAAGACCCCAGGCACTGAATGGGAATGCCGAAAATTCGACCTTGTCCTGAGTGCGCATGTGATAGGTGCTGTGCATGGTCTTCTTCACAGAGAAAGACTATGTTCGTTGTTCACAAAAATGTATCTTTGAGGAATTCAGTCCCTTTTTCCCCCATCACACAGCTGCGAGTGTCTCCCGACCTACCCCAGCATCCCCCTCCCAGAGGCTGGCGCAGATTAGGCGCCGAAAGAGGAGGACACGGGACAAGATGTTCTCCGAACTTATGGGCTGCTCCCGAGCCGAGGCGGCACAGCAGACCCAGTGGAGGGAGAAAATGTCGCAATACCAGCGATCACACAGTGAACAGGATGACAGGTGGCAGCAGGAAGACCAGCAGGCGACAAACGCTGTTTGGACTAATGAGGGAGCAAAGTGACACGCTCCGGCGGCTTGTAGATATTCTGCAGGACCGGAGGCAGGAGGACAGAGCCCCGCTGCAGTTTCTCTCTAACCGCCCTCCCCTGCCACAAGGTCCTATTCCCCCCCACCCAAAGTCCCAAGAAGGAGGGGCAGCTGGGGCCGTGAAAACAGTCACTCCACCCCTGCAGACTGCTCAAGTAGCAGACGGCTCTCATTCCCAAAGTTTTGGGAAGTCCTTTCCTTCACTCCAAAAGCACCTCACCCAAGCCCCGTCCCAGTATCATCCCCTAACTGTGTAGTTGTTAATAAAAAATAAGTTTCTGTTAATTACTGTTTCCGTCAGGTTCTTTTAGAGGAGAGTGTGTTTGAAGGAGGGAAAGAGGGTTGGTAATTGGAGAGGACAGTCACCTTTACCAGGGTACAGACACGGGGGCAGGTTCTGCAGGAGATCACATACACATTGCAGTCACTAGGCACCCTGGTCAGTCTGGCAGGTGGTTTTCATGTTGTGTGTGTGTGTGTGTGTGTGGGGGGGGGGTTACAGATCTTATGCAGCGGTCCTTAGCCTGGATGACAGCCACACAGCAGGGGATCTGTAACAGTCCTCCCCTGCCACAGAGTCCCAAAAAGGAGGGGTGGCAGGCTCTGTTGAAACAACCAGTCCACCACTGCAGACCGCTCTAGGAGCAGAAGCCTGTCATTCCTCGAGTTTCCATCACTACACCTGCTCCCCATCACAGTCTGCGTCCCAGTTTCAACCCTTTACCACGAAACCCTTAATAAAGAAAATGGTGTTAATGAACAAAGTTCCATTTATTTTATTTTTAAAGGTGTGTTGGAAGGGGGGCAACGGGGTGAGGGGGGTATGTAACTGGAGAGGATAGTCAACATTAAGTGGGTAAAGAAACGGGGGCAGGTTCAGCTTCTCTTTAAACAAACTTAATAGTCACAGATTACCCTGCTCACTGTGGAACCTAGCTTTCAAAGCCTCCCGGATGCACAGAGTGTCCCGCTGGGCTCTTCTAATCGCCTGGCTGGGTGTAATCAGCAGCCAGGCGATGTGCCTCAACCTCCCACCCCACCATAAAGGTCTCCCCCTTGCTCTCACAGAGATTGTGGAGCACACAGCAAGCTGCAATAACAATGGGGATATTGGTTTTGCTGAGATCAGAGCAAGTCAGTAAGCTTCTCCATCTCCCCTTTAGACATCCAAAAGCACACTCCACCACCATTCTGCACTTGCTCGCCGGTAGTTGAAGAGTTTTTTCACTGTCCAGGGCACCTGTATAGGGCTTCATGAGCCAGGGCATTAGCGGGTAGGCTGGGTCCCCGAGGATCACTATAGGCATCTCCACATCCCCAATAGTTGTTTTCTGGTCCGGGAAGTAAATACCTTCCTGCAGTCGTCTAAACAGACCAGAGTTTCCGAAAACACAAGCGTCATGAACCTTGCCCGGCCATCCGACGATGTTGGTAAAACGTCCCCTACGGTCCACCAGTGCTTGCAGCACCATTGAAAAGTAGCCCTTTCTGTTAATGTACTGGCTGGCCTGGTGGTCCGGTCCCAGGATAGGGATGTGAGTTCCATCTATAGCCCCACCGCAGTTTGGGAATCCCATCGCGGCGAAGCCATCTATGATGACCTGCACATTTCCCAGGGTCACTACCTTTGAGAGCAGTAGCTCAACGATTGCGTTGGCTACTTGCATCACAGCAACCCCCATGGTAGATTTGCCCACGCCAAAGTGATTCGCGACTGACCGGTAGCTGTCTGGCATTGCAAGCTTCCAGAGGGCTATGGCCACTCGCTTCTGGAGAGTCAGGGCTGCTCACATCCGGGTGTCCTTGCGCTTCAGGTCAGGGAACAGCAACTCAAAGTTCCAGGAAAGTTCCCTTACGCATGCGGAAGTTTCGCAGCCACTGTGATTCATCCCAGACCTGCAGCACTATGCAGTTCCCACCAGTCCATGCTTGTTTCCCAGGCCCAGAATCGCCGTTCCACAGCATCAACATGACCCATTGCCACCATGATGTCCACGGCGCGGGGTCCCGTGCTTTGCGAGAGGTCTGTGCCCCTCTCAGACTTAATGTCCTCACTGCGCTGCCGTAGCCTCCTCGCCCGATTTCTCAGCATCTGCCTCTGAAAAAGGTGGATAAGGTGCGAGGTGTTGACAACGGCCATAACTACAGCGATGGTCGCAGCAGGCTCCATGCTTGCAGTGCTGTGGCATCCGCACTGTCAATCACCAGAAAAGTGCGCGAACTGATTGCCCACCAGCGTTTTCAGGGAGGGAGGGTGGGAGTGACGTTTGAATGACAACAGTTACCCAAAACCACCCTCGACATTTTTTTCCCCAGCAGGCATTGGGGGCTTGACCCAGAATTCCAATGGGCAGTGGGGACTGCGGGAACTGTGGGATAGCTGCCCACAATGCACCGCTTCCAATGTCAACGCTTGCCCCATTAGTGTGGGCTCACAAAGTCGAATTACTGTTCTTAGTATGGATACACACGTTCGACTTTGTAATATTGGTTCCACTAATTCGATTTATGTAAAATCGAACTACTCTGCTAGTGTAGACATACCCTTAAAAGCAGAACATTCATCCAGCCCAGATTTTAATGAGCAGCTGGTCAGTGCTAATCAATTACATGATTTTTAGAAGTAGAGGGGTACTTTATGCCCACTTTGTAAGAGACAGTAGTCCTCCCCTTACTGTCCAGAACATTCACAGGCAACCTGACTTGGAGTACAGTTAAACAGGACTGAGAAAGCAATAGAATACACCTCCGCTATCAGTTGTCATCCATTTGGGTGTTAACTGTCTACATGTCTTTTTGCCACATGCTGACAATAATGGCTGGGTAACTAAACAGAGTTTCCTGTGTAGTTTAAGCCTCTTGAAAGTTT
The DNA here is from genome assembly GCF_013100865.1 of Trachemys scripta elegans. NCBI lineage: Eukaryota > Metazoa > Chordata > Testudines > Emydidae > Trachemys > Trachemys scripta. Next base: position 83,799,899 of record NC_048303.1, read on the forward strand.
CAACAAGCTATTTCATTTGCTAGTTTGAGATGAGGCTGTAGTATCACTGCATGAGGAATGACAGGATCTCTTAAGAAAAAAATTGGTAGCTGCTCCTGTTGGCCACTAATGAGCCCCTCTTCCCATTTCCTTCCCTTGCAATCAGTGTCCAAACACCAACTCTGCTCCAGCTTAACAATTTATGTCCCTCTTGCAGCTCAAATTTAAGCCTTTGCAATAGTTGTGTGGAAAAAAAGGAAAGAATCACTTAGTACCCAACTTGAGCAGCCACACTCAGATCTCTTATCCTCAGCATTAAAGCAGAGCCCATCTCTTCCTCTACCCACACTCAGCTTCCTCATGAGTGAGTAGACTTGTACCTAAAGTTTTAGAATTTACTTTAATGGGAGCAACTGCCAAAAGCTGGAGTTGCTTCTTAAAGCAAAGTTTTCTACAGCAAGGGATGAACCAAACATTTCAATTCACACGCAATTCTTCCACATACAAGAAGTTGTGGTTAGGACCTGGCTATTCTACAGTACACAAACAGGATTTCCATTTTTCACACTCTACTAAAGGAGGACATTTTAAAAAATTGAAAGTGTAAATGTTCCGCAGAGAAGTTTAGTTTAAATTTAGATCCCGCTCCTACATTGTCAAGATTGCAAGTTTTCAGTACAAAAACAAACTTTTGGGGTGGGCAAGCAAGGTACGGCTGTAAGAGGAATGCAAATTGATATTCAGACCACAGTAAAGCAGAAGCAGTCACACTTTGCTACTCCAATACCAAGGAACAATGAAGTAAGTGATAAGCACCTCACACCCAAACCAATTAGCAGTTTTCTTTATTTGTCAACTTATGAAAATTGCGGTATAACTGCTTAAAATATGCAAAGGTACATTTCACTCAATGGAGTAGGGAAAGCAGCTTTCAAGTGTCTACAGGGGTTTGCTACAGATTTTCAATAGCAGACCATGTTGTACAGCTTACATTTCACTGTGCTTTCATGGAAAATTCTAAATAATCTTTATATACACATTTTAAACACTGTATTCTTGAACTTTATTGAAATCCCTTGAGTATAATACCATAAGCCTTCACACAGTTATCCCAAAAGGAGGTGCTGGAATCTGTAGCAAGATCCCAGTCCATTGATCTCTCCAGAGCCCCCTTCAATACCATAGAAGTGCAATCATTTCACACAAGAAAAAAAAAAAAATCCATTTTTCCTTCAGACTCAGATGATCCTTTTCCACAGCAACATAAAACTGGTCTCTTCACAGCTACTTTGAGATGCTGTCATTCACGACAGTTCTTTCAAGCTAAAGCAGGAAAATCCTCAGGGTCATCAGGATTTGGAGCAACGATTTGTGTCTACAAAAGGAGGAAGTAAGTTTAGAAAAATACGCATATCCAGGACACATCTGGAGTCTCCAATCTAACTCAGAACTAGTTTCATTTTATTTATTTGCTAAATTACATTAAGAGGCATTTAATGCTTATTTCTAAACTGTTTTGTATCAATCATTTTTATGCAGGTACTAGACTTGTACCTGTCACTGTGGTATGGGTATATTTATGGTGTAGGGATAGTGACTGAAGGGGAAGTGACATTTTCCTGATACTTCAGATTCTAGCTATTGGAAAGCTATAGACCAAGGGTAGGCAACCTATGACACGCGAGCTGATTTTCAGTGGCACTCTCACTTCCCGGGTCCTGGCCACCGGTCGGGGAAGTCTGCATTTTAATTTAATTTTAAATTAAGCTTCTTAAACATTTTAAAAACCTTATTTACTTTACATACAACAATAGTTTAGTTATATATTATAGACTTATAGAAAGAGCCCTTCTAAAAATGTTAAAATGTATTACTGGCACGCGAAACCTTAAATTAGAGTGAATAAATGAAGACTCGGCACACCACTTCTGAAAGGTTGCTGACGCCTGCTATAGACAGAGACAGGAAGCAGCTCACCATTCAAAGTGAATGAGAAGTTATTTTAAACACTGAAAAACTGAGGAGTTAATTTTTAATTGTATGCAAAATGCTACAGTGATGCACACTTGATTTACTAGGTGTTTTCAGAACGTAGCTTTACCGAACAAAAGCACCAGAGAGATTCATTCCATGTCCATTTTAAAGTTCCAAACTTTATCCTTGCTGAACTGAAAGAACCCTGGGGATTTTACTTAATTAAAAAAAAAACAAAAACCCTCCATATTTGTTCACCTTCAAGCAGTACAGGGTTGCTACCAGCCCAGGTATCTCCAGGACTGTCCCTTTTTTGAGGTAGCTCCGCCAGGAAATCTGTATGGTGCTCAGCACACATAGCCAGCTGCCCAGTTTTATGGACTCAGGATCGTCCCAGATGTTTGGTTTTTATACCTCAACGGTAGCAACCCTTGGCAGATACCAACTGTGAAAGAAGCAGTTCTATGATGAGAATGGTTTTGAGTAGGTTAAATCAGGGGTTTCTATGGAAAATGGCAGGTACTATGATCATTAGTAGTTAAATCACTTTTGTTTTGAAACAATTTACCATATCTAACTTGTCATTTATTTAATAGAGGATTGTACCTCTGCATCTTAACCTGCTGGATCAAACATGCAACATTTATTAACTTTACTCTTGGTAGCTAGAGGAAGTATTAGAATCTTATTACACAGTAATTTTGCTTGAAGGTTACAGCCTTTAGTAATGTTAAGTGCAGAGTTATTTCCCTGATTTTATCAGAATTCTTTTCAGAAACCAGAAGTTACTTCTCCTGTACTACTCCTCCTAGCTGTCATAAGAGTGACCTGAACTTTGACCTTTGAATGTGAATGCTTCACAAATAAAAAAAACCTATTTGCAATCTGAATTGCAGTTTGACCACATATAGCAACATACTATGGACTGAAAGCCTGGTACAGTATTGTAAGCAAACACTAACAAGTCCTCAGCAAAAAAAATAAAGACCTCGAATTCTCATATCATTTAGAAATGTATAGCCACAAAAATCAAATTACCACCACTTCTGGTCTAGGCCCAGTATCTTCGACTCTTTTGACACGTCCACGACCTCCTCGTGTTCCTCTGGCTCCACGCCCAGGACGAGGAAGATTCCCAAAGTTAATGTCCAGCTGAGAAGTTATATCATTAGCTGCTTTTCGGAAGATGTGGGAGTCATCCTCAAAATCCTCCTTTAACATCTAAAAGTGAATTTATCTGCAATTAGCATGCTGCTCAGAGCTTCAAAAAAAGTTACTATATTACAAACCAAGTAGCACACCAGTAAAGTCAGACTTCCTGGATCCCTAGGAGTCCCTAAATTTTGTGTGGCAGTGGGGGTAACAAGGGAGACTAGGACAGCTCCTCCATTCTCAGGCTAGTTCTACACTGGCTCGGGTGCAGTTAAGCATAAGCACATAGGAAACTGCTATGCCAGCTCTATACCACCAGAGAACTCCCACACTGAGAAAATTCTCCGTGGCAAGAGCTCAACAGTTCCAGAGGGACCACACAATCTGGCCCAAGGCATTTACTCATGAGATACCCTCTGTAGAAGGGCTGGAAAGGAAGAAGAATGGAACACTGCAATTTACTTAATTGCTACCACTGATCCATTCCGGTATTGGCCTTGCTACAGTTATAGTTTTAGTGTTACTGTAGAGGGCAACAATTTAATTAGCATTAATGTAGCTAGTGTACTAAAATAATATTTTCCGTAACAGCCTTTACAATACACCAGTATTGCCTGGTACTGCTATAAAGGTACAGCAAATCATATTCCCCATGTACCCATTTTGAAGTCTAATAGATTGCCCATGTTAAGGAATACCTGTACCAGACAAGTCACTACTCCTCTAGGGCCCGTTTCTTGCCATACTAGGGCAACAGTGACCAACATATGCTAAATCAATTTTTTATTCAGATTCTTGGTGGGTAAGGCTCCCAGTCAAGGATCAAGCCCCCAACATCATGCCAGATACTGAACAGACACAGCGACTTCCCTTCCCTGAAAAGCTTACAGTCTAAGTAAGTCTAGGCAAGAATCTACGGTAGAAATCTGGTTCCACTGACATCAATGGGGCCAAGATTTCACCCTACTTTAGTTATAACAGTGTAGTGGCTCTGAACCGAACAAGAGTTATGGAAAATAAAACAAGCTCTCCTGGATCTCTAAGAAGCAGAGCCATAGCCCTCATAAAAATCGTTCAGATGTGCTCAAGTGGTTCAGCGATAGTGACCAGATTCAGGACAACTTGGTATGCTGATGCTGGGAAACTGAATTTCCAGTATACACAGATAAAAATTCATTAGTAAAGCAACAAGTAAGCTAAACACTAGGTGTATCAAAAAGTGATTCAAAGTTAAAATATAAAAAACATTTAGTAAATGGAGTTCACTTGTGCCTACAATTCAGTTAACAGTTGGCATAGGCAAGAAGACAGACTTCAATCTTCTAAAACTTAGCCATAAAGTAAGCAGAACTGAAACTTTGCTTGGGCTAATACTACTTGATATGTCAAGCATTCCATGCTCATAATACAAAAGGGATGCCTGGAGACTGGACAAAATGAATCTGATGGGGTTTTTGCACACGATTACAGGAGCTTGAAATATGAATATTTATTTCCAGTTTGTTCAGAATCAGGTAGGAGCCAGTGTCTTAACCCTGGGTGAAAGCAGAATTTAGAGAATACTAAAGCAATGCTTACATCATCTCTATACTTTGACTTGTGAATCACCACTGCTTTGGAAGGAACAGTGGATTCTGGCTTCCGGATGTTGAATTCAGGCTTTGGTCGACTCTGTTGCTGCAGATTTTTCCACTCATCTAACGTCATTTCTTGAGCTACTTCTTCCACTGGCTCCCCTTCAGCAACTCTAAAGGTTTATAGTTGTAAAGTAAAAACCATTAGCTTGTTACATTCCAGGAAGAACCAAAAAACCTAAAGTAAGACTACTTTGCTAAATACAGTATTTTGAATGCTTCAGATTCTCTGCCATCTCTGAATTGTATTTGAAGAGCTTCAATACTACAGAAAATATACCTGAAGCATAGACCCATTTACTTTTCATAATTTCTCATGCTATATTTGAAACCAATCATTAACTACTGTTGTCTCTAAATTCCCTTATCATGAAAAGGTTTGGCATAGCTGGGACAGCTAACAAGGGTCAAGGAACATGAACTCCAGATTAAGCCAGTCGGGCTTTTGATCTGGTATAGCATAGACCCTGCAGTTTTGCTGGTGGAGCTACTCCTAGCAATAAGTTCAGACCAACATGTCAGCAGGTTTGGACACCACTGGTTTTTGTTGGCCAGTCCTGCCGACTGACAAGACTAGACAGAATCATACTTCAGAGAATTACACTTCTCGGGAGATTCCAGGACGTTGTTTTGGGTAATCACAGGATTCTACTTTGTTAGCCCTTTTTAAAAAATGTGTATAGGAGACCGAGGGAGAGATATAATTTGGGCTGTGTAGTCATCAATATGCATGTAACATGCAGCTCTGATGTCAGACCCAGATGATGTGGTTCATTAACTGGCCAAGAAAGGCATGGATGAGATCAAGCTGGTTAAACGTTAATCAGGTTGAAGACTGACAATGCTGGTATGTCCCAGGAAGCATAAGAAGTAGGACAGATTGACAAAAAAGCAAGCATACCCAGGGTGGACAAAGTTTCTAATCTGAAAGGCTTCTATATCTGATCGTTTGTAGATTCCCCAGAGTGAGATGGTGGTGGCCGAAAGCCCCTTTCTATCAACACTTGGCTACACTTCCCACAATCTTTAAGATGCAGACCATGCCACAATCCAAACTGGTACAGCTAACTATTACAATACGCTCCATACGTGACTACCACTGAAGGGCACTTGGAAGCTATAGCTAGTGCATTGTTATGTGGTGGTAGCTACAGAGAGCTCATCATATTAGTTTCTGGTTGTAATTCAAGGTGTTGATATAAATGTGGTTTGGGTCATGGCCATCTGAGAAGCTGTTTTTTCTCCACAATGCATTACCATAATGGTAGAGATTAATTGAAGTGTTTTACAAACAAGTTTTGAATGTCCTAAAGCTTGTTAGGTCATTTTATGGTGAAAGGCTCTCAAGATCTGCACTTTGCTTCTCTTGTTGGCCTCAAGCACAACACTTTTAATCATTAGGGTTTGGCGTAGAATAGATTTACTTCATTTTGTACTTTGTAAATAGAAATTTGAAACATGAAAGGGGAGACAGTTATCTTGGAGGCATGAGTAATCAGAACGAACTTCAGCAGCATATTATGTATTTGTTTTTAGATTATAGGAGTGCGTTCAATGAACATCTGATAGGCACAATCTCTAAATTTACTGTTATTAGATTATATGAGAGAAAGGGCTTACTCCTTCTTTCAACTTGATCCTGCAGTAGAAGTCATAATGTTGACAGATCTGTCTCCATAGCAACAGTGTGTGTCACTTTACTGCAAGATCTAGCAGAAGAAACTTGGTAGAAGGAAAAAGCACTTAACTGAATATCAAGATAATATAGGAAAACAAGCAAAGGAAAAATTTTAATTTGGGCTCTCAGACTGAAGACCTTTTAAAATAAGGTTTCCTAAAACAAGTAAATCATCACTTAATTGTCATAAAAGAGTTACATAAACCCATCTCTTGGCATGTCTCAATACTCTTGTCTAGGAACTTCGCAAATTATGTTCAGTTTACACAAACCAAAAGTTGAGGGTAGTTAAAACAGTTTTGGATGTAGTGCTGAGAATGAAGATTTAACGGTGACCCTGGGACAATAAGTAGTATGGAGAAAGATTATATGGTGTGTTCACTGTGTTGAAGAGGGATCTGATGGGAATCTATATAAAGGTACACTACCTTCAGGAAAGCAAGGAGTGGAGAAGGAAGCCAGTAAGAGTATTAGGATTCTTCCTGAATTCTTTTTATATTTCAAAAATGCTACAGATTATAGTACAACAGGAGGAGATTCTACTACTTAAGTACAAATGGCCAATCTGAAGACTAAGTGCTGAAGACCGGAAAGCAATGAGGGAGCTGTGAGATTTAACCGGTATACATCTGTATCAAAGCTGACCACATGCCAACTTCCCAAGAAGTGCATGGGGATATACATTCTAGAGATTTTCCGGAAGGAATATAAAGTCACTTAGGCAGCCTGAGTGGATCCTTTATTTGAAGTATAGGTGTTATCTGGCAAGTAACAAGCAGCTTCACATGAGGGTCTAAAATTCTGAGACCAAGGGCTAGCACCAAGGGCTTAACAAAAAAGACCCGAAGAAAATAATTTCAATTTGGATTTAAGATAGTGATATCATCGTGGCAAACTACATTGTGCACACTAAAGGTCGACTGATAGGATGTTCATACTGTTACTTCATTCTCCTGCTCTCCACTCCTACCCATTTATTTTATCCAGCTGTTGAATGTTTTCATTAACTAAAGTTATAAGCTCCTGAGTTCAGGGATTGACCATTTACAACGTTTGCACAATACCTTGCATAGTCCCCTACTGGGGCCTCACGGCAGGACAGTAATAAAATAAGTTTGTAATTCGATTAGTTTGTTATCCCTGTATACATTTAAGAGGCTTTTAGTAATGCTGCACATTGCTTTTCAATTCTGCTTCAGTTTCTCTTTTCTATTTTTTTTTTTGGCTATAGCCCTTTACTAAGCATTAGTTTAAAGTGTTTTTTCCTCTTGGTTGCAGAGAGATTGCTTTGTTCAAATGAACAGGAATATACAGAAGGAGTTGGAGCTGGAATCACAAACATATCTGCCTCATAGCGCATTACCAGTTCTAAAAGTAACCAGGGACAAACCTTAAGAGCTGGTAAACACTAAAAACATGGGTTAGTTTGGTGACAACAAAAACTTTATTTACTTTACCTTCAACTGAAAAGATTCAGCCTACATTGTGTAACTAGCTGATGGAGGGTGGGCGGGAAAAATCAGAAAACCACAGCAACAATACATTTTAGTGCCAAAATTAAGATTAAAATTAAGACAATTAGCCAAAGGGTTAAGAAAAAAGGTTTACCAAACTAATAAGTGATTCCAGAAGACCAACAGCGCCGGTAGGTGAGACAATCAACACTATCAGTTTTGCAAACAAAACTGAGAAATATATTGAATGAAATGTTAATGAGGATTTGGTTAAACCTATAGATTAGCTATATAGAGCTATTAAAATGATAGCCAGATCTGCAAACTAGAGGATGGAAATTGGAGGTTTCCTAAAGAAAGGATTATCAGAAGGAAATGTAGAACCAATAGTGGTAATTAACTGTGAATTTATTAGGTGCCAGAGAACTGAAAAAGGACAGATTTAATACAAAGAGTAAGTAGATGATCAAGGAAATAAGTCTAATGTCAATAAGAGGTAAAATAAGAAAATAGAGGAATATATCTGTAAATATTACTAGCTACTACTCAAAAAATGCTTTAACAACCTCCTAAACCAATTGTGCAGACAAGCCACATAGAAGTCTTCCAGGTAATTATAAAAATGGAAATATAAAGACAATTGGGACCAGTACTGTTTTTATAATTATTACATCCTGGAACATGTTCATACTACAGCATGCACATAGCTTAATAGTGTGCACGCTATTAGGAGAGGCTGCAAACAAAAAGAAGCTAGAAAGGAATCTAAACAATTCAAAAATATGGACAAATAAAACTAAGATAAGGTTACACTTAGATAAATACAAGAAACTATGCTGCCTGGCACCAATATAAAAATGAAAGCTGAAGAACGGTAACATGGACAAGAATCTAGTGATTATATACAGGCTTGCAGTGCAATACTATTAAAAGCCTCCCAGGTTATTAAATCCAAGACCAGGAAAATAACAATAGTTCTACAGCCTCACAAATGCTATACCCAATTTCTGGAGTCTTTTTCCTAAAAGGATCAGTTCTAATAAACTGAGAAGGGAGGGAATGACTAAATAGTTAGAGCTTTCAGATGACACATGAAACCAAGTGCCTGACTGCAAGTGGTTATTAAAAGGCAGCTGGAATCACTGAACTCTAAGAAGTCAAAATTAACTATTTAAGTCTGGGAAGGTTAAAGCTATTTTGGGGCCCCTGTTGAGTTGCCTGACCAGGAGGCCTCTGTTGCTACTGCACTACCTGCCAACAGACTGCAACTCTGGAAGGCAAGGCCTCCAAGAGGAAGGGGAGCATTAGGCACACAGGAGCACCAAAACAACAAGTCATTTTAAACAGACTAAAACTAGTATTCTATTCATCTAACCCCTGCTTCTGAACAGCAAAGGTCATAAATAAAGATACTGTCCCAGTCTGATTTTATGCAAGAGTGTAGGTGTTATACTGAATAATATATTGAATAAATTCAATCCCTAATTATATATTTTGCCTCTATTAGATATGGTATTTACTCACTCTTCTGAAGTGTGGGCGCATTGTGCTACTAACTTCCACCAGAGGTAGTCACAGTGAGGCCCATATATTTAATACGTATTTAGTTTGCACACAGCTTTGAGAATTCTCAGGATGAGAGTCATTTACATTGATGTAAGATACTATACGATTATGTGCCTTTCACAGAATCTTTGTATATACTGCTGTCTTCCAGATTGCTGTGGATTTCTCCTACATCTAAACTTTCATCAAGGAGGAAAGTTTCTAGCCTTCCTGTCTGCAACAAAAGCCTTAGCAGGGTAAGAAAATACAGAGCTATCTTATTGATTCTGCAGAGAATAGTCTGAAATAGCAACAGAGTGATAAGCTTATACATTTAATAGTTTCATAATTAAAAGCCAACCGGATTTGCCCACTACAGTTGGATGTACTTTTCATGTCTTTATGTTCAATAGAAAACTGAGGTTAGAACACATGTACTTACACAGAAAGAGCTAGGACAGCTGAATTTGATTTTGATTTCAACTACCATAAAGAGGAAAATTATGTGAGACTCTGAAATATGACCCAGGATACTCAAGTAAAAAGGCTTAACCTCTATTTTTAATATTTAGCTCTGTTAAAGTGTATAGTAGTGCATACATAAGAGTTAAGTTCTATGTAGATTACCTGCACTGCCCACATGATTTAAGTCTGCTGAAAACTAAGTTTCTGGAAACTCAACATTCCGAACTTAAGTTTGTCCAAGAGACCCTCCTCACCTCCAGTTACTTTAAACCACTGAGTAACCCAAATATGTTAATTGTATAGTTGAAAAATTAGGTCAACTTAGAATCTTTTAAAATATCTCCAACTTGAACATGGATGTACATAAATCGTAGTGAAGTGGCTGGCAATACCTAGATGCCTTCATCTTTTGTCTAATGGCTGACCCAAACACAGTCAGTTAGATAGTGATATTCTTTCCAATTTCAAACATAAAGGAATGTTGGCTGAAATATTACTCCTTACTTTGATGTCACCACCCCTTCACTACAAGTTATTTGTGTTGGTAGTGTTCAAGTTGGAGATATTTAAAAACAGTTGAGTTGATCTAATTTCTAACTTGATAATTAAGATCTTTTGAAGCAAAATTAATTTTCACATTTGGACACTGATCAGAACCAACGACTGAGTATCAGGATGCAAACATCTCAGTTTACCTTAGCTTTAAGAAACAATACAACACTCTTTCCAAGCAGTCATTTTTTAAAAATTGGGTTTGGAGAAGGAAGGCCACTCTTGCCTCATATGAATCTCAAGGGAGAAGTTCCTGTTGTATAGGAGACACCCCTGATTGACTGATGCATAAGGGAATTTTTTGTTAATGTATTTCAATCATGTTATCACTATATGGTTCCACAGGTACCTTGATGAGGGGTTGTTTTACAAGTAAAATGTCTGCTGTAATATATCTAAAAATAAACTGGGAACTACAACACCATTATATCATTTATATTCCTTATAGGGAATAAGAATAACTTAGAGAGCACTCTCTCTCATTTAAATACAAAGTTTGTGTTACAGAATTTTATCATCTAAGTTACTGACCTAGAGGGGTGGTTTTATTTTTTTTTTTTTTTAAAAACAGGTTAATATTGCCACTACTTCGAATTAGTATGTATGTATTGTAGCATCTGAAGGCCTCAACTGAGATTGGAGCCCCATTTTGCCAGGAAACAACTTTTTTTGTAGGTATATATTTCCATTTTAAAATATTTATATAGTGCCAAATGTCTGCTAAGTGCTTTACAGACACATTGAAAGGCATGGTCTTGGAATGTCTCCCCACACGCATCAAGAATATTGGCTCTGGCCAGTTATTTTGTTTGCATTTTAGAATTAAGATATTCAAGACAGACTGTACTTGGTCAGAGGTTCTCCTTCAGGTGCCCCTTGGTGATCCTCTGTTTCTGCAGTCTCTTCCACAGGAGCAGTCTGTTCCATCTCACTGCAAAATAGAAAGGGGAAAAAAAAAACAACCAAAAAAACAAAACACACCACACACCATACCTAGGTCATACTGAAAGCTTACAGTTCAATAAACCCCATTCTTTGTAAATGTGCATATTTCATGACCACCTGAAGATAGTACCCTTTCTGGAATTGTATAGGTGAGTTCTATCAGAACTTGTCTGTGATCATAAGAGTTCCCAATCTACTGTTCACCCAAAAACCACAACAAAACCATTAAATGAGACTAGTTTAGTGTGCTAGTAATACAGGATTATACAATGGGAAGCACTGGAAATCCTTGGCTGGAGGAAGTGGTATCCACAAATATGTGAAAGTCAAAAGTGTGCATGTTCAGGATACGAGAAAATTCCACAGCAATCAGACCTAATGCATTTACATAAATTTTCTAGAATCATATACATCTGCCTCAACATCTTGCAGCCCTGATTTCCACAAGTTAGTTCTGTGCTGTGTAATATGTTGTATGTCCTAATAAGCTTTAAATTTTATTTTTAAGTTTCAATAGGTGTTCCCTTGTTTTTTGAGAAAAGGTAAACTAGAAATACCCAACTGACCTTCTCTATACCATTTCATATACCTAGTTTCATTTTTAATTCATTTTTATTGACTCAACAGCACTTGGAATGCCCAGATGACCTACATGATTTTGAGAGAGACACAAGGTAGGTGAAGTAGCATCTTTTATTGGGCCAATTTCTATTGATGGAAGGTACAAACTTTTGAAAGTTTTACCCTAAGCCTTTAAGATTACCTGATTTATTGTAAGTTATAACTAACTATCTCCCATTTTTAACCCTTGAAAAACTTAAGTTCAAATTACAAAAATATGCCTTTGTGAGCTATTAAGTTGTTTATATATAAAGACGTAGGATGTTATTTAGACAATGCAATGAGTAAGAATAGAATTTAATGGCCATTACAGAGACTGCTATAAATTTAAAGTTTTGCCTCCCTTCTCCCCAGGGTAAACCAGCTCAGGACCACCCAGATAAACAACTTAGTCCTGGAGGAAAGCTGGCTTATGAATAATATTTAGCTGAAATAGCAGCACATCTCCAGCTGTGTCAAGGGGTAGAAAAGGTGGCTTATGGTCCTGTTTCCAGTTTGAGGCAATTTCAAACAGTACCAGATAAAGAGTACAGAACAATTTTTAAGACCTAGATACTTGTTAGAATTGTAGAATTTTCCTGAAAATTGACACAGGCCAGTCACAGTGCCCACCATTTACTACACAAGCCCATCATTTACTAAAATAGGAAAGCCAATTATATTTCACTCTAGTCAAAAGGATGACTTGGCCTTAGGCAAATACATACTTAGAAGCCTGCCATAAATGAAGAATTTCCTTCAGGCTAGGATCTATTCAGTATGCTTGAGCAAAAGGGCCATAACAGTTAAAGACAGGGTGAATGGATAAAGCTTGAAATAAAGGCAACTGTGACCAAGCATATTACTTTACAGAAATCATTATAAACTAGAATGGGCACAAATTTGCATGTACCTCAGATCATCTTTAACTGTTCCCCAGTTGTGAGCTCCACTTCCACCCCTTTTGTCTTCTGTTCTGATTCCTCTAGAGACAGAAACAGTATTCTTCAAATTAAGAAATTCATCCCTCATTGATGTACCAAACCAAAAGCAGTATTAAATTGTTGAATATACTCCTTTCCCACTCCAACCCTTCAAAAAGATTGAAATGTTTGAGGTACGTGTTTGTTATCAATATATTAGATGAGAGCAGTAGATACACAAAGCACTTACGTTTTATCACTCCCACTCTGTCTTTCAAATTCCCGTTTCCCTCTTTGGTCATAGCCATTAAGACTTCTGTTCGTCCCACCACCTCTTCCTCGGCTTCGCATTCCACCTCTTCCTCCCCCACGACCTCTCATTGGTCTTTCCCGGTCAAATCTGTCAACTGGCCTGAAAGACAAGGAAGATTTCTAGTTCGATTTCTTCTACATAAAAGTTAGTAGGGGAAAATCTGGTGTCATAGGGATGCTTTAGTACAGTTGTCATAATAGATGAATTATTATACTCACTATTACTAGAAGTTTTTAGATCACATCCTACGCTACACTGATCTTATGCCCAGACTGGTGCTCTTTGTCAGCATTAAAAACAGACAGAAGCTAAACATAAGCAGAATTTTAGGTCTGCATTCTTTTATCCTTATGTCAGTAATAGTGACTATTAATTGTTTGCTTTTTTCTAAATATGCCAAACATCTAAATGCATTTTATTAGGCACTATTACTGCCCTCATATGTTAGATCTGCTTGTAGCAAGGTGTAAGCGTTGGATTTTTTAAAGTCAGACTATCATGAGAAATAATTAACAAAACAGTTTCAACCCCATGAGTACAAGAAACTCAAGAGGAGTTCTAGTACAAACACAGAAAGCAAGACTGACTTATCTGAGTTCACTAACCAAGCAGCATACAGCATGGTCAGGAGTAGATCTGGTTTACTGACTAATGTGGGTATAACTAGGGCCCCCCCATGTACTCTTGTAATTGTAGAATTGGGTGAAAAATCCACCCCATCTGCAGGGTTATACTCCATAATCTCAGCTTTCATTTAATTTTTTTTAAGTTTCTAACCATTATGGCTATGAAAATAACCTTGAAAATGTGACTCAAGCTTAACCGATAACCATCAGTGCCTGCAAGGAATCTGAAATGGTACCTCTGAAACATGTGAGCTGCCCCATTCATCTCACTCAGGGCCCCTGGACTGACTCTGTTCAATCTAGCATTCGCCCCCCCCCCCCCCCCCCCAGACCCCACCCCTCTCCCCCTCTCTCCCCAAAAAGCAATGTGAAGATCATGCACTGTAATGCAGTTCCCTCTTGTGGGGAAACATGCAGAGCAAGAGGTAGTTTCAGGCAAACCACATTGTTTTCGGTCTCCCTGCCCTGCTGGGATCTGCCTGAAACTACCTCTTGCTCTGCATGTTTCCCCACAAGAGGGAACTGCATTACAGTGCATGATCTTCACATTTCTTTTTGGGGAGAGAAGGAAAGAGGGGTGGTGGTGAAAAGGAGCCACAGCTTTCAGCCAAGGAGCAGGGGTAACGAGAAATGCAGGTTGCACAGCTAGGCAACTTAGAGGATAGAGCAGCAACGGAGACCCAGGGAACTGAGAAATGAATTGCTGAAGCTGACTACAAGCTCCCCACCCACCTAGCACTTGTGTGGCAGGAAGGATATTCTGAGCTTGACTGCCCAGACAACACTAACCACTGAAGCCCAGAGAGATGGGCTGTCTTGGGTGGGAGGGGGTAGCACACATGGGCGGGGGAGAAGGGGATCACAAACAGCCATTGCTGAAAACAAGCATTGACAAGTTGCACATCTATTATTTTTAGCTACGAGCTAGTTGTATACATTTGGGCAGAGGTATTTCATGGAGATACAATAAGTGAGCATTGCCACAGAATTTAAGGGTTAATGGAATTTGGTCCTATTTTGCTTCAGAGTCTATGGGGCCTAGATGTACAATTACTTAAAATCTGGTTGGTGATGTTAATACCCATATGCAGAAGTCATAAAACATTAAGTTCTATATGGCAGACACTGAAACCAGACCTTTAAACCAATTGCTTAACTACCAAAAAAGCTTGTATTATTCCATTAGAAATGTAACTGACATGAAGACACCAGACCCATACAACATTCTGACTACAGTATAATTTACTTGAGAACTGACAGATTTTTTCTCATATCAGTCTTTATACAGCCAAAACTAGGCTACCACACTACTAGGTGTTAACTAAATGGTAGTCCATCAAAGCCTCTCAGGACATCAAAGCCTTCATTGCGGGCCATCTTGCATCTTCTTAGAAATACATACTTTTCTACTGTGAACTCCACTTGTCTCTCCTTTTCATAGGGACGGTATTCCCTGAAGGAAGGTCTCCATTCAGCTTTGTCTTGTTTTACCTCCGTTCCCCTGTTATCATTCCATCCTTGTTGTTCTCCCCTTTTAGGAGCTCGCTTCTGACCTGCAAACAAAAAAATTGTGAAGAGTCTAAACATAAGCAGCATGAATAGATTTAGTTGCAATTACCGGACTACTGGCTCAAAAGAGATGACTATGCCACCATATAGTCCTCTAGTTTTGCACTTCTACCAAGTTACTATAGGCTGAGCTGGTAGCACCACCTGTGGTCAAGGTTGCCTAACACTTCCTACTATAAAGACCATATTTTCTGTTACTTATAACTCCAAACTTCAGCCATTCAGGCTGAAATTACCATGCCAGGCATCTGCCCCAGGCTGAAAATTCTGGAATGTTTCGGCTAACATAGTGCAGCCATTTCAGAAAATAAGATTAGGAAAAATATCTCATTTCGCTCATGTTAAAAAAAATGTTATAGGAACTCTGTCTCCCTTTGTGGTCACCCAGACAGCAAGATGTCAGAACAGCCTGACTGGAACACAGAGGGATGAGGAATGGGCAGAGGGGAAGCGAGGCTGACGCAGGAGCCAGAGGATGGGGAACAGGAGTCAGGGAGCTGGATGTAAATAGGAGCAGAGGGGGACAAAAACAGGCAGATTTATATCCCTTAGAACATATTCCACCACAACCTGGAATTGAACCCAGGAGTCCTCAGTGTCTACATTCCTCTATGATCAGTAAACAGATGTGAAACCCACTGACAAAGAGTTATCCCTTTCTAGTGGTGGTCCATAAAGAATGACAATTACTACTGCTGTATGCAGTGTTGTTGTTGCCATACCAGTCCCAGGATATTAGAGACACAAGATGGGTGAGGTATTATCTTTTATTGGAACAACTGCTATTGGTGTGAAAGACAAGTTTTCGAGCTTACACAGAGCTGAAGCGGAAACTGTGTGAAAGCTTCTCTCTCGCGCCAACAGCATTTGGTCCAAGCAAAGATATTACCTCACCCACCTTAACTCTAATTCAGGGGTTGGCAACCTTTCAGAAGTGGTGTGCCGAGTCTTCATTTATTCACTCTAATTTAAGGTTTCGCGTGCCAGTAATACATTTTAACATTTTTAGAAGGGCTCTTTCTATAAGCCTATAATATATAACTAAACTATTGTTGTAAAGTAAATAAAGGTTTTTAAAATGTTTAAGAAGCTTCACTTAAAATTAAATTAAAATGCAGAGACCCCCCGGACTGGTGGCCAGGACCTGGGCAGTGTGAGTGCCACCGAAAATCAGCTCACGTGCCGCCTTCGGCACGCATGCCATAGGTTGCCCACCACCTATCAGTTACTCCGTTAGTTTAAATGGAAGAAGTCTGTGCAATGGACCTAACCTGCTGATGAAACATGTGGGTGTGATTATGATGCCATATGTCAAGGCTGATTCCCCACTCTGGCACTTCGAGTGCAGAGGGTGTGGGCCTGCAAGGAAGTTAAAAATTAATACTGACCACTCCAGGCTTGTATTAAACTCCCAAGCTTTTTCTGACCTTGGCTTGGTAAACACTGCCACCACCCAAATGCAAAAAACCCTTTGAACCCAAGAAGGAGCACTTGGGAATTCCTCCCTGTGGGATACCCTCGAGCCCTTTCACACACACCCTCTAGGGAAGAGCTAAGAAAGAAAACAAAGGAAATTAGTTGTGCCTACCAGCTAATCAAACAACACATGCAAACCTCTTAGGACACCAAAAATCCAATCCTGTTCTTAAGAAAGGTAAATTTTATTAAAAACAAGAAAGTAAGTAAACATCTGGAACTTAGGCTTTTTGCTAGATTTTAAAAGAGCAATTCCAAAAATCAAGCACTCAAAATAACTTTCTTGGGGGTTCAGCTTAAAGGTTACAAGCAAAACAAAAGCATCTGGGGTTAGCACAGGAGTCCACAAGCCAATAAGAAATAAAAGAAATAACCCTAATTGCATCTTTTTAGACATTCCCTAATTTTAGTTACATATCTGAGGCTCCAGATAAGTAGATTCAAGGTATGAATTGATAATCTATAATCATACCTGGCTTAAAGCTGGTTACAGCATTACTGCCCATGTCCCTGCAGCCCGAGAACAACAGACAAAGGGAAAGTTTCTTTCCAATTTTAAGAAGTTCTACCTTCCCACTGGCACTTTTGGTCAGGTGCCCACTTTTTTATTTTATTTATTTAATTACATTACACCTGGGGGATTTTTTAACCCTTTACAGGTAAAGCAAGTAAAGAACAGCTACCAAGAGGGATTTTACAGCTAACTGGCTGTCCATCAAAGGGAGCTCTCTCTCCCACCCCCCCTTTATTTATCACACCATACTATTAAAAAAAAACTGATTTTTTTAAATTAGGAAATTACACAAAAATTACATATGAGAGTATGTAAAGGTTGCAAAGCCAAACACTCAGGAAATGCCAGAATGGAGGTTGCCCATGCAATCATAATTTGCTCCCCTTTTATGTAAGCACCACGATACAGTCTTTAAATTACATGATCCCATACTATTTTTCTCATAGGACCCCTGCCTTACTCAGTGCACAGAATGCTCTGGAAATGAATAAGGCTGTTGTATATAGTATCATTGCCTCAATTGTTGCAGAAGTTGGAAGGTGTGTAGTGAATGAGGCAGGGGATCACAGAAAGCGAGAAAGGATGGTCTTGTAGTTAATGCCACCTTGGAGAACTGAATTCTATCCCTGCCTCTGCCATTGAATTCCAATGGGTTAACTGGCAAATCACTTCAACCAAACTTTTTACAGTTAGCTACTAGTGGTGTCTTTTTTTGAGTGCCCAAAACGTGACCGAAGGCCCAGATACACAGATGTGTCGAGCACACAAATGCAACTGAAGTCAATGGAAGATGAGTTCTGCACATATGAAGAGCTATACAAACCCTAAGTAATCTTAAAACAAACCAGAGCACAGATGTCTCAAGGTGAGCATCCAAAATTACTGGTCACTTGGCAATTTTGGCCTCTGTGCTTCAGTTCCCTCATCTATAAAATGAGGGTAATACCACCACTGAATTTAACCTGGATATTGTGAGGATTAATTCATTAATCTTTATGAAGCACTCAGACACCATGAGGAGAGCTGTGAAACATGGCCAGAAAGGGTTAAGCAGCTCACAGGCTAATTGACCCAGGTTCAACCTTTAGAAGAGTATGTAAATGGTAATTAGGGCCATTCCAGGTTAGATAGACTTTGAAATGCAAACCTGTATTGTTAGAGAATTAGAAGTGACATTAATTGTATGTTTACACTTATATCTTGTTAGATGTTAGCCATGTAAACAGACAGTTCCTGTCTATTACTATAGCTATTGATTCAGAGATCAAAAGAGAATATTAATATTTAGATGAATCTTGGGTGAAAATGTCTATATGTCTGTTTGAAGTTTGTAGTAAACTGTATATGAACGGCATAAAGAATAATTTACCTTATGTTAATCCATGTAGTTAATTACCGGTGATGTTTAGGAAACAGAAGGTTACGTCAAAAGCCTATTGTTCAAGAGGCTGCTAGAAAACTATATAAAAGACTCTTGGGACCTGATCCTTTGACCTCAGATCTTGAGGCTTTATGCAGGGGAAGCTTGAGTCCATAAGACAGATGTTCAGTCCCACCTCGATAGCCATGAATATGACCATTGTACTATAACCTAGGGACCAATTCTGAAATAATTCTTTGCAACTACAAAGCTCACCATCTCTACTATGAAACTGATATCAGAACTGTACTCATATCTGTATGTATATTGAGCTTTTAACCAATACTCACTCACTCTTTCTTTTTAAATAATTTTTAGTTTGGTTAATAAGAATTGGCTGTAAGCACATATTCATTAACTTGGGAGATAATATGTCCAATCCTTTGGGATTAGTAGAACTTTCATATTTGACTTGGCTGCCTGGGAGGGAGCCCAAAGACTGGACTGCTTTTAAGGGAACTGTGTTTTGACTTCTGGGTAATCAGTAAGTATTATAGAAGCTGTTTTGTGCTGGCTTGATAAATCTAAGTATTGGAATATCCACTAGCTTTGGGGATTGTCTGCCCCATTCCTTTGCAGTTTGGCCTAATTGACTAACCTCTCTGTGGCCACCCCCTGGGACCCTGATCACCAGGGCACTATAGAAACACACATGGAAAATAATGGGTTCAGTGTAGGGTTTACATGACAAGTGTTAAACAACAACTGGAGACTCTAAATGAATGAGTTAGGGGTCCTGTGGAAAAGGTCATATCTGATCACGTAATTCAGGACTTCACAACACATGCACAGGAGGGGCTTGAATTAAAGTTCCACAGGCAACATCTTCATCAATTGTGGCTTATTTAAGCTATTCACATATCCCTCACTAACTTCCACTCTCTCACTTTTGGGCAGCTAATGTATGCCACAGAAATTTATGAGGTTCTGGGAGTTCACTCAACCTTCCATAAAGGAAATATAATGCAGGTTACTACACTGAAAATTACTAACCCAACTTAAATTGAAAACTCCAAACAGGTTAGCCTTCGAGCAAACATTTTATGTAGTATCTTTCCTACCGAATTGGAAACTAAAGCAATTTAAAAATGGTATATAAATCATTCTGCCCATTACTGAAGTGCAGCCAACAGATTATACACAACATTATATAAAACAGTAAGTGAAGAACACTATCGATTTGAAACCAAAGGGGAAAATGTAGATATGCAGAATATATTTAGTAATGTTGGAATGTGGCCAGAAGCTGAGGTTAACATCCCTAATCTAGTCCAAATTGGTTGCTAACGTTACATAAGACAAGTGATCAGAGCCACACTATTCCGTCCCATCTAACAGACCAATTCCATCATCAAACTTAACACAGGGCCCTAAAAATGTGATTATGATCATATAAATTGCCCCGTCCATATATCTCAATTTGCCACAAAAATGAAAACGGATTCTTAAATAGTTAAAAAACTTAGCACAACTAAGAAAAAAATCTCTAGCTTTGTGTTATGAAGGTTAGCTTTCAAAATGCTAACTGATGTTGTGATATTTGCATGAGCATGCAGGCAGATCAAAACAACCAGCTGTGAATGGTGTCAGCTGCCCCATTCATCCCATGGGCTGTTGACATTGAAGCCTAATGATAAGACTGTCAACATTTAGCTTTTTTCACTGCTGACCATTTTTGAAATGTCAAGCTAACACACTTCACTGCTGTTGCATGTAACAACAGATATTGAGAATGAGTAGCAGGGCAGCTAGTTGCTGTCATGACATTATGGTTAAAAAAAAAAAGGAATTAAAAACCCTCTGTCTAAAGCCTCAAATGCCTTGTGGTTATCAAAACACAAAACCAACATCCACACTTAATAGGTGTTCCAATCCCTTCCCATCCAAATATTCCCTACTCAGTTGCCAAAACACCCAGCTATCATACTCAAGTCTTGAGTGCCAAGGGGAGAGAGGTGCCATTTATTTTAAATATAAAAAAATCTATGGCACACAAAATTGAAAGTTTTGGGAAAGCTCAAAATACAATGAATTTAAACATCAAAGAAAGGTTACTGTCCTGATTGACTAGAATTGAGATGGGGGGATGGTGCTCTAGAATTCAAAGGTCACCGACAGAAGATATGGCACCACACAGGACATTAATTCATTAATGACTCAGGAAGAAGTACAGTTGTAACCAACAGATTTGTTTTTCATTTTTCCCTTAAAAAGGATAGGAAATTGCATTAAAAAGAGAACTATTTTTGATATCTATTTCATACAATAAACAGTGAACTAAATGGAGATAGACTTCCACCTTGTGATCTTGTGCTTTCAATATGCCAGCATTCTGTAACAGAATCACCTACAGCAGTTTCCCCCTGTACAACCTCATGCCTATATATCTGGAATAATTATATTGAAGTTAGTCATAAAAAAAAAACAAAAAACAAAAAAAAACTCTGGTTTTCACAGCTATCATCATGATCTTCGATTCTTCAAAACATTCAGCATCTTACTACCCACTAAAATGGTGGATGATAATACAATTAATCTTTTAGCAATCAGGGAAGATGTCTAAACTACACCATCTCCAAAGTGTACATGCTAAAGATAGGAAGCAATCACCTAAAATGTTCATAATAGGCTTAGAGACAAACTGAACAGAGATTTTTATTACTGCAGGATCAGCAACTTTTATTTGCCTGGACCGGTAGAGAATGCAAGCTCTGCATTTCACTGGGCCCTTTCAATAAATTGCTGGCAAATGCAATTTGATCACTGTTTTAAGAATGAGTGAGCTGAACTAACATCAAGAGACAATTACAAAAGCTATAATACCTATATTTCATACCCCTCCCCTTGCCCTATCACCACACATAAAAAACAGCTCAAGGACCAAAGAACAAGGCATTTGCAAACAGTAAACATCCACCACTATTCTGAAAGAATAAGGAAGCACCAGAAGCTTGGTAGTCTGAAGAATAGAGATCTATTTTTTAAAAAAAGGTTAGATCAATTAACTACCGACAATGGTACTGCTCTTGTTATTGTGTCATCTAATTAACAACAAAGCCTAGAGAGAGAGTATTCTGGAGTCAAAAAGATTTAATATTAAGCTGTGCAAGGCCAACACCTAATAGACAACTGGATTTGACTGCCATTTGCTTTACGAACCGCTCGCTTTCAGGTGAGCTCCACAATTAAGTGGGAACTCACTTAGGAATAAAGGTTGAGAACCAGTCAAGACAAAGAAAAAAAGGCAGCTGATTTACAGTAGTATGCAAATACAACAAACCCTCCATTCAAACCACACAAAAAAATTATATTGAAGAATATCACATAGAACTTTTGAGCAGAGCCTGACAGAGGGACAGTTTTACTAGTTGAAGATCTGATGTCACAGGATGTCTAGACAAGTGAAATTCAAATCTTTCTGAAAAATGCTGAATGTTTATATTCAGATTTTACGTGTTGCAAGGAACAGCTCTTAGTCAACCTACATAACGAAATAATTTAGATCAAGCTACTATAATGAAAATTGCACAGTAGTACTTTAACCCTAATACTAGACTCAGTCTTGGCTGTTCAAGTACTTAAACTTTTAATTTGCAAAGAGTCTAGTAACAAGTCCCTTGAAGTCTATTACAAGCCAATTCAAGAAAACACCTCACTTATCTTTAAAATAAAGCTGTACCCTTCAACACACGTGGGGATCATTAGAAAACTCTACAGTTTTGCCAAATTCAGCTTGTAAGGAGTTTAACAAGCTCTTGCGTATTCTTTTCTGCCAAATTGGCGATGCTCTGGTTCCTGTACTGGGTCCGGCAGTAGGCTTTCAGTCAAACCACATCCAGGCAAGGCTTCAAAGAATTCTAATTGCCTATTAGGGACAAGTTTAGATTTTTGGTAGTTTATCATGAACCCTAATATTAGGAACACCCCAATGTTGATACAGATCAGTCATCCAAAACTCTTCAGAGTAGTGTCCTTAATCAGTCAATTGTCCAAGTAAGACATCATATGCCCTTCCTGCCTATGCAAATATGCTTGATTGTAGTTGTGGCTTTTGTGAAAACATATGAAGCCAACACTCTCCCAGAAGACAAGTCACAAAATTGGTAGCAATGTTCCTCAACTGCAAGTCAGATTATGGCTGTATATATGCTCACAGAAATACTTCCTGAGCACTGAAATTAAGTCCCGAGCGCATAGTCAGCTGCCTTGTTCTACAAGAGGCATGGCCACTCTTAGGGTGACCATCTTCAATTTCTCTTTGACAACATACTGATTTAGTTCCCTGAAATCTAGGGTGGGCCAGAGATCTTTTGTCATTTTGATTAGCAGGAAGTATCTGGATCAACTAATCACACACACCCTGCAGGGGAGGAAGCCCTGTCCCTCCCCAGCCTGTCCAGACTAGCAACTAGGAGCCCACAGCTGGGGCTTTCCCAACAGCTTGGGGGAAGATCAGACCCATCTCTGAGAAGCTTCTTCAGCTGCAGGAAGCTCAGTGGAAAGAGGAAGTCCCATCTCTCTCCAGCCTGGCCAGGATTTGTAGCTGGAGCCCCTGCACAGTAGGAGCCCCCAGCTGC
Organism: Trachemys scripta elegans; assembly: GCF_013100865.1. Classification (NCBI taxonomy): domain Eukaryota; kingdom Metazoa; phylum Chordata; order Testudines; family Emydidae; genus Trachemys; species Trachemys scripta. The sequence continues at coordinate 83,823,295 of NC_048303.1, forward strand.
ATGGGGGAGATCAGACCCACCTCCACGAGCCTCTTCCAGCTGCAGGATACTCCATGGCTGCTGACTTCAGAGTCCAGTTCTGACAGCAGTGCAGAAATGATGGTGGCAATCCTGCAACCCCCCCTACAATAGCTTTGTGACCCCTTCACTACTCATTTTTGGGTTGGGACCCCACGGTTATATCATCATGAAATTTCAGATGTAAACATCTGAAAACATTAAATTGACTGATTTTAAAACCCTCTGACCTTGAAATTGATCCTGATTTTGGTAGGGCCCTAACTATTAGCTTCATGGCAGCCTTGCACAGGACTAGTTGTGAAGAGGCATCCCCTTTTGTTACTTGTACATGAATGACTGAGGGAGAGAGTCTAGAGCAGGGGTGGGCAAACTTTTTGGCCCGAGGGCCACACTGGGGTGGCAAAACTGTATGGAGGACTAGGTAGGGAAGGGTGTGCCTCCCCAAACAGCCTGGCCCCTACTCCCATCCTCCCACTTCCTGTCCCCTGACTGCCCCTCTCAGAATCCCCAACCCATCCAACCCCCCCCGCTCCTTGTCCCCTAACCGCCCCCTCCCTGGACCTCTGCCCCTAACTGCCCCCTGGGACCTCACCCCCATCCAAACCCCCTGCTCCCAGACCCCTAATCCACACCCCGACTCCCTGATAGCCCCCCCAGGACCCCACGCCTATCCAACCCCCCCATTCCCTGCCCCCGACCCCTATCCATACGCCCGCCCCCTGACAGGCCCCCCAGACTCCCATGCTTATCCAACTCCCCACCCCCTGTTCCCCATCCTGACTGTCCCCCAAACCTCCACCCCTTATCCAACCCCTAACCCCCTTACCATACCGCTCAGAGCAGCATGTCTGGCAACCGCGCCACCTGGCTGGAGCCAGACACACTGCTGTGCAGGAGCGTGCAACCCTGCCGCCCAGAGTGCTGCCTGCATGGTGGCGTGGCTGCAGAGGAGCGGGGACAGCAGGAGAGGGGCCTGGGGTAGCCTCCCCGGCTGGGAGGTCAGGGGCCGGGCCGGATGGTCCCGTGGGCCGGATGTGGCCCGTAGTTTGCCCACCTTTGGTCTAGAGGCTACAATGCAGAAACCGAGTAGTGGGGTGCTGCTAGCCACTCCTCAGTAACTCCTCCCTCTTTGGAAGAGACTGTCTCATCCTGTGACCTGAAGAGCGGTACCAATGACCACAAATGCCTGGCAGAGCCTTCAGCTCTGAAGATCACATTATCAGCTACTTTGATAGAAAAGCTGCCCTGCCAGATTTAACAGAGAAGAGTTGGGCCTGCACTGTTTAAACAGCTCTAGTACCAAATCTTAGCACTCAGCAGTCTTGACCAACTCAAAGTTTTAACTTTAAGGAATTACCCTTCAAAGTAGTCAAAGCCAGCCTGGTGCCATTCTTACTGTAATCTCCCTGAGGTTTTACTGATGCTTCTTCGGTGCTCAGGGTGACATTGGCCCCCAGAGCATTTTGGTCAATTTCAAGGCAAACAATGCAACAAACACGGGTCTTCAGCACTATTCTGGCACAGACAAGGTTTGAGCTCACAAAGCAGGTGCTGTTGTGCTCTTCAAAAGTCTAAGTCAGCTCTCTAGCACCTCAGGTGTGGGGGGACTGCAAAACACTAAACTGGCCAAACACACGCTGAAGGATTGAGAAGATAAGCACCACACAGAACCACCCCATGGTGTTCAGTTTACTAACCCCTCAAAGTAAATCAACTACTACTATAGTGCTCCAAAATATAAAGAATCCATTGCAATATCTAGAACCAGATATACGATGTTTACATTTGCACAGCTCATTTTGTACTGGAAACAAATCACAGCCTTGGCAAGCCTGTATCTAAAGCTGTTCTATACATAAGGCGTAAGGTGCTCAGGTACTACAGTACTGAAAGCAATATAAGAACCTATATATATGCCAGGACAGATGCACACTGTCCTGGCAGGAGTTCTGCAACACTGGACTTAAAAACAGAAGTGACATCCTGGCTCCATTAAGCTGTTCATGTTCAACTGATGTTATATAACTGCAGTCTGATTATAGGATCCACAAATGCTTGTTATCAACTTTGTTATTTAGTAACACTAGCCCTCTTCTTCTAAATCACTTTACAGACATCAGGAGTTTCTCTTTATTAAATTAGATCCTTAAATCACTGAGCTGTGTTTGTTTCATCAGCATCCAGGTTCGCCTCCAAAATGCTAAAAAGTAAAAACAACCTAAATAAATGCTCAATCGCAATGTCACCACTCTCTTAAATTATTTTGGCTCATGCACTTGAAACTGTCTTACTTCTACTTATTTTAGTTTCAGTGCTATTAGAGTAGTTTCACTACATTTCTACCAGAAGCACTCTCGCCTTCAACAAAGAGAGGACTTACTTATAAAATGTAAAGGGTTTAAGTCACGCCACCACAGTTTAGTCTGTGCATCTGATTATCTGCTATCAGAACAATTTTTGTGTTCAGAACAATAAAAACATTAAAAGTATAAACTCAATTGTACACAGATTTTAGTCCTAGCTGGTTCACCTACTGCTGAACAATGGTATAACTTCATTTTTAACCTCACTGTTTTAATGCTGAACCAAGATAATCACTGGATCATGTATTTTGACTTAAATGTAGCCTCTTTAAAGTCACAACCAGCTGATCCCCAACTTCTTCAGCTCTCAAACATCAAGAGATGATTGGAGGAGAAAAGCCTGGGGAAGATAAGATAAGAGACAGCGAGGGAGGGAGAGGCCAGTCCTGTGGTTCGGGTCAGGCAGGGCTGGAAGTCAGGCGGTGTGTTGTGGGCAGCTCGCCAGATTCACTAGGTGACCTGGGCCCAGGCACTTGTCCGCGTCCTCCCGTTCCGCACACAGGCTTCCTGCCTACCTGCAATCGCTGAACCCGGCAACGCGCTGAACCGTTCTGAAGGCCAAGGGCCAAGCGCTTCCCACCCTCTCCTGGCCAGCGCTGCACCCCAGGCGCACAGCTGCTCTGGGAGAGACTCCCCGCGTTCAGCTAGACACCGCCCAGCACAGGCCAGGCGGTAACCGCTGCCAGCCCCAGCCCTGAGCAGTAGGAACCCGCCGCTCCGCCCGCCCATGCACGCCCTCTCGCGCGTCCTGGTCCGCCGGCCCCCAGTGCTCTCATAGAGGGCCCACAGGGAAGAGTTCAACCGCCTCCCGCCAGCCGCGGTGTGCGCGGGCCGGGCCGCTCCCCGTACCGGGCTGCGGCGGGGCTCCGGGCGCCGCGGGGCTCTCGGGCTGCAGGACCTTGCGCTCTTTCTGGGACTCTCTCTTGCCGGCGGCGGGGCCGGGTCTCGGGCCGGGTCCGGGTTTCCTGCCGCCGGCGGCCGCCGCGGCCTCATCGCGCTTCCTGCGCTGCTGTTGGCGGCGCTCGGCCTCGCGGAGGACGTCGAAGGGGTCGGACTCATCGTCCAGCAGCTGGTGGAAGCGGTTGGCGACGGCGCAGCCGAAGCTCTCCTGCATGGCGGCGGACACCGGGCTCCCCAGCGCCCCCTTCATCATCGCCGCGGCCGCCCCGCCACCTCCGGGCGGCGGCAGCTGCGGGCGCTACCAGTGCGCGGGGCGAAACCAACCCGCGCAGCAGGGAAGGAACAGGGGATGGACCGAGCCGGGCCCGGCTCAGCAGGGCCCAGACAACCACGCCATCGCCGCTCGACCCCTCCCTACACCCCTGAGAGCGCCAATGGCCAACCAAAGCACGGGCACCCCTCGCGGCCTCATCACAACCAATCAGGGCATTCAGCCGCGCCCAGACAACCAATACCAGCCACGGCAAGCTCTAGCAACCAATCAACACATTTGGTCCAACCTGCTGCGTGCCGTGAAAGCCAATCAAATCCGTAGGATGCCACCAGTCAATCACACGCCACCGACCAATGAAGTTTAGCGACTATGTCGTCGCTGCAGGTAATTTTGCCTCAGCTGCTCCTCGCCTGCGTGCTGCATTTAACTATTTTACCCCCGTGATAAATCGTCATTAATTATTTATGACGTTGTTAATTATTCATGAGCCGGTGTAGCCCGAAAGGGGCTGGGGCTGCACAGGCAGCGGCTGGTCTGAGCACAACCTGTGTGTGGTTGGTGGGGGTGCATAGCAGGGAGGGGCTTTCTGTGGCCCCACCTCTAAGGCATGGTTTACAGTACACCTAAAACCTAGGTCAATCTAGCTGCCACTCTCAGGGCTATGAAAAATTTTGCTCCTAAGGCAGCCTAGCCCCCATGTAGATGAAGCTAGGTACAATGAATAATTCTTGTATCCACCAACTACCACCTCTGGACGGGGTGGTTCTACTACTGCAACAGAAAATCCCTTCCATCCATCTCTGAAATAAGGGTCTGCATCACAGCTGGAGCACCACAGCTGGGCCACTGACACTGTTGTAGTGAGGGCCAGATTTCCAATTAGGCACAGTAGACACGTGCCTAGGGGCACCTAAAAGTTAAAAATGGGTTAAAAGTTTCAATTATTATGAAAAACACAAAGGTCAGCTGTAGGCAGAGGGGGTGCTGAAGACGTTGTACCTAAGGGCGCATAAGGTGTAAACCTGGCCCTGCTTGTAGTGCAAACATACCCTCAGTAATAATAATTAGTCTGGTACTAAACTGGTACAAGGTTGATGCTGCTCATCTTGCAATACAGTATACCCAGTTGTATAGAAACTTTTTCCTTAACCTTTGTATTAGATAATTTTAATATTAGCTTTAATTAAAGAAATTATTCCTGTAAGATGCCATAGGTAAAGGGGGGTGTCACCTTTGCAAAGGTCAAAACGGAAGACTCCAGGGCATCCTTTCACATTAATTAATGAAATAGGACACATTAATTGAAGTCAATGAAGTTCTGTCCGATCAGGCTAGGGTTGAATTTGGCTGTAAAATATTTGCTATTCTTTTTCACGTATGCCTATTACAGATTATGGTGCCAGCAAAATGCAGCAGAATGGAAAGCACAGGCGTATGCAATGCATTACTTGATTAGTTTTTCTTTACACGACAATCCCAGCAAGCTGGCAAATGTGCAGACCCAATGAATGAGAAAATAATGCGATTATTACTCAAGAAATCAGTCGTTTTGGTTAGAGGATGGTTGCGGGAAGCAAAGAAAAACAGAATGCCTAAAAATTGTTTCTAGAAAGTCTAAAGGCTTCTGGTTGAAGTCTTCTGGATATCTTTACACAGTCAAGTTAAATTGAGTATAAAACTGAAGGGCTGAAAATAGAGGTTAAAAGGAAGAAATAGGGATTCCTGATAAATATCCTGGGAGGGTGACCAAAATAGTGTTTTTCCCACCTTTCTTGTGAGGAACACACACGGCTTGACTTGGGCTAGGTAATGCCAGATTGGCAACCTAGACCTGACATCTCAGAATTGCTTTCTTTAAGGGGTTGTCTACACAGAGAAATTAACCAGACTAGCTACTGGACGTGAATTAAGATAAACTGGGGAAAAAAACACTTTTTCTGGAATAAGAGTGTCTACATGGGAAGCTATTCTGGAATAGCTATTCCCCTACCTTATTCCAGAGTAACCTTCCTATATAGATAAAACCTAAATCTCCTGCCCTTATGTTTGCAAAGAAAACCATGAAAAAACATAAGCTGAGTGAAAACCAGTGCAGTGTTCACTGTCTGCCTGCATCTGCTGCTAGCATGAAAGAATAGCTCTAATGGGGTGTTGACTCAGATGCCCAATAATGAAAATTTAAATGTCAACATTAACTATTTCACTGCAGATCAAAGCATATATGAAAAAAAGAGGAAGAATATTATTAAAGTTTGCACAATTCACTATAAATGTAATTTTATTTTCTTACTACTTGGGCAAGTACTAGCACATTCTGTCCTGTAGGGCTAATAAAACAGATTAGAGAAGAAAGCATCTAAACCTCCACCATGAGGAAGCCAATGCAGAGCCCCACTTGGCATCCAAGCCTTCCCAGACCAGCATACTTGCTGCCCTCACCTGCATTTACAAAGACTGAGTGCACAAATCATGTAAGTAGTCATGAAAATGTTTTAGTACACATAATGCATGTTTTATTCGCCTTATAGTAAAATCACCAACAAGGTATACAATTAGAGATGGGCCCAGTGGATCCGAAAATTTCTCTAAAGTTTGGCTTTGTTTGGATCTGAGTTTCTGGGTCATTCTGTTTTAGAAAAGAGGCCTCCCACAAAGTTCTGATCTGACGCTGAGCTTCACCACCCTTTAGGATTCTTTGAATGTTGGGGGTTTGGTTCAGGCTCCCCTTTAAATAAAAAATACTAGAAATAATCTTAGTAGTAATTATCAAAAATTATAAAATTAATTGAGGTGGCATAGCACCACATCAGCAATGAAAATTTGTATCCCATGAAGCTGATGGCAAAGCTCTCATGTGGTAATTCAGTGTAGTAATATTCAAAATCAGAGACAGAGAGAAAGCTGAGTTACTATTTTGTTAGTACTTCTGTGGTACATTTTAGATCCCTGCATGGGATTATTCTTTAATTCCACTCCCACTATTATTGCAGCGGGTCGTGCGGGACCCACAGGATCCCAGTCCCACTGCAGAGCTCTACACTAGTCCCATGCAGGGCTCTAGTACATCTAGCCTGCTGCCTATAGCCTGTCTGAAAACCTTGTTCTCCCCCTCACACTCATCATCCTTACATTCCTAAACATGGCTCACATTCTTGCATGTTTAAGAAATTTTTTTTTTATTGCTCACAGTAATTTCCACTTGGCTGCTGTCTGGCTGGCAAGTGGTACACAAGTACTCTCTGCGATGCAAAAGCAATTTGATACTCACTGTACTAATTGAAGGAAGAGTGCGAATGGGCCAGCAGTGAGGGATGTTGGCAGAGCATAAGGAAAATGGTACTAGTACTATAACTTTTTTGTTGGGCAACTGTTTGCCATATCTGTCACAATATCCTGAACAAACCTTCTTAAATTAAGTTAAACATTATTGAATTAAGTATTTTTAGAACTTCATTGTATTACAAATGAAAATATTTATGTTTTAGTGTGACATTGTATGAAACTTCTTTAAGAAGAAGACAGAATTAATACAATTTCTGGGAAGTACTGTGGGCAGCAGAGTGAAAAGAGACCAGAACAAGAAGGAAAGACTGAGTAGAAGGAAGGAAGGAAGGAGGAGATGGGGTGCAGCAGAATTCTGGACTCCCCTTAACAGACAGTGACCAAGGGACTCTTGGAGTGAGGACACTGTGGCAAGGATTTGTGTACAGGTTTTGTTGTTTTCCCACACAGGTGGGAATCTCTTGTGCCTCTCTGCATAAAGTAGGACTGGTTTAGAATTTCGTTTTCAGTCTGTGTATTTTTGCTTCAACTATCACATATTCCTGAAGATTTAAACAGTACACCAGATTGCCCACAAAGTGGAGCTCTGTCTCTGTGAAAGGGAGTGCTTAAGCTACTGGAATGTAAAGGGTCAGCACTGGTCGTATGGCCCTAAGGCAGCTGGGCTATGAGCTACCACTTCCAGCAGGGGTACCAAACAGAGAGAGTGTGCCAGAACGACTAATGGGAGAGACTGAAGCCTGCCCAGACAAAGGGAGCTTAAAAGCATATGGGTCCAGTGTGTGGGAAGTGAACCAAATACAGCAGCCTGGTGAGTGTCCAGAAGGGGGAGTTTGACTAGACCTATGACAATGAGTAAAGAAGGAATGCAATTATCCTTTTCTCTTCATCTGTTAAAACATTTTCTAATATTAATGCTGATTTTTTATAAGCTGGATAGGTAGTATTTATTATGTATTAAATATGTACAAGCTTCATAGGTTATGTCTTCATGTTTCCCAGTTTTGAACCCTTTAAAAAAAAAAAAAAAAAAACTTCAAATGGATAAAGTAAAAGCTGATGCGTTACAGACCCAGGGCCTGTAATGCAATCTGCTAGTGTGTATTGCTGGATCCATGTGGAGTAGTATTAATTTCAATGAGAATCTTTTGGGATGTAAGTGTCCATGCTAGCAGATGCTCAGATATGTTGGCAATGGTTAGATTGGTTCAACCAATTTTTTTACAAAATTAATTATGGTGTAATGCTAAATTATCCAAGAGCAATTTCACTGTCTATCTTCAGACAATTTATTGCTACAATTTACATATTGGATGAAACTTGGGAATCTTTTTGGTTATACAGAATCATGTGCTCTCTTGCAAAGATGGAAATTTTATTACTAATTTATGTTTTGGAATACAAGGTGTGTGTTATACATGTCAAAGAAAGATCCCAAGTATTTCAATCAATACTGGAGCACTTGTATTCAAAACAACGTATTTTTCATATTTTGGACACATCTATTGATAGAATAACTGAATCAATAAAATTGGATTAGAACCCTTCAATATGCTGTGTTACTGGGAAGATATATCAATGGACATATCAAGAAACTAACTCTGCAGCTATTACTCTGCAAAATAACAATGCAAGAAATTGGCTACATGCCTAGAATTTTAAGTATCACAGAATGGAACAAACTTGTCTGTATATTTGATTAGACTAGAAAGGTTAACTCACTCAGCAAATAATTCTCGATATAGATTACAAACGATGTTCACTGAGCGCACATGGAACTGTTAATGCCTAAGGAAATCAAATACTAATACAATTCCATTGCAGCTATGGGTTACTTCTGACTCAGTACCAAATAAGAGTTCTGAATCATTTAGGATGCTCTAACTAGAGTTGTACATCCCACAGTGGCAAACTGTTCCCCCAAGTATATCATGATGAGGGGCTTGTTTCTGGTTGCTGAAACTGACTTGCACAACTTTAAAAAAACACGTTAATTAAAACAGATGAAGACAGGGCATATGACATGCCAGATATGCAGTATGTAGGAAATTACCCTGATTGAAGTCTTTAGATGCTATTGCAATATGAACAGGAATAACTTTAAAATGCAATCTCTGACTGTGGTGAGATATTTGATTTTAAGCTGAGAGCACAGGGTCTTCAAAGCACAGGCAGATTTTTTTCCTTTTGATAATGCTGCTTTCCCAGGACAATGGTTTTGACACTTGAAAAGCACACACCCACTTCTGCATGGAAGCATCTACAACGACCGGGCAGTTTGCATCAACCAATATCTCGATGGTAACTATTTTACTCTTCTGGTTAAGATTTTAAATTTTGTTTTAAACGAAGCCCTAACAGTGTTGTAAAATGCACCTTCCATGTCTCGGGGCAAACACAATGTTAACAAATACCCCCTCGGGGAACTTTGTTTTCTAGGCAGAGCGGAGAAGGCAGCAGTCTCGGCCGGCCCACCAGAGCCTGCCAGGGCCTCCTCTTCAAGCCCCAGTTCCCAGCTTTGAGAGCATCATGGGAGGGTCCGGCTTGCCCGTTTGTCTAATGAAAGTCAGGTTCAGCCCTGCAGGTTGCAGAGAAAAGCTTGCGAAGGGTACCATCAGAAGAAGAGCGCCCGCGGTGCTTGTTACGTCTCCTGCTGCGGGGCGCTGCCACTCTGCTTGGGGCACTAGGTGCCCGAAGTCAGCAGACGCGGCGACCCCCGCACCACCGGGGCTGTATGCGGGCCGCCCGCTGGGCCGGGTACGTACCGGGACTTGCAGCGGCCCACGGGCCAGTCGGTGCCTAGCCCAGCGCGGGAGAGCCGGGCTGCGCCCGCAGCAGCAAGCGGGACCCTGGCACGGAGCGAGGCGGGGGTGGAGCCTGGAGCGGGCGGTCGATGGTTGGCAGGGCACTGGGGGAGGGAGGGAGGAAGAAAGAGGAGCCGCCACCGGCCCCAGCAATAGCTCCGCCTATCCCCTTTAAGAGGAACAGGTGACACAAAGCAAGAGGCGTCATAAATGGTGAAAGCGCGCGGGAAACTGTATTCTGCCTCCATGATTGGTCAGGAGAATAAGACAACAACAGCGCGCGCCAAACGCCGCAACCGGCCCGGCCTCTTTACAGCCCACCATAACGCCACGATGGCCCCGCCTCCTTCCTTCAGCGGCCCAATCAGTACCTGACCAGCTCCTTCAGAAAGGCGCCCCTACTGCAGGGCGGAGCAGCGCTTGGCTCGCCGCCGCTGGCCCGCGATCCCAAGAAGTTTCGAATTCTGTTGGCCGGAGAGCGCCCTAGCCAATGGCGGAGCCAGGATGTGACCTAGTCCCGCCCACATGGGCGTGACCGGCCACTTTCTCACAGGTGATTGCCTGGACTTGGCTGTCACTCCATTATGTATCAACGGGATTCGGTGATTGGTTCCGCCCAGGCGCGAAATGTAACGCGGGAAAAGCTTGGGCTCGGCAGGGGCCGGGCTGCCTGCAGGTTCGGAGGGGTCGCGGCGGCGGCTCGGGTTCTGTTGTGACCGAGGCCAGGTTGTGGAACCGACACCGCCGCAAACAGAGAAGCGCAGGTGCGGCCGCGTCTCCGCGGGCTGCTGCCATGGCCGGCGGCCGCCGCTGACACGGCGCATCTGCAGGTCGGCGGCCGGAGCGGGAGGGGAAACGCTGAGACTCGGAGAGGACCGGCCGGCGATGAGTGGCTGAGGCGGATCGGGCGGTGACAGGCGGCTGTAGGGTGAGATCTCCGCGCCCGGGAGAGCGGGCCTGAGCCGCTACGGAGCTTCCACGCCCCGCTGCCTGCGAGGGGCTCGCGATGGCGGAGAGGCCGCCCCCGGTGATCTTCTGCCAGGATTCCCCGAAGCGTGTCCTAGTCTCCGTTATCAAAACCACCCCGATTAAACCGTCCCGGGGGGGCGACGAGCCGGCGCCCGCCCCGCCCGTCCCCACCAGCCCTGGCTTCAGTGACTTCATGGTGTATCCCTGGCGCTGGGGGGAAAACGCGCACAACGTGACCCTCAGCCCCAGTAGCGCCGCCGCTCCCTCCTCCGTCCAGCAGCCTCGAGGCGGGGTGGTCCGAACCTCCAGCGGGGAGGATGAGGAGGCGGGCAGCCCGGATAGCGGCGGCAGCCACCTGAAGGTGAGTCCGGAGGGAATATGCCAGGGAGCTGGGCACGATAGGGTTAAACCCTCGCCGGGCCGATAGGAGCTTTGGGCCAGAGCGGGGAAGGGGGAGGCGCTGCCGCCGCTGGGCCCTAGTGGACATTGCGCAGGGCGTCTGTCGGGTTTAAAGGGTGAATCTATGGCCACCACCCCCGATTTAAAGTGAAGTCACTTCCGCGTGCGGTTTGTGCGCCGGTGACGACACATTCGCGCGCCAAAATTATACCCGCCAGACGCTCGCTCGCCGTTTGCCTCTGTCACGTGCTGGCTGGGGAGGGCGCGACAGCGCTCCGGCTCCACTCCTTTGCGCAGGCGCGCTGCGGACTGTCCGCCTGTAAGCCTAGGGTTCGGCCGGGGGCGGGGCTGCCTGCAGTCTGGACCTTCGGGGCTCGGAGCAGAGCTGCGGGGAACGTGGGCCAGTGACTTGACACCCCCTCAGTAACCTGGGTGTGGGGGTCGTTACAGTGGTGGAATCTCACCTGTTTGCAACACGTGGCCTTTTGCAGCCTCTGTAGTGCTGCCCCGCCCTGCGCAGTGCTTCTGTACAAATGCTCAGCTGGGTCTCGCTGATCCCAGACCACATGCTCAGCTTCCACGTAAAAATGCTTCTCCAAACTGCCAACCCAACAAAGCCAGCCCGGCCCTGAGAGTCCGGCTGTGCTCCTTACCTCCCACCCTCAGCCTTGGTAACAGCTGAATCTGTATGGCAGCTAATGATCTCTGTTGTACTGCAACACGTGCCAAGTGTAAAGTGTGAGGAGGTAATTTTGTCGCGTTCAAACTTCCTCTAAACTCCTGGTTGCAATTGATGGAATGTAGATATTTAAATACGTGACCCTTCTACAAATCGGCTGGCTGGCTGAGTTCTTTCAAGAGTCAGCCCCCTCTAAAACAATCTTTTATCTCTTTTTTTTATGTCCCAGTGTTAAAATAGGAATCCTCCAAAGTGGGCATTACTAAAAATATGGATTACAGTGATAAAAATGTAAATAGCAACTTAGTTGAGTTGCATAGGTCTCAGAACAATGCATTCCAAGACTTCTTGTGTATTACTTATTCATACAAATGCTATTGCCACCTCTTTTCTGGACCTGAAGTTTTAAAATGTGCTCAAATCAATGTCAGCTAAGAGGACTATGCATGATGTGGTAGTTATCTTTCCTTTTTCACAAGTGGAGCTGTTCAGTCCTGACAGATGTTGCCTCTTGTTCTGTTATGCGCTGTCTAACTGATCCAAAGTTGGAATGGCCTTAATACTTTCAATAATAAATTTCATGCTGTCAGTAGTAGGGAAAGGGAGAGGTTTAGCGGGAGGGGACTCTCAATCCTGATGCTCCCTAAGATAGGAGCTAGATTAGTCTAATATATTTTAAAAGTTATAAAAAGTCTTTCCAAAATATTCTAGATCATATAATAGTCTTCCCTCTGCCAAGATGATAGTGCTGTGCAAGTAGGTTTCATCATAGGAGATGAAAATAGTGATGGTTTTTATTTACACTATATTCATTAAGAGTACTCAAGCAGCGCACAGGCAATCCTCTTTTTCAGGAATCTAAGCCCAAACACCAATGCCTGGTTCCCAGGGAGCAACTCTGTCCCAAGAATTTACTTACCTTAAAGAGATTAAGGCAGAGAGCAAATTGTGCTGCTTTCTTCCAGAAAGAAATTGTATTCCAAAATTAATAACAATGTAACATTTATTTGAAAACTGAACAGAGCTCATATGCCGAGAACATTTTTTTTTTTTTAAACTATGTAATTGAGCCATCTGGTGACTCCTACCATAATAAGATACTTTAGGGTGCCAGATATTCCCAGACTTCATATTTGCTGTTCTTTCATGATGTACTTATTTTTAAACAATTGTTCATCATGGTTATTCAGACAAACCGGTTCAAGAGTTAATGTTAAATCTATGTAATCCCTGGGTCCAGCTCTTTCACTCTTCATTACGTGTGTGTGTAACTTGAATGCAATTGTTGTGTTTACGCAATGACATCATGTTTCTAGTATCTAATTACTTGTGTTCTTTAAAAATGGCATTTAAACTGGAGCTTTGTGATTAACTTGTTTTCAGGAAAAAAATAGTTGCTATGGATTTAAATAATCTCTTGATGTGGTTCTTTTAATGCTTGGTGAATAACTATGATGGAGGAAAATAAAAGCTATAAGACAACTGTATTTTCCTGATGTGCTGGTACATACTTTCTTTCGAAAAAGTTGCTCCTGTTTAGAAAAGTTTCCTTGGACTGAATCATTTGTGTCCGCAAGTACTATATTGATATTTTTTTAAACAAACGGTGCAGTTTCTTAATAGTGTGGGTTTTTTAATAGGATGGTATTAGACGTGGCCGACCAAGAGCAGAGACAGTGCGAGATCTAATAAGTGAGGGAGAGCATTCATCCAGCCGAATCCGTTGTAACATCTGCAACAGGGTGTTTCCACGAGAGAAATCTTTACAGGCACACAAAAGAACTCACACCGGTAAGTGAAAGGAATGTAATGTTGTGCATAGAAAACATATTTATCAAGTAGTTAAGACTTTAGCTTGGAACTTCTCATTCTTACAGTTAGTATTCTGGTCTAGTTATTGAATGGACTACGTTTTTTCCCTGAGGTCTGTTAGTATGGTCAAAAATTCAAAAAAATGTCATCTTTGTGTAACTGCTTGTGTTTATACTGGAGTAACTGTGGCAGAGCAACCAGTATTGCTGTGGTAAAAAGAAACATTTAGAGAGGTTTCCCTCTGCTTTAGTTACATGTTACACTTGGTAACTGAAAAAGAGAGAAGAGATTGTGTTTTTTTGTTTGTTTTTAAGTTTTACTCTATATAGCTGACAGTACTTTTCACTTTCTTTTCTGTTTCCCTCTTGTGTGGGTCTTTCACACAACGAGGTAAGGGTGAATGCAGAGAAGGAAAATAAATCTATAAAATTGTCGGGAGCTTTAGACAAAGTATATATTATTTTGAGCTTTAAAAAAAAAAAATTTTACTAGCTTTAAATAGACCCTGCCCACTCTCATTTTCTTCATTACCACCCCTTATTTTTGTATTTATTATTTGATGCTAAAATATGTTTCTGGCTTAAATTTAAGGATAAAATCTCTTTTTAGGATTAGTTATTTAATAATTATGAAGTTAACATGCATTTAGATTAAGGGAGATCAGATTTTTTTTAAACTTTCTTTATCTAGCTGCTCTGTTTTGCTCAGTTCTTGCTATTAGGAGGAAAAAACTGCTGACTATCTTAACACAGACCTTTGACCACATGACTAGCACCTAACTGCATCTTTTGGGGGAAAAATAATGTAAGAGTGTTACAGAAAAATGGCTAATTTTTTGCTAAAACCTTATGCATTGACAAACTGGACCCATCTTGCTTTTGAAAAGCGAGATTCATTGTTCCCTTATACTAATCATAATTTAACAGATTTTTCTTATGTACATGACATTGTATTCTGCAATAAAATGTCACGATATTTGATAATACCTCCAAAATAACTTGCGTCCTGTGGTTTATTTTTTCTGGATCAAATAAGGCAATTCTGCCTGCCTGCCAGTATTAAACACCAATTTCTCTGTTCTTTTTTGGTCACACACACAAGATGTTCTTGTATTTCATTTTCCTGGTAATGTTAAACTTCCATCCCTGAAGTGCTAACCGTGTCAGATTGTCTTAATGGAAAACTCGTTGGGTAAGATTTATCCCTGGTGATGACACTCCATTGACTTGTATAGATTTACTACAGTACTAGATTTGGTCAGTTACATCTCACAAAAAGACTGTTTGCCCATTTTATTTACTTTTGAAATTTCACTGTAGAACAGAAAGGCAGAAATTATTAGCTGTATTTATTATTTGCACATTTTTCTTCAGCTGCCCTAATATTCTGCCTCTAAATCCTGATGTCCTTTCTTAGACAAACTCCCCTTGACTTTAGTGGTAGTTTGCCTATATAACTGAAGGTCTTAACACTTTTCTGTGGACAGCAGGCAGCAAATAGCTGGGAAGAGAAGAAATTCTGAAGTTCTTTTTGCAGTCTTCCTGGAACTGCCCCTCCTATCCCTAGCTATTGGGGCTCTGTAAAGGGTAGCATGAGTAGCATATAGCATGAGTGCGCAGCTCCACCCCCCAGAGCACTGCTTTACCGCGTTACTGCAAACCCGTGTTATATCGGGGTAGAAGTGTATGTGACTCACTAACATTGGACTCCATTACTATTAGTATCAGACTTAGAACTGCATTGTGGTAGTGAACCTTGCCTTGCTTCAAATTTCATTGTGGAGGTTTAGGGGAAGCAATACTACAGTCCGAAGCTGTATTTCCTGCCTCTCCAAAACCTCTGGCAGCTACTACTAAGCAGTCAGATGGCAACTCAACCAATGGTAGAATGGATCCAAGAACGCTTCTGTCCTTTAATACGAGTAGCATATTGCCAACCCCATTCACAAGTCACTCCATCCAAATCCATATCAAGCTCTTGTTTCTGTATGAGTCCAGGCAATGCTCTGCACAACCCCGTTTTCTCTTTGAAAGGGTAGGATCTGTGAATTTCTGTGCATGGATCAAGGGTGATCTGGCTCCATGTATGGACTTCAGGATTTGGCCCTAGGGACTTAGCCCCAGATCCCCAAAGGTATTTAGACTCCTAACTTCAATTGTAATCAGAGCCTTATTTCTGAAATGTTAGCAATCGTTTCTTTTGGCCAATATTGCGTCTTGTATTTGAGTATCACCTAGAGGTGGAACTGTGAACTGTACTACAGATTTAGAACATAACTTCAACAGAGTGCCGTCCTTCATGTACTAGACAACAGGGGCTGCTCCAACCTCTTCCCAGTGCGGGGTTGAGGTGGACTAGAATGAAAATTGGGATGGTGGGGTGTGCTATACATTTTGTGGGCACACATGCTTATTTATTTTTTAACAAAACATTTAAGTGCATGTTATCCTCAGAAGGGGAATAAAAATATATACGGATTAATTGATTGGTTTTAAACTTCATCTAAAGTAGCTCACTTGTGCAACATTTATTTACAGAAAACCAATAGGAAAAATAATTAAGCCAATAAAAAATAAACAAATGCAAACTTCTGGGGGGGGGGGGGGGAATCACTGGTTAAATATTAATAGCAAATTACCTTAAATTGGAGAAAGTACTGTATTTTAAAATTTAGCCATTTGCACATGGCAGATTAAGATATTTGGAGACTCAGAGCCATGATACAACAATTCAATCTGGAGCAGGGGGCCTCAGTGTGAGAAAGAGGTAACTGAGCACACAGGTGCTATAGAAGGCATTACCTGGACACCTTCTGCTCTGTTCTCCGTCTATAACCAGTTTGCAAACCGAAATGTTGTCGGCCTGAGCCGGAGCATGTGCAGATGCAGCAGGCAGGGAGTCGCACTCTGGGGATGTGAACCATGTAGGGAGGAAGCAGGGGTGCCATTTCAGATTTTGGTGGTGGTGGTGGGGGGCAACTTTTACTACGATTCCAGTGGCTACTTAGACACCTGAAAACTATAGGGTTTTGTGGGGGTGTTGTTTTTTTTTCTGGCAGATCACTTAGAAATTAACTGATAGGAGCAGTGTATCTAATTCCTATATAAAGAAAGGGAAAAAAAATACACACACAAATTAAAGCCATATTTTAAGTTTATATGTAAGTTTAGAACAATCAGGACATAATATAGCGAGAATCCCAAACCTTGAGGTATAAATTTTGGAGCCTTAACACAGATATCTGAAACACAAGTTAGATGATTTGAACGCTATCTTTATTTTCTCTAACAGACATACTCTGTGTTACTGCTATTATCTACTCTATTTTAGTCATTTTTTATTCCACTAAAAACATTTACTTAATTTTAACATGATTTTTCCCCCTTTTATTAAGAACAGGAATTAATTGTTCTAATTATTTTGGCATTTATGTTTACCGATCACGATCATGCACACCTCTACCCAGATATAACGCGATCCTCGGGAGCCAAAATATCTTACTGCGTTATAGGTGAAACCGTGTTATGTTGGGTAGGGAAGGCTGTGCCTCCCTAAAGAGCCTGGCCCTGCCCCCTATTCTACCCCCCCCACCTACTTCCTGCCCCTGACCCATTAAACTCGCCCTGCTCCTTGTCCCCTGACCACCCCGTGAGACCCTCTGCCCCTTATCCAACTGCCCGGCCTGGCACCCTTAACACGCCACTCAGAGCAGCGTGTCAGAGCCGTCCCTCAAGGGTGCGGGGCCTGGGACAAGTCAGCCTCCCCATTAGTTTCCTCACCATCCGCCCAGCGCTCCTGGCCGCTGCTCACCTCCTCTCCACATCTGCCTGCCTGCCGCTCACCTCCCCGCTAATCTACTCACCGTCTGTCCGGCGTGCCTCCCCCCGTCCGCCACTCTCCTGCTCGCCGTCTTCCTGCCCGCCTGCCTCCTCACCCTCCTCCTGCCTGCCACTCACCTCCCCATTCGCCTCCTCACTCCGCTTGCCTGCCCGCCTCCCACCCTTAACACGCCGCTCAGAGCAGCGTGTCAGAGCTGTTCCTAGAGGAGTGTGGGGCCCAGGACAAATCAGCCTGCCCGCTAGTCTTCTCACCATTCACCCAGTGCTCCCGCCCGCCTCCTCACCCCCACCTACCTGCCTGCTGCTCGCCTCCCTGCTAGTCTCCTCCCTGTCTGTTCGGTGCGCCTCTCCCTGTCTGCCCGACCACCACTCTCCTGCTCGCCGTCTTCCCGCTTACTCATCCCCCTCCTGCCTGCCGCTCACCTCCCCATTCGCCTCCTCATCCCGCTTGCCCACCCTTAACACACCGCTCAGAGCAGCGTGTCTGAGCCAGACACGCTGACCCGCCGGAGCGTGCAGCTCTGACCCCCAGAGCACTGCTTTACCGCGTTACTGCAAACCCGTGTTATATCGGTTCGCGTTATATCAGGGTAGAGGTGTATGTGATTCACTAACATTGGACTCCATTACTATTAGTATCAGACTTAGAACTTGCATTTATTTTCGTACACATATTTGTAAAGTAACTTAAAATAATTAAAAATACAAATTGAAAATAAGTGACCTTCATCTGCAGTGTTTAAAGTTGTTTAGCTAATGTGTTTTTTTTTTTTTTAAACTTGTACTGCTAAAGTGAGTGAGTACAAGCTAAATTTACATTCTAGAAGGACACTTGATTGTACCACTTTGAATAATGACAAAGCACAATAAGGTAAAAGTAGTAATGATAATTACTCCAGCCAGGACAGGTTAGGTATTTTTAGAACTCACTACTCAAAGAATTAAATTTAAGCATAAGAGAAATACAATTATGAAATGCACGGTCCAGTCAAAAAACTAATTTAACAGTACTGTAATCCTTAATGAACTTTGAAAGAATAAAATTAGAGAATATATGTGCATTTCGACAGGAAGTGCCAAGAAATAACACTACTACTATATGTGTGTGTGAGAGAGAATATGTGTTGGAGGAAGTGTATGGGAGATTGTGTGCACCTGAGTGTCAGTGCGCTGTCTCTTTAAGCCAAGCACTCAAGAGCCTGAACAATTGTTCAGTGCAGCAGCTGCAGCTCCCACACCTGAGCCAGAGGCACCAGCACAGACAGGTTCCCTGTCCCCCCAGCTCAATGGAAACCCACTCAGGCACAGCCACCTCTAACACTGGGCAAGCTCCCACAGCATTCTGCCAGCCATGGATCAGCTTCCCAAAGAAGGGGAGACAGCAGCCAAGACAGCAGCTGGGTGTCTGGAGATCGTTGGCTGCTGGCCAGGTGCCCAGTTCTGAGAGGGGTGAGGGGGCTAAGCCAAATTTTGGAGTGGCTGTAGCCTCCGCAAGCCCCCCAGCCCTACCCCTGCTAGACAAAGATTAAATCGGTCACCCCATAATATAAACATCTGTTGTGCTTAATATCCAAGAGGATTTCTCCATTTTACCACAACATAATCACTTCTGCTGTATTAGGGACACTCACATCTCCCTTCTGTCTGAAAATTACTTATTGTTATAAGTAACACCTAAGATTGTTGCAACTGAAGGTTGAGAGAATATTTTTCCTCTAGTTGCTGTTTACTTTGTGTTAGCTCAGTTTATTATTCCTTTATATTGTCACTTTGTTTCTCATTTGTGTGGGTCTCTTCACGTAGTAACATGGGAAAGGCTGTGTAAATTGCAAAATATCATTGTAAAATCCCAATTGTTAGGAGAATTAGGGGAAGTGTAGCACCTAAGACTACTTAAACAGGAACTCAACTGACTAAATTTCAGTTTGATGTCCTTGTGGAAGTGGATTTTTGCAGTTTCTGGGCTATGGTTATCTTTCCACAAAGGATTTATTTTTTTCATCTTTGATTTAGGGGATCCTGAGCAGAATCACTGAGCCATGGACCATCACTAGATGGTGTCCAGACTTTTTAACTCTTAAAATTCTACTCAATTTTTTTTTTTTTTTTTAGGTGAAAGGCCTTATTTGTGTGACTATCCAGATTGTGGGAAAGCCTTTGTTCAGAGTGGGCAGCTCAAAACACACCAACGTCTTCACACAGGAGAAAAGCCTTTCGTCTGCTCAGAAAATGGTAAGCCATCAGAATATAACTGGCAGTATTCAGAGCGTGGGCAAGTTTGGCTGTAGTATTAGTACTACCATCCACATGTGCCCTGGATCTCAATTTTAGATGCTCTTTTAAAAGGGGGGGAAATAAATCTATGTGCAAACACAAACATTTGTCAGTTTAAAAGCAAAGTTCTTAAAAGTATAAGCAGGTTGTTTAAACAATTACTTAATTTTTGATTATAGGGCATTCTATGCCAAATTGAATCCAGATTTTAGAGAGGGAAGAAAGTTAATTTAACAATGACATTTTTTTAAATTTTGGGCTTACGTGTTGGTCAACTACTTTTCTTGATTATTGTCCTTGCTTTTTTATTAAGGATGTTTAAGCAGATTCACACATGCAAACCGTCATTGCCCCAAGCATCCCTATGCAAGACTGAAGAGAGAAGAACCCACAGGCAGACTGAGTAAAAAACAAACAGCTGACAATAAAGCTGTTGCTGAGTGGCTAGCAAAGTAAGTTCTCTTAAGCTGTGACCGTCTAGAATTATTTATTAAAATGCTGAGAGCACTGATTTCAAAAATGTCCATGGAAGCCAAAAACTTTTACACTCATGGTGTGTTTTGTCATCTGACTATTTTTAAATTCCTCTTGAATTACAATACTTTTTATACAACTTTTATGTGAAACAATTTTTAAAGATTCTGTCGTTATTTCTCTGGGTCGTATTTACCTTGCAGTTCTTGAATGTATTGATTCCTTCACAGCTATGTCACGAGAGAGTTAATCTAGCAAAGGTTAATCCATAGAGCCTTTGAGAGAATTAAAATTATCAGTATCAGAAACTGACTTGGTACCTTTCACTGGTACAACCACCCCAAGTCAAACTTCTTCTTTAAGGCACTTCTCGTGACAGTTTCTCAGAAAGTTCTTAATATTCCCTCCATGGTTACACAGATGTCTCATTTGATGAATGTACTACTACTGCATGCTCTATAAACTTATTGTACTCTAAAGACAATACAACACACTTCCTCTGTTCTTCATTTTCTCTTCAGGTTGAATGATTCAGCTGTTCCCTAGTGTGCTATTTGTTTAAATTCCAGAGGTTAGAATTAACTTCTCTAGTGGTAGTTGCTTCAGCTTTCTTTCTCGTTGGGATGGACTCTTGCCTTCTCACCTGTTCTCCCTTCTCTATACGATTTCCCCCTTTGTGTGGCTCTTTGCTTATTGCAGAAGCTGTTAATACAGTGCTGTCCTTTGGTGCTGCAATGTTCATGCTGTTGAATACTCATGTATGAGGGAAGGTGGTGGTAGGTGTAATAAGAGCTGATTGACTCTTTGGAGAGAGAGGTCTTGTAGTGGACTGGGACTTGAGATTTGAATTCAGTTCCTGACTGCCACAGACTTCTAAATTAGTCATTTAATCTTAGTTTCTGAGACATTAAAATTTCTATCTGTAAAATGTGGATAACAGTACTCCCTATCTTCCTGACTTTGGAACAGTGTACATAGGGTTGTGGTGGATTTTCCATCACTGGCAACTTTTAAATCAAGATTGAGTGTTTTCTAAAAGATATTCTCTAGTTCAAACAGGAACTATTTCGGGGAAGTTCTCTGTCCTGTGTTAATTTAGTCTGATCTCCTTAATAATCACAGTGGTCCTTCCAGGCCTTAGAATCTATGATGGAGGTGTGGGAACTACATGTAGAAAGGATTTGCATTGTAGATGTGTGTGAGGACAGGGAGCTGAATACCATTTGACATCATATTCCTGAGGTGGAAAGCTTTCTGTTTGTTTAAATGCTACAAAAGAAGGACTGAGAAATTAGCAATTGGAATGAAATGAATGATCCAATCATGTTTTAAGATTCTAGTTTGGAAGATTCTTGTCAGCTTTCAATGAAACTTGTTGTGCAAGTTGGATGATGCTTATAAAATATGTAAAACTTTAACTCCCCAGATATTGGGAGACTAGAGAGCAGCGCACTCCTACTTTGAAAAGCAAAACAGCTCAGAAAGCTGACCAGGAACAACAAGATCCCTTGGAATATCTTCAGTCTGATGAAGAGGATGATGAGGAAAAAAATAGTGCTCCCTCAGCTGCCCGCCGTCGCCTTCAGGAGCAGCGTGAACGCCTGCATGGTGCACTGGCTCTTATTGAGCTTGCAAACCTGGCTGGAGCACCACTGCGACAGTAGCATAGGAACTGAATCTGCCAGTATATAAAACGTACTGCCTGGTGGTACTTAACCAGTTAGATCCTGGGCATAAGCTAAGCACCTTATTTGCTTATCATAGGCTGCTATTCTGTAGAATTTATGAAGAATGTTGTTGCCCCACAAGATGGGGTGAGAGAATTGCACTTTTTTGTATGGTAAAAGACAGATGTAAAGTTTTTAAGTATTTTGTAAATATGGGACTGCACAATGCAGGGTCAACAAATTGCATATTGTGGAAAGTTAAGATTTTTGCAAGGTTAATTCATTCATTTGAAGCAGTTCTCACAGGAAGCACTTTCTGAACATAATGCTGTATGAATAGGAGAATTGTACAGGTAACAAGATGAGGATTATTTATCTGACTATTTAAACAAAATTACATTTAGTATGTTTGATAATACTGTAAGCAGTGATGCAACCAAGTCTTTAATGGCAATATATTTTGCCTAGTATCACTGAGAAGAGGGCAAAGGTTCTAACTTGTGGCAGGGAAGAAACTGGTTATGTAGAAACTGAGAGTTCAGGATCTTCACTGTGACTGCCCAAAGTATGAGACTGACTTCGCTATCATATTTTAGACTTGAGATTTCAGTAGAATCTCTTGATCTGAATAGCACTTGTTATTCCTAGCACATGATGTTGGGAACTTTTGCACATTGTCGGGCTTATTTGAAGATGAATGATTAGCCTTGCAAAGTCTAGACATAAAGGTAACAATTCGTAATATTTCTCAGATATTTTGGACCCTGTAATGAGATTTGGCACTTGTTTTGTTAATAAAGTGGGTATTTACAGGGTGGTATTGATTTGTAGTAAACTATTTAGACATCTTATTAGCTAACACTACGTTTTAAAGTTCTGCTTTTATATGAATATTAGCAAATAGAAGCCTCCATATTCTTTTTTTAATTGCATAAAGCCACCTTATTGCTTTACTTCAGGATAAGATGTCAAGTTTGTGTTCACTAAGTGTAGTACAGCTATCAGTTAAACACGGCAGAAGAATATTTGCTATTCAACTAGAAAATAGGCTTCCAGAGATAGTTGCAAGTGTGTTTTAAATTGTGTGGTTTCATATATCTTTCCCAAATAAATGAAGTTACAGAACACGGCTTAGTGATCTCAAGCACAAAACGAAAAGTAAGTTTAGCAGTACATCCTCATCACCTCATGTTTTGTATTGGTTTTATCTGACTTACAATACAACAGGCTTGTCTCATGGTCTTATTTTGCTTTTCTTTTGAGCAGCATATAACCAGAGATGCATAATATGCTAACAGATAATAAATTTGGTGAATTGGGCATGCTCCTGAATATTTTTTTTAATGTCAGGTTGCTGGTTTAGTGGATATTAACAAAAAATCCAGTTATCTTCAAATGTATTGACCTACTGCTTCTGTAGATCATAACATTACCTGGGCTATAGACCCCTCCCTCTTATCACAACAAAACCAGAAAATATAGATGTGAAGGGGAGCCATTTTTCCTGTTAGTGTGAGAGGGAGGAAAAAGTATTCAAAACTTAATTTTTTTAAAACTGATTAGATGAGGACAGATGTTTCAGAAATCTAACATGATTACAGCAGAGAATGCTACTCTTGAATTCAGTTTCTAATAACTGATGCCTATAATGGCATGAATTTTATTAACCTGGTACGTGTTTAGAATTGAGTTGGTGCACTTAACTAAACAGTGGTCAGAGAGATTCTAACTTAAGTGGTTGTGATTTTTAGACTTACCAATGTAGTTCTTGATTTCTTGTGTTCATTTCCTTGTTAATTTATTTGGCCTCAAACTTAAAAAAAAAAAAAAAAAAAAAAAAAAATAAAGCAAAATACTCTTCTGTGGCCACCTGGGACATTCTAACTACATACAACTACTTGGCAATTCAAAGGCAGTAGCTGTAAAACCTCTAAGACTAACGGTGTTGGGCCCTAATCCTTCAAGTTACTGGACATGGGCAGACCCCTTGCATGCCCACATGGAGCACCACTGACTTTATAGGCACTCCATGTGGACACAGATCTGTTAGCAGCCAGTTGCAGAATCAGAGCCATGTATTGGGGGCGGGGAGGAGAACCTGTTTCCCCAATCAATCAATTGTAATAGGTTCAACACATTTACAGTACTGGAAGAAACTTTCTACAAATTATTCAATACACTGAATTTGGTCTAACTGTAGACACATTCAAGCAGCTTAACCTGTTTTGTTATACATTTTGGGAAAATACCAACTATAATTGTTTGAGGTGTTGAAGACTGCTTTTGGAGTATTTAATGTAATTTTGAAGTGTTCTGTGCTGCATAAGTGTCAGTTGTAGTTTGGCATGACTTAACAGCAAAAGAGTAAAAGTGCTGTAATTTTCATAGGTGCTCCAAATAAAAGTTGGTTTAATTTTAAGTTTAAAATCCAAGTGTTAGCAGTGGTAATTTTTGATCATGTTTTTAACTGTATTGTGTCAAGCTAGTTGCTCTTGACTCCCAGAGTTCAATCACTTTATAACTATTCCTTAACCCTTTAAAAGGGTTTATTGGCCTGACCAGTACACTGTTGTAGGGAAAAAAAATACTTTTGCTGTTTACTTCCTAATCTCCTAACTTGAAATTGGTTTCTGAACTTTATTATGGTATTTGATGAATTCAAGATAATTCACTTGAATAAGAATCCTGCTTGGAGTAATTATGGTAGCAAAAAATGAATAAAGATGGCGAGAATACATTTTCTTTAAGTAGTCCAAGCTAGTGAAGTGTCCTACTTCATGACTAACAATTCAGTTTGCAGTTGATCCTCTGTTCATTTTCAAGTTCTTATTCTTTGTCGGACATGATAGGTGTGAAAGAGCTTATCAGTATCTTAGATTAAGGTACGCTGTGGGCACTAGAAAACTAATGATATGCAACTGGAATTGTCATGCAACATTGTCCAGAATACTTAAATGGCAAGACTGGTTAATAACACAAGCTATAGTTTCATCAGACTTCTATACTTGGTTCTCTGAGGGGACAAAATTGGTAAATAAAAGCATTGCTTAGGAAAATTGAAATATTTTCTAAAGATAAGGTAATTCCCTCTCCTGAATGAGGAGTAAAATTCATGTTACCTTGAAGCGATTTTGTAAGTTATTAGCAAGGGTGGCAATTGGCATGTAGCCTACCCAACAGGAATTGAATGGAGGTCACTGAAGAAACTGATAGTAACCATTCCTATGCACTACTGATCAAGTAGATTGCTCATTTTTGGTAATTGTTTCAGCTATCTGCTTAGCTTTCTTACGAGGGGGTAGAACCTACCTAAAAGTCTAACCCTGGAATTTGTGTACACTCACTTTCTAACAGGTGCTCTTTTGTGAGAATTTTGCATTACTATACAAGAGGCTGTACAAATACTGTACAGGATATTGCAGAATTGAGTCTTATTTGCATGACAGTACCACCTAATGAAGAGCTCTGTGTAAGCTCAAAAGCTTGTCTCTCTCACAAAAATTGGTCTAATAAAAGATATATCACCAACTTTGTCTCTCTAGTACCACTTAAACACATTTGTAAAAGTACTGTACAATTTAGCTTTATCAAATGCTTTCTTAAGTGGAGGAAAGAGTGCATGTAGTTGACCAGAGCAGTGTATGAATGTCCTCAGCATATTAGTAGTCATATACCAGCACCACAATAGACAAGATTTCCTCCATATCAAATTAGCAAGAATGAAAGCCAAGAAGACTTAGAGATTTTGATTAAGTGTAATATACATGTTACACAATGAAAGTGGCCTGTGCAGTTATACTGGGGAATCAGTTTGGTAATGCAGAATGATGGCCTTCTGAAATAAAAAGGCTTTAGAACTAAGGGTATGTCTACACTATGAAATTAGGTCGAATTTATAGAAGCCGGTTTTATAGAAATTGGTTTTATACAGTCGATTGTGTGTGTCCCCACATAAAATGCTCTAAGTGCATTAAGTCAGTGGACCGCGTCCACAGTACCGAGGCTAGTGTCTACTTCCGGAGCGTTGCACTGAGGATAGCTATCCCACAGTTCCCTCAGACTCCGCCCCCATTGGAATTCTGGGTTGAGATCCCAATGCCTGATGATGCAAAAACAGTGTCACACGAGGTTCTGGGTACATGTCATCAGGCCCCTCCCCCTCCATCAGAGCAATGGCAGACAATCGATTCACGCCTTTTTACCTGGGTTACCTGTGCAGACAACATACCACAGCAAGCATGGAGCCCGCTCAGCTCAGCTGACTGTCACCATATGTCATCTGGGTGCCGGCAGACGTGGTACTGCATTGCTACACAGCAGCAGCTAATTGCCTTTTGGCAGTAGATGGTGTATTATGACTGGTATCCATCGTCGCCATATTCCTCAGTGAGTTCGGTCAGAGGCATCTGGGCAGACATGTTTAGTCTCCTGGAGACTCAGTCCTGCTGGCAGTCCTATTGAACCGTCTTGACGATGATGGCTAGCAGTCGTAATACAGCATCTTCTGCCAAGCACCCAGAAGGTGCCGATGGCTATCAGTCATGCTGCACCGTCTACTGCTAGCCTAACATGTAAAAGATAGATGGACCAGATTTGTTCTGTATTCATTTGCTTCCCCCTCCCTCTGTGAAATCAACAGCCTGCTAAACCCAGGGTTTTGAGTTCAATCTTTGGGGGGGGCCATTCTGTGTGACAGTTGTTTGTGTTTCTCCCTGATGCACAGCCACCTTTGTTGATTTTAATTCCCTGTAAGCCATGTCATTACTCATCCCTCCCTCCCTCTGTCAGACAATAGTTACGCGCCTTTTTTCAGCCCAGACGCCATAGCATTGGGATCATGGAGCTCACTCAGATCACTGAGGCAATTATGAGCACTATGAACACCGCGCACACCGTCCTGGAGTATATGCAGAGCCAGAACATGCCAAAGCAAAACCAGGCGAGGAGGCGATTGCAGTGCAGCACCGAGAGTGATGAGGAAATTGACATGGACATAGACCTCTCACAAAGTACAGGCCCCAGCAATGTGGAAATCATGGTGTTACTGGGGGAGGTTCATGGCGTGGAATGCCAATTCTGGGCCCGGGAAACAAGCACAGACTGGTCGGACTGCATCGTGTTGCAGGTGTGGGACGATTCCCAGTGGCTGCAAAACTTTTGCATGCGTAAGGGCACTTTCATGGAACTTTGTGACTTGCTTTCCCCTGCCCTGAAGTGCCAGAATACCAGGATGAGAGCAGCCCTCACAGTCGAGAAGCGAGTGGCGATAGCCCTGTGGAAGCTTGCAACGCCAGACAGCTACCGGTCAGTCGGGAATCAATTTGGAGTGGGCAAATCTACTGTGGGGGCTGCTGTGATGCAAGTAGCCAACGCAATCAAAGACCTGCTGATATCAAGGGTAGTGACTCTGGGAAACGTGCAGGTCATAGTGGATGGCTTTGCTGCAATGGGATTCCCAAACTGGTGGGGCGATAGATGGAACCCATATCCCTATCTTGTCACTGGAGCACCAAGCCACCGAGTACATAAACCGCAAGGGGTACTTTTCAATGCTGCTGCAAGCCCTGGTGGATCACAAGGGACGTTTCACTAACATCAACGTGGGATGGCCAGGAAAGGTACATGATGCTCGTGTCTTCAGGAACTCTGGTCTGTTTCAAAAGCTGGAGGAAGGGACTTTCTTCCCGGACCAGAAAATAACCATTGGGGATGTTGAAATGCCTATCGTTATCATTGGGGACCCTGCCTATCCCTTAATGCCATGGTTCATGAAGCCATACACAGGCAGCCTGGAGAGGCTGAGGAACTGCCGAATGGTGGTAGAATGTGCATTTGGACGTTTAAAAGTGCGCTGGCGCAGTTTACTAACTTGGATAGACCTCAGCAAAGCCAATATTCCAATTGTTATTGCTGCTTGCTGTGCGCTCCACAATATCTGTGAGAGTAAGGGGGAGACATTTATGGCCGGGTGGGAGGTTGAGGCAAATCGCCTGGCCGCTGATTACGCGCAGCCAGACACCAGGGTGGTTAGAAGAGTACAGCAGGGCGCGGTGCGCATCAGAGAAGCTTTGAAAACCAGTTTTGTGACTGGCCAGGCTACGGTTTGAAACTTCTGTTTGTTTCTCCTTGATGAGCCCTCCCCCTGGTTCACTCTACTTCCCTGTAAACTAACCACCCTCCCCTACCCCCTTCAAGCAGCGCTTGCAGAGGCAATAAAGTCATTGTTACTTCACATTTATGCTTTATTAATTCATCACACAACTAGGGGGATACCTGCCAAGGTAGCCCGAGAGGGATGGGGGAGGAGGGAAGGAAAAGGACACACTGCAGTTTAAAACTTTAAATATTTTGCCATTTTGTTTACTACTACGGAGTTCAGCTAGCACTGATTCATCTCCCCACATGGCAAGCAGATCCCGTACCTCCCGTTCGGTCCATGCTGGAGCTCTTTTGCAATCCTGGGACTCCATCATGGTTACCTGTGCTGATGAGGTCTGCATGGTCACCTGTGCTCTCCACGCTGGGCAAACAGGAAATGAAATTTAAAAGTTCACGGGGCTTTTCCTGTCTACCTGTTTCTGCAGACCTGGCCTCCATTCATCTGTACTTTGAGGCAGCTGGTGGTATCACTGCTTTATTACATTAAGGATTATAAATGTTTGAGGTAAACCAAAATTGTAATCTGTGCTCAGTGAGATGACTCTTTTTTAAAAAAAAGTTGAAATTGCTCATTAAACATATTAGAAAGTGTGTGTAATTACTTTTTTGGATACTTAAGATCATATTTCTTAGATACTTTATCTACCATGAGAAAGTTGCACTGATTTATCTTAAATCTGATTTTAAACTGATTTAGTTAATCTGGTGCAAAGCCCCATGCAATACTCTTATTTCCATCTGAGTAGTTCATTCTGATTTAATTTAAACAGATAGGAAATAAACTTTCGCTAAACTTCAATAAGTGTCGACACGCTGCCTTGGTTTAACTAAATCAGTTTAAAACCACACCTTAAGTTAAATGGGTGCAACTCTTGTGTAGAGAAAGCCTAAATATTCAATCATTGCTTTTCAAATTCTTTATATTTAATTCATGTTCAACACTGGTGAATATCTACATAGTATATATTTCTAGCCACTTAATTCTTCATAAAAAAAATTGCCACACATGATGCATATAAAAACAAAAAGAAGAACAGGAGTACTTGTGGCACCTTAGAGACTAACAAATTTATTAGAGCATACCCACGAAAGCTTATGCTCTAATAAATTTGTTAGTCTCTAAGGTGCCACAAGTACTCCTGTTCTT